>NC_134572.1:143039104-143341604 GCF_050947875.1 Dermacentor variabilis
CAAGAAGCGCAGCAGCGCCTGCGCAGCCTCCCGGTCAATGATAGGTCCCATCTATGTTTTAGAAGTCATTCTCCGGATGGGACAGCTTGTGTTGTCCAAATGTGCAAGACGATGAGCAAAACGAGAACAAGGTTAAAGGAGCGAGCGAACGTCCGTAGAATGTTGGCTCTCGCTTTCACCTTGTTTTAGTATTGCTCATCGCCTTGAATTTCCATCTCCCGGCTTTCCCCCTATTTTCCATGTATGTGCAAGTTCCAATAAAGGGCACGAACAACAATCGACAGCAACCAATCGTCACTGAACCCAGTCGCAACTGGAACTTAGCCGCTTGGCTTGTGGTGTTTTACGATTGCCAGCAATGGTCCCTGCGTGCTAACCTAGAAACAACACGTGGCAGACCAGTTGGGAATAAAGAGCCAAAAGATTTCAAACAGTCCAGTGGCGTCTTCTTCAAGGCCTCTAAGAGGTACGACACATTTTGGGTCATGCACTTTCTAACTGACCGTGCGCTCTCACGTCTTCAGAAAGGAAGTCTTGGTTCTCGGGCCAGCGTTCCCGAAATACAGACTCTGTTTTGTAGCTTAATACAATTACAGCACGGCAACATGCTCGGCAAGCTGCAGAACGCATATAACCGCACCCTTGCTGAGAAATCGACCATATTTCTAGAAGTACTGCCGACCAGCAGGCCCAAGCAGGAGGGGCAGTACAAAGCACGATAAAATAATAAACAACAGTAATAAATATGGTACAGGTTAAAGCGGGAGGATATTCCACGCATGGTCAGCTCGTCCATATTGAACATCTCTCGTCGGGCCGAAGCCGACTTCATATGTCGCGCATTATTTATTAACCAAGCTATCCCCCAAGAACAATAAAAAAAGAAAGAAAGAAATAAAAGAAGAAGCAAAAAGACGCGAATGGCACTTCTCGAGGCGCTTCCTGCAACTCAGATTCGAGAGGGCGTGTCTTTCCCCCTCTCTCCCCCTCATTCACCGAAGAATATTCTTCAATCCTATCCAATTTAGTGCAGAGACGTGACATGAACGCAGTTTGAGGAAACTTTTTTCCGCCCCGGCACCGCAATTCATTTACGTCGGAGAGAAAAGCAGTGCACGGGGCCGGGTACGCGCTCGATGCGAATGGCAACCGAGGCCGTGATGAGTGGCGTCTCAGGGATGGTGCGGCAGCGTGGGCTTCTTAAGGTTCTTAGGAAAAGGTGCGCTTCGCGGGGAAGAAAAGAGAGCGAGAGAGAGCGCGCGTGCTCAAAGACGGAGACGTGATCGCGAGCAGTCGCGCGCGTACACGACGATGCGGTGCTCTTACAGGAGCAATACGTGTGCGAGCATCAAAGCGCGAAGGACTCTGGTGTGACGAAAGCACCGGGTGCTTAGACAAATGGCAAAAAAAAAACAATAACAAGTGGCTGCTTCCTCTTCTAACCACATTAGGCGATCATTAATGAGAAGTGTCTTTGTTAGTGGCGGCACGACGTTTTGCTAATGAAACTTTGATATCGAATTGACGCGCACTTTGATGGTGCATTCTATAGAGTGCCAGCTAAAGCACTGTGTTTGTCTGTTAAGATGCTTCATTCCTGAAGGTATCAATGGCACGTTTCAACGACGTCTTTGCGCATGCTCCGTTGAAGATTTCTACGTTGTTTCGGTACCGCTGCAGCCCGCCATATAGCGCAGCAACACAAGATAATACATTTTTAAAGAACGAGCAACTTAATTTCAAACAGCCACTGAATGCCCTCGGGACTAATGTAGATAATGGATAATTAAATAAATCTAACTAAGCTCAGCTATAATAATAAATCACCATTCCACAATGTGAAGGAGAGAGCATAGACGCTTTTCTGTGAATGGAAATTCCACCTAATTGGGTACAATAGGGGAGGGGAATAGAGAAAAAGAAAAGGCACTCTACCCTGTAAAATCATTTACACCCTTAAGAGTGTTTTCTTGTAGAAGGGCCTCTTGGACCAAGCTGGGCGGGTTGCGATGGCCACTGGAGTCTTGGAATAGGGACCCACCCTGCACCGCTCCCTTCCGCCACTTTTTTTTTTGCCTCATCAATAAATGTTTATTCCTCCTCCTCCTTGTCGCACTAGTAACACCCTTATCGTTAGGGCTGTTAGGGCCTTATGGAATTTATACAGACCGACAACAGAGCTCTGAGACGTACGATGACAAAATAAGTAGTTGACGACTATGTATAAAATGTTCAGCTGCCACTTCTTGCCTGGCCTGTTATATATATATATATATATATATATATATATATATATATATATATATATATATATATATATATAATGTATATATATATATATATTGTCGCGAAGCACTTTGAACAGTAAGCGTTCGCGACTAGAACGTTGGAGCAGCGAGAGGTAGTGTAGCCGACCGCGCACCGAAACAAGGTTGTTCTTTTTCGTCGTCGTTGTCTCTCTCCTAGCCACAGCCCCACTGCTCCCTATTTTACAGTACAGTTATCTCCCCCGCGGAAAAGGAAGCCGTCCCGGTGACCTACGGGTAGGACAGCACAGGCGGATCATAGTAGGGCTTGAGAGGCTGGGCATGCACAATTTCGCGGCCACGACGGCGATGATCCGAAGGTAGCTCGAGGGGTTCCACAATATAGTTGACTGGAGACGTTTGTTTTATCACGCGGTATGGGCCTTGGTACTTCGACGCGAGTTTCGGTGACAGTCCAGTGGTAGAGGCTGGAACCCAAAGCCACACTAGCGAGCCAGGAGCATAGGATACAGGAGCATTGGAACTTTCTCGATGGTGCTTCTGGCGTTGCTGGTCTTCTGACGTAAATATACGGGAAAGCTTGCGACACTCTTCTGCGTGTGCAGCAGCTTCGGATAGAGTAGTTGTTTCCGTGGAGTCAGGGCGGTACGGAAGGATAGTATCCATTGTGGAAAAAGGTGCGCGTCCGTACAGGAGAAAGAAGGGCGAAAATCCCGTGGTAGTCTGCGTGGCGGTGTTGTAAGCGTAGGTCAGAAAAGGTAGCACATGGTCCCATTTGGTTTGGTCGGATGCAACGTACATGGCCAGCATGTCATCAAGAGTGCGATTAAAGCGCTCGGTCATGCCATTAGTCTGCGGATGATACGCAGTAGTGGTGCGATGAATGATGCGGCATTCTTTGAGGAGAGCCTCGATGACGTCGGACAGGAAGGCGCGGCCTCTGTCACTGAGTAATTCCCTGGGAGCTCAGTGGCGAAGGATGATGTGGCGCAGGAGAAACCAGGCGACGTCACGTGCAGAAGCGCTGGACAAAGGGGAAGTTTCCGCATAGCGCGTAAGATGGTCGATGGCCACGATTACCCAGCGATTGCCATCGGATGTGGTTGGCAGAGGTCCATAAATGTCGATGCCGACTCGATCAAAAGCACGTGCTGGGCAAGGCAAAGGCTGCAATGGGGTGGTTGAACGACGAGGGGGATCTTTACGGCGTTGGCAAACCAAACAGGAGCGGACATAATGATGGATGAATCGATACATCCCCCGCCAGTAGTAACGAAGGCGTAGACGCGCGTATGTCCGCAGTACCCCTGCATGCGCGCATTGGGGATCGTCGTGGAACGCTGCGCAAATATCGGAACGCAGGTGTCGCGGGATGACAAGCAACCATTTGCGGCCGTCCGGGAGGTAGTTGCGACGGTACAGGAGCCCGTCGCGAATGGAGAAGGGATGCGCTTGGCGACGTAATGCGCGATTGTTAGTGGGTGTCGAAGGGCTGGACAAAAAACGCAGCATGGACACAATCCACGGGTCTTTCTTCTGCTCCAGAAGAATGTCCGTGGCAGCAAGGGAAGACTCGGACAATGAGGCGTTCGGGAAGCTAGCCTCGTCTGTTAGTGGCGAACGAGACAAGGCATCCGCATCCGAATGTTTTCGGCCAGAACGATACAGTACGCGAATGTCATACTCCTGCAGTCGAAGGGCCCATCGAGCAAGACAACCGGACGGTTCTTTTAAGGATGACAGCCAGCACAGCGAATGGTGATCAGTTATGACATCAAACGGGCGGCCATAAAGATACGGACGGAATTTGGTTATGGCCCAAATTATAGCCAGGCACTCCTTTTCTGTGACAGAATAGTTCAATTCAGGTTTAGTGAGTGCACGACTGGCGAAGGCAACGACGTACTCATCGAAGCCAGCCTTTCTCTGAGCGAGAACGGCCCCAAGGCCAACGCCACTGGCATCCGTGTGTATTTCAGTTCGAGCACTGGGGTCGAAATGGCGCAGGATTGGTGGTGACGTCAAGAGACGACGCAGCTTTGTGAAGGCGGCATCGCAATCCGGTGACCAGGTTGAAAGGTTGTGGCCACCATGAAGAAGCTGCGTTAAAGGTGCTATTATAGTGGCAAAATTTCGGATGAAACGGCGAAAGTATGACGCTAATCCAATGAAGCTGCGCAATTCTTTCAAAGTCGTTGGTCGGGGAAACTGGGCAACAGCTTGTAGTTTCGCCGGATCAGGAAGTACACCTTCTTTCGACACGACATGGCCGAGGATGACCAGCTGCCGGGCAGCGAAGTGACACTTCTTCAAGTTAAGCTGGAGGCCAGCATCGGCGATGCACTTTAGGACGCGTTCAAGTCGAAGTAAGTGGGAAGGGAAGTCCGGTGAAAAGATAACGATGTCGTCCAGATAACACAGGCATATCTGCCATTTGAGGCCGCGCAAGATGTTGTCCATCATTCTTTCAAATGTGGCAGGCGCATTACACAGGCCAAATGGCATCACGGTGAATTCGAATAAACCGTCAGGTGTGATGAAGGCCGTTTTCGGACGGTCTGACTCAGCCACTGGCACTTGCCAGTACCCGGATCGTAAGTCTAAGGATGAGTAGAATTCAGCGCCTTGGAGGCAGTCTAGCGCGTCGTCAATACGGGGTGCCGGATAAACGTCCTTGCGTGTGATCTTATTAAGTCGCCGGTAGTCCACGCAAAAGCGAATTGTGCCATCTTTCTTTTTTACCAGCACTACAGGAGAAGCCCAGGGACTGTGCGAAGGTTGTATGACACCGCGTTGGAGCATGTCTGCAACTTGCTCAGCGATCACGCTACGCTCCGTGGCGGATACACGATACGGCCTGTGGCGTAAAGGCGCATGGTTGCCGGTGTCGATGTGATGGACAACAGTGGAAGTACGGCCTAAGCGAGATTGTTGTAGGTCGAATGACGTGCGAAAGCGGTCTAGAAGATGGACGATCTGGGCGTGCTGCGCTGGAGTGAGGTTGGGATCAATACTCTGGTAAAATGTTGGGTCACATGGCGGCGTGGGAGGAGAAACTTGAAGGGCCAGAGCGTCAACCGGAGGAGAAGCCGGGTCGTCAGGCACATCGTAAAGGAAGCTTGGTTCGATTTCGTCGGCGTAACCAAGACACTCATTGTGGAGCAGCCTAGCAGGGCAAGGAAACAGGTTGGATACATAAAGTGCGCTCGAACCTCGTCGAATGGCAAGAAGGGCAAAAGGAAGCAAGAAAGGATGGCGGCGAGCAACAAGCTTAGATGGCGTGAAAAGAACTGTGGAGTCGGAAAGCCCAACGCAGGAAACGGGTACAAGTGCGGCAGAGTATGGAGGAATCTCGGTGTCGGCGGTGACGAACACACGACTGGAATTGTCATCAGTATCTTCAAAAACGTTGGTGCCGAATGGCGACAGCGCGAGTTCAGCACGGCCACAATCGATAACGGCATGATGAGAGGACAGAAAGTCCCAGCCTAAAATCATGGCATGGGAGCAGCGAGGCAGAACAACGAACTCAATATGGTATAAAGCGCCGCTTATAACAACACGCACTGTACACTTCCCTAAGGGTTCAATCGGCGCAGCGCTTGCTGTACGTAATGAAATGGCTGAATAAGTCGTCGCGACTTTTCTAAGGGTAAGACGAAGCTGGTCCGAAATCACTGATATTCCTGCTCCCGTGTCTACAAGCGCATGAACGGCAATGTCTTCTGCATAAACTTCAAGGAAGTTCGCAGGAAATAAATGAGGGCTTGAGGAGTTCGCTGAGATCGCAGTTCTTGCCTCCGGAACTGCGGCCCTTAGTTTTCCTCTCGGATAGCTTCAGGACGACGGATAAGAGGCGACAGAGAACGCCGACGGGGAGACGGAGACCGACGGGTATTGAAGGGTCGGGAAAGAGGAGACGAGGCTTCGAAGGGCTGAGCGGCAGGAGCAGAACGGGACGGAGAGTCGAAACCGTTACTTTGCGCTCGCGGAGAATCCGAAGGATACCATCCATGCCGGCGGCAAAGCCGTGCTACATGCCCAGGTAGGCCACACGAATAACAGATAGGCCGATTGTCATGGGTGCGCCATGGATTGAGAACCGCGGGCGTAGACTGTTGGAAATATTGGCGAGGTGGGCGCACGGGCTGCTGTGGCGGCCAGTAGCTGCCTGGGGGGGCAGGAGAATATGTTGCAGCTGCTTGCGGAGGTGAGGGAAAGGCGCTGGTAAGTCTGGATTGATTACCTGCAGAAGGAGGCCTTGGATTAGCGACAACGGCAGCGTACGTAAGTGGCACAGGCGTAGGAGGCGGTGGATGAGCAAGTGGTACTGCGTTAGCGACTTGTTCTTGTATCAGGTGACGGAGATCTGGAGACAAGCGCGGCTCTGAGGCTGGAGTGACTGGCAGAAGAGAGAGTTGACGCGCCACTTCTTCTCGTACAAATTGCTTGATTCTGTCGAAAATTTCTGAACTGCAAGGAGTAGAAGTGACACCATCACTCAGAGCTGAAAGCGCGACGTCCGGAGCGAGAGCTCGGCGCGTAGAAAGCCGCTGTTTGCGCAGCTCCTCATAGCTCTGGCAAAGCGTTATGATGTCGTTGACCGTCTGAGGATTCCTTGCCAAGAGCATCTGGAAGGCGTCGTCTTCTATGCCTTTCAAGATGTTCTTGACCTTGTTATCTTCGGTCATATCTGGGTCTATACGCCGGCAGATGTCAACTACATCTTCAATGTAGCTCGTAAAAGTTTCGCCCTTTTGTTGGGCACGACAGCGAAGCTGTTGTTCAGCCCGAAGTTTGCGCACAGCAGGGCGACCGAATACTTCTTGAAGTGCCGTTCGGAATGCTGACCAGGTGGAAAAGTCAGCCTCATGGTTGCGGAACCAAAGATGGGCGACCCCGGAAAGGTAGAATGGGACGTAGCCAAGCTTGTCAGCTTCAGACCATTTGTTGTGGGCACTCACTCGGTTGTATGACGACAGCCAGTCCTCTACGTCATGATCGTCAGTTCCATTGAATATGGGAGGATCCCGTTGGCGTGGCGCACCAGGACAGACGACTGGAGGCGGTGCCATGGGTGGCGCGGTAGGGCTAGTCTCCTCAGGCATGGGAGATGTGACAGGGATCGTGCGGCTTCGGAGTTCCAGGATGGCAATAAGTCCAGCACCTTCCACCAAATGTCGCGAAGCACTTTGAACAGTAAGCGTTCGATATATATATATATATATATATATATATATATATATATATATTGTCACAAGCTGTCATGAACCACGCCTGTTCGTCATGTCGCTGGAGCTGTACCGCACACTCTACCGGGCTCAAGAACGTTTTTATTGGCCTAAGATGCGGAAAAATATCGAACGGTACGTCGCCAGCTGCTCTCAATGCCAGCGCTACAAGCGTCCGCCACAAGCGCCACATGGCCTGCTTCAACCAGTTCCCCCTTCTAGTGTCCCCTTTGAGCAAGTTGGTATAGATCTTCTGGGCCCTTCCCCGCGATCCTCCAAGGGTAATCGTTGGGTCATCGTTTGCGTAGATCACCTTACCCGCTACTGTGAGACCGCCGCATTGCCATCGGCCACAGCTACAGAAGTTTCTATCTTCTTGCTGGCTAACGTTATACTCCGACATGGACCTCCTCGCATAGTAATCAGCGATCGTGGGCGACAGTTTACCGCGGACGTGGTTGAAGAAACCCTTCGTCTGTGTTCATGTAGCTTCCGCCATTCTACGCTGTTACGTTTCGCCTACAACGCGCGGTATAGCCGGCGCGGATGCAACGGACGCCGGGGCTTCGTTCAAAGCGGCGGACATTTTGGCCCGTTCAGCGCCGCCGATACGCCTCCCCGCTAAGCGCGTCCAGGCATGTTTCAATGCCACGTGTCTTCAAGTGTGCGTGTGTGTGTGTGTGCATGTTGGTGCCCACGCTTGTCAAAGCGCGGCAGCCGGGGAGAGGAGCTCCCCAAGTGTGAAGCGAGGAGGTCTGAACGGCGCCGGCCCGGCGGATGCGTCACTACACTCGTCCCAACGTGTCTCTCAGCCTGTCCGTGCCGCGCATCACGTGCGCCTCTGACGAGGCGTTCCTTCTTCCCCTCGACTCCGAGAGTATAAGAGCAGCTGCTCCCGGACGCCGAGGGAGGCTCCGATTTCTTCAGTTGACTTACGTGCTCTCCTGTCTCTCCACTTGGGTCGACCTGACCGCCCGCTCTTTTGCGATGCTAGAATAAACAAGTTGTTCTGTTACCAGTCGACTCATGCTTTGCCGGGACCTTCGGATGCTTCCAGTTGTGCCCCAGGCCGCCAGGCCAACGCTACCCTTGGGGCTTGCGACCCAGGTGCAACAACGGGTGTCAGCACAGAGAGTCCAACAACGCCCTACCATCCACAAACCAATGGACTGGTCGAGCGCACAAACAGAACGCTTGCCAACATGCTGTCCATGTACGTCGATTCAGCACACAAGAATTGGGACAGTATCTTGCCTTTCATTACCTATGCCTTCAATACCGCGAGACACGAGACCACTGGTTACTCACCATTTTTCCTTCTGTATGCTCGTCCGCCGCGCTACACCCTCGACACCATATTTCCCTACTTCGCTCATGACAACGAATCAATTGATGAGATCCTATGTCGAGCAGAAGAAGCGCGACGCCTCGCTAGGCTTCGCACCCTAGCATCGCAGGACCGGTCCAAGATACGCTATGACGGGCGTCACCGCCACGTTTACTTCGATCCTGGTGACCTTGTGTGGCTCTGAACGCCGTTGCGGAAGCGTGGCTTGTGCCAGAAGTTTCTCGCCCACTACGTCGGCCCTTACGTTATTCTGGAGCGCCTCAGCGAAGTAAACTACCGCATTGCGCGTCTCACGAGCAGTGGACGACGCTCGGCCAAGGCTGAATTGACACACGTCGTGCGTCTGAGGCGTTACAACCCACGAGATGACTGACTCGCCCGGCGGGCTTCGTCTGCCAGCAGGGGAAATGTCACAAGCTGTCATGAACCACGCCTGCCACGCAGACAACCACATGAAAGAAAGAGGAGAACGACGTTAGCCAAGCTGCCGCGAGAACGCTCTTCAACAACCGCGCCTATCAACCAGATTCATCTGGTTCTGCATTGAACACCGTGTGTAACATTATGTGTATATATATATATATATATATATATATATATATATATATATATATATATATATATATATATATATATATATATATATATATATATATTAAATGTGCATTTTGCCAACACTCACCTGCCACGTATGCCTTGTTGAAGCGTGCCAGGTATAGCAAATGTGAATTGTACCCTGGTGCCGTATAACGAAAAACTGTTCCAATATGTTTTTATTCCAATCTCCTAACGTACAAGCCCACCGTGACGCTATGAATTTTGATGGCCTACGCTAAGTTAAATCTTTCTTCACTTGCTCCTTTTTATTTGAAAACATTCAAACACTCAATATTATACTTTTTTCGGAGAAGCCAAAACAGCAGGAAAACGAAAGGACACGCAGAAAGCCAGACCCTACAGTTCTTTCTTTTCCTGTTTACTCTTTCCATTCGCTGCTTTTTTCTTTCCCTTTCTAATTGTTGAGCTACAAAAAGCATGTCATATCGCAAGCACAAACTCTCCCGAGAAGTTATTTCGCAGTTCACAGGCCGAACTTCAGGCCGGCTGCGTTGCCGGATACCGGCATCAACTTTCACCGCCGCAGCCGTACCAACTCCTAGCTGACCCCTTGGTGGAGGCGGTGAAACGCGACATGTCAAACGAAAGTTACAAGTTGACGGTAACAGAAGCCTACATATACATATTTTCCTTCATATTGTGACGCGAAGGACGAGCCAGTAAAACGAGCAACTATTTACAGGTTATATTTACAACAGTGGTTGCAACGCTGACCGGTTAGATTCACAGCGCGAGTCCAGTTTTTATTTATTATTTCATATACCTCACAGGCTGCAGAAGGAGTATTGCGTGAGGGGGGCGGTACAGATAACAATTGTGGAGCAAAAACATTTTGTCACATAAATAGGAACAAAACGAGAATCAAATAATAAACAAAGAACTCGAAATAAACAAAGATAAAAAGAAAGGAAGGTAAACGAACAGTAGTTAGCTTTTCAGTATACAGTAAAGCAAACAACCTTAGAACAAATGCTTACATAAATAACTAACAATGAAGTTAAAAGTAACAAAACAGATACTTGTTTTTAGCTAATTACTAGCCAAATATGCAGTGATTTTTTGTTTGAAGTTTAATGGGTCGTGAATGTCAGCGATGCTATCAGGAAGACCATTCCACAGTGCAATCGCACGTGGCAAAGCTGAGAAGTTGAATGCATTGGTGTGACTGAAGATACGTTGGAAACTGAGATGATTATGCAGACGTCTAGATGTGCGGGAGGGACGAACGAGTGTTAAAGTAGATGGGTGTACATTATGCATGATTTTGTGCAGAAGACAAAGTAATGCTATATTCCTGCGTGATTCCAAAGATGAAAGCGACAACGACAACTTGATGTTAGTTACGCTCGAAAATGGGCTATAATCTCTGGCAATGAAACGTGCAGCACGGTTTTTGATCGACTCGAGAAGATGGATTAGATATGCCTGAAGAGGTGACCATATAGAAGCTACGAAAGCGAGCTGCGGTTGCAATAATGCTTGGTAGGCTATCTTTCTAGTGAGGGAAAGAGCGTTGCGAAGGTTACGTTTTAGATATCCGAGAGTGCGCGATGCTTTAGCCGTTATTTTCTCAATGTTAGATGACCATGAAAGGCTAGGTGTAAGAATAATTCCAAGGTACTTGTATGAAGATGTGCGAGCGACGATACTATTGCCAAGTGAGTAACTGAAAATAGAGTAGGACTTCTTGCGAGTAAGTGTCATTAGATTGCATTTGTTAGTGTTTAGGGTCATTTGCCAATCCAAACACCAGTTAGTGACACATTGAAGGTCATGTTGAAGACCATAATGATCAGCGGGGGAGCGGATTTGACGGTAGATAACGCAGTCATCTGCGAATAGTCGAACACTGGATGTAATGTTTAATGGCTAGTCATTGATGAAAATCATGGAGAGTAAGGGTCCGAGGACAGTTCCCTGAGGCACGCCTGATGTTACGTTACTGAAAGGGGAAGAGTACTGGTCAATGACAGTGGACTGCTTTCGAAAAGACAAAAAGTTTCTGATCGTAGAAATTGTTAGCTCGTCAAGGTTTAAGCATGAGAGTTTAGAAATGAGGCGACAGTGAGCCACGCGATCAGATGCTTTAGAGAAGTCGATGAATATTGAGTCAGTCTGAGCATTGTCGTCCATATTTCGAAAAAGATCCGTAGTGAATTCAATTAGTTGTGTCTCACATGAAAGGCGTTTTCTGAATCCATGCTGATTTTTAAGAAAGAAGTTATTACATTCTAAGTGATGAACGACATTAGTAAAAATGATGTGTTCGAGCAACTTGCAGGGAACGGTAGTTAGTGATATGGGACGGTAATTACTCACATCGCTCTTGTCACTTGACTTGAAAATGGGTATGATTTTGCCGGCTTTCCAATCATTCGGCAGCTCCCCTGCTGACAGTGACTGCTGAAATATATGACTAAGGATTGTACTGGAAGGGACTACTGTATGCTTTAGGATTTTCGTGTTGATGCCATCAAATCCGGAACTAGTCGATAATTTAAGATTGTCAATCAGAGTAGTGATCCCCGCGGCTGTTACGGTAATAGGAGCCATATATTGGTAATCAGAGTCTGAAACCTTTGGCATAATGGAATGGTCTTCCTTTGTGAACGTGGAAAGGAAATATTTGCTAAATACAGATGCGCAGTGCTCTCGCGGTATGGGAAGACCAGTGCTATCCAACAGTGCGGGAGTGTGTTGTTCTTCCTCCTATACTCTCGAGGGATGGCGCCCACGTGCCTCCTTCAAACAAGCAAATATCACACGCGTGTAGCATAATCCCCCTGTGGCAGAAGCGTCGTCCCAGAACGTCTAAATGTAATAACTGGGAGGTCGATGCTGCTTCATTCGTGTAACGTGCACGATATCACCGGACTGGGAAGCAGATAGGACGTCAGGGGCGACCTCGTAGGTGACGGGAGTCACAGCACGAAGCAGTCGCTATGCGACAGCAGTTTTTCTGACAGGCCGACCTGACGCGACGGAGACCATAGAAGCACCAAAGAACCAGGCGGGAAGCGCACGTCGCGGTGTTGCTGGTCGTACAAACACTTTTGACTGCCTTGGGATTTCAGAAGGCTGTCACGGGCGATTTCCTTTACGTGGGCACAGCGGGCGATCGCGTCAAGTGCATATTCACTGGTCGGTGCCGCGTGAACACAGAAGGTTGTGTTGAGGTGCAGCGCTGGTTCTCGGCCAAACAGAAGGAAAAATGGGGAATAACCGGCTGTGTCGTGGCGCGAGGAATTATAGGCAAATGTGACAAACAGTAGAGCGAGGTCCCAGTCAGTGTGGTCTGAAGAGACGTATTTCGCGAGCATGTCTGTGAGAGTGCGATTGAGACACTCCGTGAGGCTATTTGTTTGTTGATGGTATGACGTGGATAGCTTGTGCCTCGTGGCGAGGACAGCAGGATGTCCGCGATAACTTTTGATAAGAATGTCCGCCAATGGTCAGTGACAAGTTGTCGCGGAACTCCACTTAATAAACTCAGGTCGCGGAGAAAGAAATCGGCGACATCTGTGGCGCAGCTTGTAGGAAGCGCTCGGGTGATGGCGTAGCGCGTGGCGTAATCCGTGGCTACAGTGACCCACCTGTTCCCAAAGGTAGAAAGAGGAAAAGGGCCTTGTAAATCCAAACCAACCCGAAAGAATGGTTCCGCGGGAATGTCGAGTGGTTGAAGGTACCCAGCAGGGGGCGTCGATGGTGCCTTGCGTCGCTGGCATTTCTCACACGCAGCTACGTATCTTCGAACGGAGCGAGGAAGCCCGGGCCAAAAGAAGCGTCGGCTGATTCGTTAGTAGGTACGTGACACATCCAGGTGACCGGCAGTAGGGAGGTCGTGAAGTTCATGTAGAACAGCCGAGCGAAGGTGTTTAGGGATCATAAGGAGCAAGGCAGGGCCATAGGGTTGAACGTTGTGGCGGTAGAGTACGCCATCTTGAAGTGTGAATAAGCGAAGGGAACTGTCGGCGAGTGACGATTCCAGGCGGTCAATGATGATACGCAAGGACGGGTCACGGCGCTGCTCGTCGGTGACATGGAGCAGGGGAAAAACAGAGAGAACACAGACGTCGGTGTCAGTACCAGGTGTAGAGGTCGCGTCTTCGACTGGGTAGCGAGAGAGGCAATCATCGTCCTGGTGTTGGCGTCCCGACTTTTAAGTTACTGTGCAGAGATATTCTTGTAGTCGGAGGGCCCAACGACCGAGTCGACCAGTAGGATCCTTGACCGACGAAAGCCTACAGAGCGCATGAAGGTCGGTGATTGCTGAGAAGTGCTTGCCATATAAATATGGGCGTAAAATTGAAACAGCCCTGACAAGAGCAAGACATTCGCGCTCGGTAATGGAATAGTTGCGCTCTGCAGTTGTCAGGAGCCGGCTAGCGTAGCCTATAACGCGGTCGTGTCCGTGTAGGCATTGCGATAGGACGCCGTCGGTCCCAGAAACACTTGTATCGGTTCGGACCTCCGAAGGTGCGGACGGGTCAAAGTGGGCCAAGACCGGTCGTTTGGTGAGAATCATGATAAGGCGTGAAAATGCGGCAGCCTGAAGGGAACCACACGTAAAAGGCACGTCTTTTTTCAGAAGTTTCGCGAGTGGTCGGGCGATTGTTGCGAAATCTTTCACGAACCGTCCGAAATAAGAACAGAGGCCCACAATGCTCCGGACGTCTTTGACAGAGTGAGGTACAGGAAAAGCCGTTACCGCTCGAATTTTCTCTGGTTCGGGTTGTACTCCAGAAGTTTCGATGAAATGGCCTAGCTCTGTAATCTGCCGGCGCCCGAAGTGGCACTTCGATGAGTTTATTGGAGCCCAGCCTTGCGCAAGACGTGAAGGATAGCTGCGACGCGCTCAAGGCGCGTCTTAAATGTAGGAGAAAACACAAGGACGTCGTCGAGGTAACAAAGGGAAGTTGACCATTTGAAACCTTGAAGCAGAGAGTCGATCATCCGTTCGAACGTGGCAGGGGCATGGCATAAACCGAATGGCATAATCTTGAATCGGTAGAGGCCATCTGGAGGGACGAAAGCGGTCTTTTCTTGGTCTTGCTCGTCGACGGAAAGCTGCCAATAACCAGATGGAAGGTCGATGGACGAAAATTATTTTAAAAACTTTTCTCGAGTGATGGCACCCACGCGCCTCCTTCAAACAAGCAAGTATCACACGCGTGTAGCAATATTGTTGCCCGGCGCTAGCACATGAAAGCGGCAATGGTTCATTTCTAAAAACATCTTGAGCGAAAAACAAACAGCGACGAAGAAAAGGAGCGAGACAAGAACGAGAACTTTCCTTGTGTTGCTCCTTTTCTTCGTCCCTGTTTGTTTTGCGCTCAAAGTGTCCCTAAACATGAATCTGTGCCATCTAGGCCGACTCGAAGTTATGCGACAATGATGTCTTAAACGCGAAGAAGACTACGTGGCGAAGACACGCTGCGGAAGCCAGCAATCGGCTTTGCTGCTCTATATCAATCCGTTATATATTGCGTAAATACAAATTCTTGGCATTCCTTAGCCTACGCGTCATCCCCGAATCAGTTTCGTGAAAGTACAGGGTTCCAGCCGCTCTACCACAGTGTTACGCACAGGTCGTCACTTCGGTGTGTCCACGATAGCGGACACGTCGGCGAGCTCACCATCAGCAGCACGGGCAACATCAACGGCACTGGCAACGCCAATGTCGCCGTCCTTTCACATCGTTGTGACTCGGAAATATTCTACGCTTTGGATTACGTTGACGTTGAAGTTTGGTTGGACTATTGCGATCGTACGAGTCAGCACAACCACTGAGATCCGATGCTTAGGCTCGCGAACTTTCTATTTTATATCAAAGGAACGGTAGAGGTATTGCCTAAGAACCACGAGGAAGAGTTGTGACGCTTACAAGTAAAAAAAAACCGCCGAATTGTTCAAGAAGGCCGTCTAGAGCTAGCCTTCTATTTTCTGACACCTGCGGAACAATATATATATATATTATATAAGGGAGTGTTGGCGCTATGTCGGAAGGTTAATAGTGGCAAGCCCGGCGTCCGACAAAGTTGGAAACGTCTTGAAGGGGACAGCGGACGACGCGCTCAATCCCCTGATGTGGCGAAATTGCACGACCATCAAATGTATCATTAAGAAATGCCGGCGTTCGTTCTGAGCAGGCCAAGAGCTACCCTTTAAGAAGCTACTCGACCTGTTACCGAGCACCCCTGCGACGTCCTCGTGCGAAGAGGGCTCTCGCTTTTCGACTTTGCCTGAGCTTGCATGGATGGTGCACCGAAAGATTGAAGCAATGTCTCTTCCTGACTCTACAAGGGCATCGGCAATTCCTCTGATCCTTCAGTTCCTCTCGTTCAGGCCATCCTGCGGCAGCGGCCGCTCGCCATTGCCGCTAGGTCGCCCGTCCCGTTCACCACCACCACGACGCCCGCCGTGTCCTTTCCAGCAACGATGACACCCGGCCTCGCTGCTTAACTTTGAGCAGGAAAACTAAGAAATGCAGCTCTGAGAGATGACGCTATGTTCTTGGCTTCTGCTGCAAGTCCTTTGCCTACACTGCCGACAAGACGAAGCTTGATTGACGTTGTAACTGCGCCTGATCTTGCGGACACACCGCGCAAATTTCCGCAATGAGTGCTGGCCTTCGGCGCCTCCTGAACAATGTACTGACCCCTGCCACATCCACTTTTATTCATTTCACTGACGGACGAAGTCCTGCAGTCTTGGAGAGGCGCACAGCTCGTGTCACCTTTGCCGGTTGCCATACGGCCTTTATCTTCTGTCGTCCTCGAGTAAATGCCCCGATGACGTCGTTCTTTGTTTGACTTTTTTGGATGTCATCGACTGCTCTACCGGCGTGCTTCAACTTGACCTTTCTCGTCTTGCCAGTATTCCAGCTGTAACGCTGCTCCGCTTGTGCTCAGTGAATTGTGTGCGGTTGCAACCACAAGCCACTACGTGTGTCGCCCTGTCTCCATCATCGTCCATTCCCGACTGCGACTACATAGTGCCTCGACTTGTTGATGTCCTGCTCGCACGAAACGTCGCCGTTCCGCACACTCTCCTGACAATCACCGCCAACCATGCACACCTGCCTCTCCTCAACTTAAGCTTTTCGACTCAAGTTCCCCTACAAGGCATTTCAGTGGCAAGGCTGCGTGCGCCGGACGCATGCGACATATTTGTCCTACGCGCTCACACTCGATCAACCTTCGCTGCGTCTAGTACCTCTAGTTCACTCCCCAACGCATTTACGAGGACGATTGCTCCAGATCGTCATCCTGACCAAGCTGCTAGGCTCCGCACTGTTCTAGCAACTTACAGAGCCATACTTGACTTCGACGGCCGTCCATTAGGAAAAAAAATCACTGGTTACTCACCGCATTGATACCGGTCCAGCTAGTCCTATCAGGCGTCAAGTAATTCCACGTGAAGTAGATAAAATTCTTGCCAACGGCGTAATCGAGGCATTGTACAGGTCATGGACCTCTTCTGTTTTTTTTTCTGCTCAGGAAGAAGCATCCAAGCTGTAGATTTGGCGTCGACTACCGTTCTTTCATCAAGATGGGACACTGGGATGTATATCCGCCGCCGCGTACTGATGACGCCCTTGACTTCCATCACGCAGTCATATATACTTCTCATCTATATATCTACGATCTGGGTAGTCGCAGATTTCTGTTGGCGACAAGGACCACGAGTACACAGTGTGTATCACACCTATAGCGGCTCGTTCTCTTTGGTGGCTACCCCACTTGGCCACGCTCCTGCGCCATGCTCGGGCTCCTAGAGATAGGCGCTCGGGATAATTAAAAATCAGTTCTCTCTTGTTTTCTTTTCTAGGCGTTCCTCTGTGTGTCGGTCTAGCCCACGACATGTCCCAGGGGCTACACTGTCTCATTTCAATCCCTATGCACCTGACGGGCTCTATGATTCTAAATGTATGCCTTTTGGACTCTGTAATGCTCCAGCTACTTTCCAATGGATAACGGACTGTTTACTTACACGCTATAAATGGTCCATCTCCCCTTGTTACCTCGACGACGTCATGGTGTTTGCCCAACCATTCCAGGGTAACCTCCCCATCTATCAATGTTCTAGCTATCTTTCTTCGAGCTGGCCTTTACCTCCACTCCGCCAGGTCTAATTTAAGCAGACGAAAAATAACAGTACTTGGCCATCTTGTAAATTGGCACGGCGTCCAGCCTGACCGTGCCAAGAATTTTGTCAAATCTTTCCGGTGCCGTTTCCCGCCAAAAGATGTTCGGAGTTTCATAAGAGTACTTTCGTACTTTCGGCATTTTGTACGAAATTTTACGAACATCGCTCCTCCCCCAACGGATCTTCTAAAGAAGGATGCCCCTTTCTCATGGGGCCACAAATCAAGCCGCCGCGTTTTCCGTGCAAATCAGTTTGCTGACCTCACCACCTATACTGGCCCACTTCGACCCATCTGCACCCATTAAAGTTCGCACCTACGCCAGTGAAGCTGGAATAGGCGCTCTGCTCACGCAGCATCAGCACGGCCGGAAACAGGTCATCGCATACGCCAGCCGCTTTAGTACTCCGGAACATAACTTTTCGATAACAGAACGCGCGTGCCTAGCCTTAGTCTGGGCGGTCACAAAATTCCCCCGTGCTTGTATTTACCGACCACCACGCCCTTTCCTGGCTGAACCCGCCGTGGTTGCTCAGTGGCTATGGTGTTGGGCTGCTGAGCACGAGGTCGCGGGATCGAATCCCGGCCACGGCGGCCGCATTTCGACGGGGGCGAAATGCGAAAACACCCGTGTGCTTAGATTTAGGTGCACGTTAAAGAACCCCAGGAGGTCAAAATTTCCGGAGTCCTCCACTACGGCGTGCCTCATAATCAGAAAGTGGTTTTGGCACGTAAAACCCCAAATATTATTATTATTATTATTTCCTGGCTGTGTACTCTCAAGGACGCGAGTGGACGCTTTTTTGGTTGGGCTCTCCAGATCCAAGAATTAGTTTGTCGCCAAATACAAGTCTGGAAAATTGCATCACGAAGCAAACTGCCTCTCACTCCGCTCGAAGGACGGTGCTGGTTCTCCTGACCATGACGTCGACGCTTATGCACTGGCTATCTACGATTTAATCAATATTGGCGCCAAAAACCATCGCTACATTCTTTGCAGTTACTCTACAACCCATCAACTGGCGACTGTGTACCATTCCCAAGACCTTACCGATGGGATCTACAGAACACAAGAATACGCTGGCCACGTACGTCTCTGTTGACCACCGCGATTGGGATACAAGCCTACTTTATGCTAAATTTGCATAACATTAGTCCCGTCAGGACACCGCCTGCTACTCGGCGTTCCTTTTCTGTGGCCACCACCCGGTGTTGCCATTCGACATACTGCTACCTGCGGTTCCTTGCGTTCTCACTGCCTATGCCCGCGACATCCTTGAGAGATCCCAAATGGCTCGTGAGGTTGGTGTTTGGATCGCACCGCTGGTGCGATTGGTTGGGAACTCGGCGCTGACGCCCGTGGTTGTACCTGGGTCGCAAGCCCCAAGGGTAGCGTTGGCCTGGCGGCCTGGGGTACAACTGGAAGCATCCGAAGGTCCCGGCAAAGCATGAGTCGACTGGTAACAACAAAACAACTTGTTTATTTTAACTTCGCAAAGAGTTGGCGGTCAGGTTGACCGAAGTAGAGAGACGGGAGAGCACTTTACTCAACAGAAGAAATCGGAGCCCTCCTTTTGGCGTCCGGGGGCAGCTGTTTTTATACTCTCGCAGTTGAGGGCAAGAAGGAACCCCTCAATAGACGAGCACGTGAATGTACAATGGGCTAATGGTGACGCACACTGTCGTAGCGCTGCCGGTCGGGCACAATGACTGGAATGAGAGGGTGATCCCTGCTGTCGCACCGCCTGGTTCGGGCACAATGACTGGAATGAGAGGGTGATCCCTTGCTTTCGCATCGCCTGGTTCAGGCACAATGACTGGAAGGGGAGGATGACCCCTGCTGTCGCATCGCCTGGTTCAGGCACAATGACTGGAAGGGGAGGATGACCCCTGCTGTCGCATCGTCTGGTTCGGGCACAATGGCACATACACTCACACACGCACATGAAGACACGTGGCATCGGAACATGCCTGGAAACGCCTGGCGGGGAGCGTTGCGGCGACGCCGCACGGGCCAAAATGTCTGCCGCCCCGCCGCAGTCGCGCCGGCAAAACCGCGTGTCGCAGGCGAAACGCAACAGACCGCCCCGCCGGGGGAAGGAGATCCCGATGGACAGGGGACTGCATCGGCTGTCCGGAGGGATGTCGCTCGATGATGCTCATAACCGAAGTCGGGCGTCCCTCGACGTTTCTTGAGCGCAGCGCACAGAGAAGGCCTCGTTCTCTCGTTCAGGTTCGCACGGGACACTGCAAAGTGACTTCGGGAGAGTTCACATTTTTGCTCTCGTTCCCGGCAAGCGTTAGAACTACGCTGAAACTCAACCGCTCAGTCAGCAAGCACGGCACAACCCTCACTAAGCCCTGCCAGGCTCTTTCCCCTTTTTATACCACTGCCTAGTTCCTTACAGTAGTCTAGCATCACTCAGAACGCGTCCACAAATTGGAAAATTGCACTAGAAAGCATATCATCACTTTGAAACACTAAACAAAAGCAATATGTTAAAAAAAATCCTGCCTCAGGAAGAAAAACATCAGTAACCAACAATTTTGAGGCTGATTCCTACGTTAGGGGCTTCGACTTAAACCATCGGCGTTACCGTTGAGACTCCCCTTTTTGTAACGCACCTCAAAGGAATATTGTTGTAAAGCGAGGCTCCAGCGCAGGAGGCGGCCATTTTTGGGAGAGATGGTCTGCAGCCATTGGAGAGGGCAGTGATCCGTCTCAATGATAAACCTCGAGCCGGCTAGATAGCATGACAATTTCTGAACGGCCCACACGAGACATGCACACTCTTTCTCGGTGGCGCTATACGCCTGCTCACGACTGGTCAGCTTACGACTAGCATACAGGACGGGGTGTTCTACTTCTCCATTTTCCCGTTGGCACAGTACAACGCCCATGCCTCGCTCACTAGCATCGCACTGAACAACGAACCCTTTTGTATAGTCTGGCGATCGTAGCACAGGCTGGTTTGTTAGGGCACTCTTTAGGGCGCTAAAAGCTCTTTCCTTTGTCTCGTCCCAGACGACTGTTTGAGGCTCTGTTTTTCTTAGAGCATCCGTCAGGGGAGCCGCGATATCAGAGTACCTGGGGATGTACCTCTGATAGTAGCCGGCGACACCTAAGAACGACCGAATATCGGTCTTTGTGCGCGGTTGCGGAAAGTCTCGCACAGCGGCCACTTTTATTTCAGAGGGGCGGCGACGACCCTGACCAATCACGTGACCGAGGTAGACAACCTCGGCCTGTGCTAACTGGCACTTAGGAGCCTTTACTGTCAAGCCCGCTTCGCGCAGGCGGGTTAGCACTGCCCGCAAGTGTGTCATATGCTCAGACCAGGATGCGGAGAATATCGCTACGTCGTCTAGATACGGTAAAGCGAATTCTTGCTGTCCCCGCAACACTTTATCCATGAGGCTTGAAAAACAGTATGGCGCGTTCTTCAAACCAAAACTCAACACTTTAGGACGGAATGTTCCCATTGGTGAAATGAACGCCGCATACCTACTAGCCTCTTCTGTAAGTGGAACCTGCCAATAACCCCTGACAAGATCTAGGGTGGAAATAAACTGAGCGCTACTAACTTTCTCAAGGCGCTCCTCGATGTTAGGAATCGGATAAATTTGATCCTTAGTGATGGAATTAAGCCTGCGGTAGTCGACGCAAGGACGAGGTTCCTTGCCCGGTACCTCAACTAAAATCAAAGGGGAGGTATAATCACTCTCACCTGCCTCAATAACACCGAGCTGTAGCATTTTCTTTACCTCAGCCTCCATAATATCGCTCTGGCGGGGTGACACCCGATACGCCTTGGATCGTACTGGCTCTGGGGAGGTAAGTTCTATATCATGAGTAAGTACAGAAGTCCTACCAGGCCTCTCAGAGAACAGACCTTGAAACTCTTGTAATAGCTGGTGTAGTTCGGTTTTCTGCTCGGGCGACAGCGGTGCTTTACTGATAAGGTCACTAATGACTTGACCGGTGTCTTCCCTGTTCGTCACTGAGCCTAGTCCCGGAAGCTCGACCGGAAGCTCTTCAGGAACGTTTACCATCATGCACACCACTGCTTCCCTTTGTCTATAAGGTTTGAGCAGATTACAGTGGTAAACTTGCTGTGCTTTCCGCTTTCCTGGCAGACTTACCACGTAGTTAACGTCCGACAGTTTCTGAACAATTCGTGCTGGGCCCTCCCACTGCACGTCTAGTTTGTTGTTTAGCGATGTGCGCAATATCATGACCTCATCGCCCACCTCAAAACGACGGGCCCTGGCTGTCCGATCATAATAAACCTTGGCCCTCTGCTGGGCCTTTGTCATTGCTTCACCTGACAACTCCTGTGCCCTTCTTAAGCGTTCGAGGAGCTTAAGTACGTACTCCACCACGACTGGGTCGTCGCCCCTACCTTCCCACGATTCTCGAAGCATGCGAAGCGGAGATCGAAGCGAGCGACCGTACACCAGTTCAGCTGGCGAAAACCCCGTAGCCGCATGCGGCGCGGTCCTTAAAGCAAACATCACCCCAGGCAGACACAGCTCCCAGTCAGTTCGATGTTCAAAACACAACGCTCTCAACACGCGCTTCATGACGGAGTGGAGCTTCTCAACGGAATTCGACTGTGGGTGGCACACTGAGCTGTGTAGCAGCTTTACCCCACACCTTTCGAGAAAAGTTGTCGTCAAAGCGCTAGTAAACACTGTGCCCTGATCTGATTGGATTTCCGCAGGGAAACCAACTCGCGCAAATATGGACAGTAGTGCATTAACTATCTCAACTGAGCTGAGTTCTTTAAGCGGCACTGCTTCAGGGAACTTTGTCGCTGGGCAGATCACAGTCAAAATGTGTCTGTACCCCGTGGCTGTTACCGGCAGAGGTCCCACTGTATCAATAACGAGCCGTCTAAAAGGCTCCGTAATGATAGGTACCAATTTCAACGGCGCCCTTGATTTGTCCCCTGGTTTGCCCACCCGCTGACAAGTGTCACATGTCCTCACGAAATGGTCTGCGTCCCGAAGACACCCTGGCCAATAGTACTCTTGCAAGAGACGGTCCTTAGTTTTCTTAACTCCTAGGTGTCCGGACCACGAACCCCCGTGCGACAAGCGCAACAGATCCTGACGATAGCATTGAGGAACGATCAGCTGATCGAACTCCACTCCTCTGCGGTCTAGATACTTCCGGTACAGGACTCCACCTCTTTCCACAAAACGCGCAGTTTTCCTGGCGATACCTTCTTTGACATTGCAGCGCACGTTTTCCAGGCTGCCATCCTTCTTTTGCTCGGCTATCAAAGCCGACCGGCTGACTTTTAGCAACCTATCAAGTCCGTCTGACGTAGGCGCGATGAGCAAATCAGTAGATAGCTCTTCTAACTTTCCCGTGTCGGGCGTTTCCTCTCCAGTATCTGGCGCCTTCAACGCTACAGACTCAAGTTTATTCAGTTCGGGCGTGCTCTGAATATCGGCTTGCTGCGCCTCTGACCCTTTTTCGTTGTTTGATAACGTCGGCCCCGCCACTACCGCCTTTGCAGCGAGCTCCCGAACCTTTGATCTGGTTAAGGCCTGAACACTAGCTTCACCAAACAAAAGCCCCTTCTCGCGCAGGAGGTGATCGGACCTGTTTGAAAATAGGTACGGGTACTGGGGTGGCAGCATAGATGACACTGCCGCCTCCGTCTCAAGCGCTCCGAAAGGTCCTTCAATAAGCACTTTTGCTACGGGCAGACACACGCTATGAGCTTCCACGGCTTGCTTGATCCATGCGCACTCGCCCGTGAACATATGGGGTTCTACATAAGACGGGTGAACTACATCCATCGTAGCTGCGGAATCGCGAAGCACCCGGCACTCTTTCCCGTTCACGAGGAGGTCTCGCATGTAAGGCTCGAGAAGCTTCATGTTCTCGTCAGTGCTGCCTATTGAAAAAAACACAACTTTTGGTGTTGTTTCCGGACACTGCGCCGAAAAGTGACCCGGCTTCTGGCACGTATAGCAAACGCGCGCTCGCCTCATCTCGAACCGCTTTCTGCGTTTGGCTGCCGCCGTCTCTTTACGTTTCGTCGGACTGCTTTCACTCGCATCCTCACTACGCGTGTCCCCCTTTAATCTCATGGGTGTGAACTTCGGCCTCTCAAACTTCGAGCCAAATTCACCCGTTTGACCGTCCTTAGCTCCGCGAGCCCGACGCGTCACAAACTCCTCGGCTAGCTCAGCGGCTTTAGCCACCGTACAAACGTCTGGCCTATCCAAGACCTAGTATCGCACGTTCTCAGGTAACCGACTATAAAACTGTTCTAGCCCGAAGCACTGCAGAACTTTATCGTGGTCACCAAACGCTTTCTCTTCTTTGAGCCACTCCTGCATGTTTGACATTAGCTTGTAGGCAAACTCTGTATATGACTCATTCTTGCCTTTCTCACTTTCCCGAAACTTCCGACGGAACGCCTCCGCAGACAGCCGGTACTTTTTTAGCAGACTCGATTTTACTTTGTCGAAATCCTCTGCCTCCTCTCTATCCAAGCGAGCGACTACGTCGGCCGCCTCGCCGGGTAACAAAGTGAGCAAGCGCTGTGGCCACGTTTCCCGAGAGAACCCCTGCTTCTCGCACGTTCGCTCAAAGTTAACCAGGAACAAACCAATGTCCTCTCCAAGCTTAAACGGCCGCATCAGGTCAGTCATTTTGAACAATACGCGTTCTCCTGCACCGTGTGCCTGACTTCCATTACGAGCGCGTTCCATCTCTACCTCAAGACGCTTCATTTCCAAAGCGTGTTGACGGTCACGCTCTTGTTGCTCTCGCTCTTTCTGTTCTTTACGTTCACGCTCTTCTTTTTCTTTCTGTTTTACGTTCACGCTCTTCTTTTTCTTTTTGCTCTTTAAGTTCGCGCTCCTGTCTTTTTGCAGTCTCCCTCTCCTCAATGGTCTCAAGGCATTCCGACAGCTCGTCATCCTCAGCCTCTAACTCAAGAATAGCCTTTAGCAGTTCAGGTTTTCTTAGTTTGTCTGAGACATCCAGACCCAACTCTCTTGCAAGCTCCAACAATTTCGGTTTGCGCAACGACTTCAAATCCATGGCTGCTCTGAATGCTGCTTTCTCTACTGCTTACTATTGTCTTGCCGCAAACTAACCCGGCAGCAACGACAACCACAATTACCAGCTCTGTTTCTGACACTAACAAAAGCCTGGCAAAGCTCAGAAGAAGAAAGTCCCGCACTCACCAAACCTCGCAGGCAGGAATTCCGCGCAGTCGTTCCGCTGCAGGCAACCAGTCGTCACACAGGGCTCGTTGCACTGCTCCCGGATCGTCGTTGAGCTGCTCAGCATACAGTCAACTGCATCTCTTCGCTGCTGGCCTCCGTTGTCGCGATCTCACCGCTGGCAGACAGTTGTTTGGAGTCGGAGGCGATCTCACCGCTGCCAACCAGATGTTTGGATCGCACCGCTGGTGCGATTGGTTGGGAACTCGGCGCTGACGCCCGTGGTTGTACCTGGGTCGCAAGCCCCAAGGGTAGCGTTGGCCTGGCGGCCTGGGGTACAACTGGAAGCATCCGAAGGTCCCGGCAAAGCATGAGTCGACTGGTAACGACAAAACAACTTGTTTATTTTAACATCGCAAAGAGTTGGCGGTCAGGTTGACCGAAGTAGAGAGACGGGAGAGCACTTTACTCAACAGAAGAAATCGGAGCCCTCCTTTTGGCGTCCGGGGGCAGCTGTTTTTATACTCTCGCAGTTGAGGGCAAGAAGGAACCCCTCAATAGACGAGCACGTGAATGTACAATGGGCTAATGGTGACGCACACTGTCGTAGCGCTGCCGGTCGGGCACAATGACTGGAATGAGAGGGTGATCCCTGCTGTCGCACCGCCTGGTTCGGGCACAATGACTGGAATGAGAGGGTGATCCCTTGCTTTCGCATCGCCTGGTTCAGGCACAATGACTGGAAGGGGAGGATGACCCCTGCTGTCGCATCGCCTGGTTCAGGCACAATGACTGGAAGGGGAGGATGACCCCTGCTGTCGCATCGCCTGGTTCGGGCACAATGGCACATACACTCACACACGCACATGAAGACACGTGGCATCGGAACATGCCTGGAAACGCCTGGCGGGGAGCGTTGCGGCGACGCCGCACGGGCCAAAATGTCTGCCGCCCCGCCGCAGTCGCGCCGGCAAAACCGCGTGTCGCAGGCGAAACGCAACATTGGTCAAGCGCGGCTCTGTGCTCCGGTAGTGTCACAGAACGGCAACAGGCACGCGACTTCCTACTATCCTCATGAACATCTGGTTCTACTCTGGACGCCTTGTCACCATCAAGGCCTGCGCGAGAAGCTCCTGAACCGCTACGCGGTAACATAGAAGGTTATTTGCAAGATAAACGACGTGTACTACGTGATCGGCATCTTCTATCCTCGAACCTCATCTCCTACTTCATTTCCGAGTGACGTAGTGCATGTGTTGCGGCTAAAGCTTTACTACTCCTCCAGTGCGCCGCAAACTCAGCAGAAGCCGAAACGGCGCTTACTCAGCCGGGTAGTCATGTTGCCCGACGCTTGTGCACGAACGCGACATCGCTGCCTTGGGCACGAAGACGAGGGGGTGAAGAAGCGTTGCACGAGCTGGTAGCCGGTTTTTTTGCTCTATTCCATTGTATGTATTGGGTAAATGCACACTCTTGTTTTTTTCTTAACGCGTAATCCCCGTATAGATATTTATGCAGGAAAATTCATGCGCCTGAAAGGCATTATTTTAATCAGAGTACATTTCGAACAACGCAACCACGCGTTGTCAGAAGAGGAGGGAAAATATGAAACACGCGCGAGATAAATTAGACCTGCATAAATGCGCGCCAGGAACGAAGCGGAAGTGGAAGGCATATCGCTTCCCATAACCTTCCTAGCTGTGAGAGTGAATCATAAAGAGTTAATGTGGCATTTCGGTAGCGTGGCGCACGACATATCTAATTCGGTGACTATGGCGTGGGGAAAGATGCACAACTGAAATATTTTGCGGTGAAAAAAGGAAGAGCCTGATCTGTTATACGTCTACTCAAAGCAACTTTATTCTTATAGTCACTGATTTCAAAGGAAATTCGGCGCCCCAATCCACGTTGCACTGTGTTTACGCCTCATATCGATTCCACCATCATACGCCCGCGCCGCATTGCGTTGTGAAACACTTCTAGCAATTCCACTGTGGCAGTTATATGATTTTATTAAATGCAAGCACAGACCTTTTGAGAGCTTTAGGCTCACATCGAAGTAGGCTATAATTTTCCCGATATAGTTCCTTACGGCGAGAGAGCGCTTTCGTTTCAAAGATGCCTTAAATGGAAAGGTGGCTATAAGTTCCACCCTTTCTATGGATACCTGAACATGGATAATTACTTCAGTTCCTTTATCCTCTGAACGCCATTAATTTTTCAAACCGGCAGCTGCTTCTGACGCAACGAACCCCGCGCGTACTCCCCCTTCGCTGGTCGGTGAACGGCCGGTCGATGCTCATAAGGAGCTTTCGGTAGGGCTCGATATTGCACTTTGCCCTCATCTATTACGTTGCCATGCCTCGAATTGAACATATAGATATTACATGTAGTGTGCGTTCGATGCGTCCATCAATCTGGATTTGCGGCTTTGAGGTGTCAATCTGATTCGGGGTGTGCGCCGGCTCCCAGAGAGACAGGAGTACACGCCCCCTCAACGATCGTGTCTGCGTGTGTCTGTCGACAACGTTGGAGGAACAGTTGACGATGCAGCAGCCACACTGTGTGCGAGACTGGACAGAGAACTAGGTACCTAAAAGTAAGTCCATGTTAATTGAGGCTTCTTCTGTAACCAATATGTTACTCGCCCGGCTAGCCTGAAAATCTCTTCGACGTAACGTACGACCAGTAAGATGTATCTGGCACTTCACAGATCACTTGCCAGCAGCCCATAGATTTGAATTACAAAAAAAAATCGTACAGCCTATTTTCTTGTACATCTTGAATATTCCGAAGAAATCACAGGTTACAAGAAAAGAAGAAGTACTTCGTGATCGTTGCCGATACTTCCCGCTGATTACAGTTCATAAATTGCGGTATAACTTTTGCCACAGGAAATTGTTATAAAGGGAGCGAGCTAAAGAAAGACTGTGTGCTTGACTAAACTACATCAAGTGGGGACCTCAATGTCATACAAGAACACATAAAGTAATTATATGAAGGGGGACAGAAACGATTCCTTAAAATTTAAGTTCATCGTCGAGATAAAATCAAAAGGCCAACGAGGCATTTTCTGATACACGTTTGCACAAGCGACTTCAAGGAGCTGACGATTTTTATTGACGAAATATAGGGCCTTGAAAGACGGGATGGTGGGAGTCACGTGATTAATTTGGACATGCGCTCAGGAACATTTCGAATGCAGCAACCCCAATTGCCAATCGTGTCATACCGCGTGTAATAAGCGTCATGCGGCGACCGGACTCCCCTCCTGCAGTCTGTCCGGACTCACTGCGCTGCCTAGTGGAACTGCCGAGATGGCCACGCTTGGTCTCCGAGACCATAAGCATGGCGCACAGGTTCCGAGGTGCGCTCAGGCCGGTGGCAATGGCGAGAGGGGCCATGGGTCGGTGGCGAGGGGCAAACGCGATTAACAATACACGTAACGTAACTAACGTCGATGATAATCAGTGTCAACGCGGCTGAGGGCTCGCTTTTCTAAGAAAACGTGTAGTAGCCCTTCGCGTTCAATACGTTAAAAATAACGCAAGGAAAGAGCACAACAATTGGCATTTAGAAACGCCTAATTCTGTGAAAATCTAGCGTCAAAAATCTGAATAGTTTACATTCAGTGGTTAATATTAAATGTCGAGAAACTCTCGCAAGTCGGTCGTTTTGCAGGTCTTGCTGTATAATCTCTTATTCCTACGCCGGGTAACTGGTTTGGACTCCACTTCACTAAATGCTTTTTTTCTTATTTCTTTATTTTGTCCTTGCCTGCGACACTTCGCCTGTCGTGGCAATAGCCTTTTGGCAACTTACATTTGGGAAGCCAATACGATAAGAAACAGTGTAGCATCACTGCTGCAGAACGGTCACATGCGTCGCACCGTCGGGCCATGCGTTTAAACAAGTTTCTTGTGCCGTTGATACATGCGCTACACAGCGCATATAAAAACAGCGTGATAAAAGTATTGTAGAAGCAGCGCAATAAGCGTACCTATTACCCGATGATGTACTAGATCTGACTATCGAGGGGCCGTGAGGACACGTTGCTTGCTGTCATTTGCCATTTTAAGATCTGAGTGTCAAAAATGTTTTCGTCACGTCAAAGGCACTGTTCGTAGAAAAAAAATAGTGATAAGGAAGCGAGAAAATGGGCACATTGCGAAGATGAATCGAACCTTCGACCGCCGCATGCCAGGCAGGCTCGTTATCTCAACGCCACCTCTGAATCTGGCGAAAAGGCTTTTATAGTGGCCATAATAACCACTGTCCCGTAATTGTTAGAAAGTTTGGTTCGTATGAAGCACGTATACAGGTTTCTATGCAATTTTGTTCCTATGCAGGTTACTAGCTAGCGCCTATGATGACGGGAAAGGGTGCGCGCACTATGTACATATTTTGACATTTGGTTGCTGCAAGTAGTGGTAAGCTTCGCGAAATGCGGTTCTGGAAGAACGTTTTCCTGGCGGATCCGCTATTCCGCCGTATTTTTTACGGCGACAAACTGAATTGTTCACGCGTAGGTCCAACGTAAGTTTAGACACTTCGCTTTGAAAAATCGCCTTCCATTCCACCCTGTGAAAGTAAATGCACAGCGAAGCTGGTGCGGACGTTAGACAAGTACCGCCATCCCAACTGACGTTAGACGACGTTGGACAAGCGCTCCCACCACGAGCGACCTATGTCACGCGCGCACGCATGCATGCAGAAGTGCAGCATACACCCTCATTTTTCTAGGCCATCCGCCAAGCCCAAGTGCCTCACTTATACTCAAAAAATTAAGGTTTAAAAGTAAATTGCCTCATAAAGTGCGTAATTTACGACTGCAGACAAGTTGTAGACAGAAACTCAAGAGATGATAGCTTCGCCCTGTTATTGGAATATACGAGAAACCTGCTCCGCGGTAACTGAAAGACAAAGCCCTTTGCCAGTTGCCGACTTATATCTGTCTGAGTGGTCGCAGCTCCAAGGTGGCCGCACCATTAGCACAGTGTACATCCGGATTCTTCTAGTCTTTCCGCCTGGCGAAAGTGCGTTATTGAAGTAATCCGATTTCTCAAAGTAAAATGTGTCAGAAAAGTCATAACATACGACTTACGCACAACCAACAGACATGATAGGATCGGATTGTAATTCGAGTATACGAGAAAACATAATTCTTTTATGCGGAACCTCAAACACAAACCCCTTTTCCAGCTGCTGGTTTTTGGGTGACCATGCCACGAAGAATACCAACCGACTATAGGCTTACAGCTTCACTGTAAAACATGTTTTTCTACACAAGCACGAGTGCATCTAACCCATATATTTTGGGAGGTTTAGTACACTGTAAGACGAATCATCGGAGCAGTTGTGCGAGGGTGTGAATTATGTTAGTTTGGCGCTTAGACTGTGATACTTTATCGCGTAGCCTCCGGTATGTACTATCGCTGACAAATAAGACGCGATGAAACTATGGCTAGCTAGAAGCCCATTTTTTTCGGGTTTCAGCACTATGTATAATGACAACATAGTTTTGGCTGTTCCTGTGTGCTTCGCACTTAGGCTTACGCTCCTTTAAAGACGCAAACAACCCGAACTTTCCATCTAATCTAGCTGCCTGTCTTCCTATTGCCAATTTTGGCTTGTCCGCTCACCTCCTTTTTCCAAGCACTTCTGTAGGCCCGAACAAGACTCGGAATGTTGCTTAAGAAAGAACTTCTATTCAATGCATTATGTTTTCGGTTAACTTGTCCGTGATAGCGGATATGTTTAGACATACAAAATTCGATGCAATGTTACCACTGTGCGCGCATTAAGTAATATTACACTGCTGAAAGTAACTGATTTGGGATTGTTGCAACGAATATAAATATGTGAAAGGCCAGCTGGTTTTTTATCGGTCAAGTTGCTCTGGAGATTTCCTAACAGTGATAATGCGGTTCACACAGTCAGTATAATGTAAAATGCTGCAGCTCTCACCAAAAGCCACGAACTGCATAACCAGTCCGTATATTTCTAAATATCCGCTTTCTCGCGCTCGGAAGTATTCGTTTCGCTCGGTTACATTGGGTCCGGCATCTGAGAATTGTACAACGTCTTCAATAAAAAAAACAGAAGAGTGTCCGTAAATTAAAATATTGTTGAGGTTTAGCAGCAAAATTGACGGAGAGGCAGTCAATGACGTCAATCAAATTCCGGGTCTTATAGCTACCGCGTCATTGCTTCCGCCATTTCATTCTTACGACGAAAATAGATTGCTTATCTTCGCCATCGCCTACTCATCTTCCGATGGTCATCGGTTCCTCATACCTGATTCCCTTGGTTAACCACAGATTTGTGAGAAATGTTGCTCATTGTACACGCACGGCTGCCATAAATGCCGCAATAACGAGTGAACCGACCGGAGAAGCGAAGCAGAGTCAATATGTTCCAGCATACAGAAGAACACATAATCCTCTTCCTGGCGCACTTATCAGCGTAATTCAGTGTCTTGGTGATATTGTTGATATATCTGATACACCATGCAGGAAAAGTCTAGTCACAATTCTTGCCTTGAGAAGTGCTCGAAAGCAGAACAGTCGATTGCTATCTCACCGTATCTCGGGTGCTTGAAAGCGTTCTGAATTTCGAATAGGATTTGCGTGAGATAAAGGTCTCGTATCCAGGTGGGGTGAAGCACGCTAATGCCCTTTGGCGAAGGCCTATCCAACGTATGCCGCATACTCCATCTTAGCCGGTAATGAATTTTCGTGGTGCCTTCTAATACAACTATCGATCACTGCCTAGAGTTCCTACTTGGTTCTTTCCTGCTCCATTCCCGGCAGGACTTGCAAAGCGTAGAGCGTCCGTGTAAGCAGTAGTGTCTCCCTTGAATATTTATTCCAATAAAAGAGATAAATATTCAGAGGAAGACGGTGACTTGAAGTGATTAACAGTGGTTCAACAACGGGTGGCAAATGAAGCGAGCATTTCGAGCAAGGAAACTTGTCCTCTTTGTCAAAATAGGAACTACTTTCTTTGGCCGCATATGTTGAAGCGTAGCCCGCTCTCTCTATGGCAAATAAAAAGTATAAACTGCTGCGTTTAGAATAGGCTGAGGAAGGTCGAAGTATTCGATAAATGAAAGGGAAATTGGGAGGAGGACGGTGTGCTGTATAGTGATAGTGAGGGAACAGGTGTTGAGTGTCCTTGGCGGGTCACCCCAGAACTAGAGACGACAAAAAATGCTAGAAATCTGTAAATAGGCAGTGTTAATGGTACGCCTATTTTCTCCAGAAAACAGCAACGCACTGCCTCTTCTGACTTGAGAGGAAGAGCAGTGCGAGCTATGGGTGCGCATTTTCCGCCAGGAAAAGCAGTTGCTGCCTTGGCGAATGCATGTCGCCTTGTCGCCACAGTTACTCCAGCGTTCCTTGTTCAACATCTTTGTTCAACAAGCGGCCAAATTGTGATAAGGAGGCGCAGCCATCTTAAGGTTACCGCGATTGGCCCAATGCCGCAGCAGGTGCAAGCTGATGACAGTACTCATTGGGAAAAATTAAATAAGCAATGCGGAGCCCATAGATACCAGAACTTGAGAAGCCCAGTGTGACTCGAGAGCTCAGCAGCTGATCGTCAATGCTCTGTCTCGACTGGGGTGGCATAAGGGTTTGTTCCTCGTATATATTTTATTACGTCAGACGAAACATGCGGCGCTCTCATGATCGCCGCTGCGTTCGCGATCGCCGCGGCGTTCATGGCTCACGCTGCAATGACCGCATCAACGGAGTCAGTTGATTGACCCGAAGGGCAATACGGAGCTTTGTGGCAATATCCGCCAGTTGTTCTGACATATGTGGCCTGAGTGCACGTCCTTAAACTGAACAATGCAGACGCCACTGTGACTTTAGCGCGTCACATGACTCTGGGACAGATCTAGAAACAGGGGCGTGCAAGACTCTTGACAAACAAGAGCGCGAGCGCGCGTCTGTGGAACGCGGATGACTAGACACCAAGGCTTTCCTGATGAGGAAGCAAGAAAGCGAACTTCAAGTATAACTTGTCTGTGATCGGAAATATAAACAGGGAATGAAGGTAAAATTATCACGTCAGATCGAGTGTCATAGCGAGCTAAATTGATTGGCACATAGGCGCGGTCTAACCTGCTTGACGACCCGCCGCGTCACCATGTCCAGGCAAGTGAACAACCATGAAAAAGTCGATATGTATCCAGCAACGCAAAGTGGTGGACCAGGCGACGCAACTCCCATGCGTACCAATCAGGGCGACCCCAACCCGGGCCTTGCACATCTGCTCGCGTGTCTAGGACGCAGTTAAAATCCCCAACAAGCACCACGTGACGACCGTCTAGGAAATAAACGTCCAGATGACTAAAAAAAACATTGGACTTAATGGCTCGCGCGGGTCCATACATGCACAAAATCCGTCACCTAACTGAAGATAGTACACAATGAAATGCCAATATATGCCCTGTCCCATCAAAAAAGACAGGATGATCTCGCAAGAGAGTTCTGTTGAAAATAATAATACCAACTCCACTAGAGCGTGATGTCGAGAAGGATAAAAAACAGTCTAGGTCAAAAGCGCGTTTGAATGTAAGAACATGTCTCCAGAAGAGGGTTATAGCGCCGAAAAAACACAACACACAGCAAGCGAGACGGGACAGGCGCAACGACACCATCGCGCTCGCCTCCGCGCATGCGTAAGAAAACTGCGCTTGCCGGGTAGCGTGGCAAGCCATCAGCGATCTTTGAATTCTACGTATTTCAATCTTAACTGCGAAGTTTAAGCATCCTCCCAACTCTTTGTGCATCTAGATAACCTTCTTTTTCTTCAAGACTTCTGTATCTACCTTGTACCGCTACCTATGCGACTGCTACATGGCATGCCACCTTGTGCAATAATATGCAAGCGCAATGCAAAGGGCGCAGGTATAGACGCTACGCGGCGCGAATCTCACATCGCAAGGCAGGTGGCACGATACCGTGCTAACTATAATAATAATAATAATAATAATAATAATAATAATAATAATAATAATAATAATAATAATAATAATAATAATAATAATAATAATAATAATAATAATATATATTATTATATATTATATATAATATAATATATAATATTAATATATTATTATATATTATTATTATATATTATTATATAATATTATTATTATTATTATTATTATTATTATTATTATTATTATTATTATTATTATTATTATTATTATTATTATTATTATTAGCATCCCCTGTGAAATGCAGCGATCACATAGACATCTAGCCAGCTTCATTTATTCAGGCACACAATATCATTCTTGTATACATCTCCTTAAACTTCGCTTCCACAAACCTTCTTTAACTGCCTTGTACCGCTAGCCACGCACATGGCGTGCCACCTTTTAAAATAATATGAAGCTGCAATGCAAGGTGTTCACATATCTCCGCTACGAAGTGCGCTTCTCACATCGCCTTCTCCTCGCACGCTAGCAAGCGAGTAAACGGTGTGTTTTCGCGGCAGCTAGCTGGTTTCACTTGTTAAATACATGTGTGTGTTTGCCAGAGTTTTGAGTGTGTAGCTGCGGGCGCTCTGTGATACATCTTCAGTTTTGTTTTCCATGTAATAAAGAAAGAAAAGTGAGCTAGCGCTGGCATGGCGCAGTGGTAGAGTAGTCGACTCCTACGGAGAATCCCGGGGCTCGAGCCCAGAGGGAACCGTATTGTTTCTTTCTTTTTTTCTCTCATTCCCGGCGATAGCAACTGCGAATACCTGTGGCGGTGGCGGTGGTGCACATCACCGCCAACCGAAACGGCTACTGGAATGAGCCCGTAACAGCTAACGCTGCAAAACAACTTGCCGCTAAAGCCGAACTCCCCCTGCCCCCTCCCCTCCGCATGGTGTTGGCACACCTCCGGCGGCAAGTTCCTTCTTACGTCCACTTTCATTTCCCTTTGTCCTGCGATTTTTACACAATAAATCAAACAACAAATAATTTACCCTGCGCTTTCCTTGCCTTCTTTATTTGTTTCCTTTATATACTTGTGCATATTTACATGCCCCCTTAGTAGAACAAATATTTGCCGTATTCGGTTTTCCAATCGCAAGGCGTAGTTTAACGCGACGCACCAGACGGAAGACCAACGTAACCATGAAATGAAGCACTAGGGCGCATCTTTGTGTTACTCTGTCTTGGGTCTTCTTTGTCCCGCTACCCTATACATCCCATTTATACGTCGCGGTTACGAGCGGAAGCTAGTGTCTCTTTACGCCTCTACTATCTGATGAACGAAATATTACATTCATGATGTTTCACGTTATTAAACTGGCCAACTACACCACGGTGTGCTTGCGTTATTGATTGTTCGGCTTCTTACCAAACTGCATGGCAACAAACTCGCGTGCGGACGGGCCACCTTTGCGAGCTGCATAGAGCGATCGATAAGGTGAATGAGCAAGAGCGTAACCAGGTCGCAGATACGTCAGTGTTTGCGCGCGTACGCGGTTTGGTGTGGGGCGGAGGAGCGCTGATGGCAGAAGCGCAGCTGTACAAAGCAAGCGACACAGAACCTGTCCTTGCCGAGGAGCAAGAATAACCGCGTAGATAAGACAGGTAATAAGGCACAACGACGCATGACGTGTACAAGGGCGTTCGACGATCCAGTTAGGGGTGAATATTTAACCTATTTGTTTACGCGACTTCTTTTAGCGTGCAACCACTGAGCATTTCTTTCGACGCGAATGATGCTTCCACGTTATTTTTGTTTGTCCTATATAGTATGTAAGGGCATTGATGTTTGCTCGGGTGTAAACGAAAAGTTTATTGTGGCGTACGTTAAATTCATGTATCGCAATTGATGCACGTGCGTGCAGACTCTTGTGAAGTTTTGGTTAACGGAGAGTTCGGGAATATTGTCTCAGTATTTACGTACCATAAATGCAAACACATTGCTGGGCGTTAAGTTTTGGAACGTATACGTTAAGGACTGGAAACTCAGACATTAATAAAACGCACTTGAGCGTGGTGAGTGTCACGTAGTACCCGTCGCCAAACATGTTTAATCAAAACAATACAATAGCCCTTCAATTCAAGATGCTGTTTCTGCGTAGACAAGTGTCGTCATGCCCACAGAAAGCTACGAATGCTCTTACTTCAGTTCATTGCCAGTAACTGGTGAGTGAAGCTTGTGCTTTTACGTGACTAACTTGAATTACATGTTATGAGCGGTAATTGCGCTCCATGTTCGGTGTATTTTGTGACATTCGTAGCTTTCTGCGGGCATGACGACAGTTGCCTACAAAATATTTACTAAGGTAATCGCAAATAGAATCAGGAACACCTTAGACTTTTTTCAAGCAAAGAACCAGGCAGGATTCCGTAAAGGCCTATCAACAATAGACCCTATTCACATTATCAATCAGGTAATAGAGAATTGTGCGGAATATAACCAACCCTTATATATAGTTTTCATCGATTACGAGAAAGCGTTTCATTCTGTCGAAACCTCAGCACTCATGGAGGTATTACGGAATCAGGGTGTAGACGAGCCGTATGTAAAAATATTGAAATATATTTATGCGGCTCCACAGCCACCATAGCACCATAGTCCTCCATAAAGAAAGCAACGAAAGCCCAATAAAGAAAGGCGTCAGGCAGGGAGATACGATCTCTCCAATGCTATTCACAGCGTGTTTACAGGTGGTATTCAGAAACCTGGATTGGGAAGAATTGGGGATAAAAGTTAATGGAGAATACCTTAGTAACTTGCGATTCGCTGATGATATTGCCTTGCTTAGTAACTCAGCGGACCGGTCTATAGCTGATCGGTCTATAATTTTTCAAGTCTTTGGCGTCCTCTTTCTTATGGATTAGGATTATGTTAGCGTTTTTCCAAGATTCCGGTACGCTCCAGGTCACGAGGCATTTCGTATACAGGGTGGCCAGTTTCTCTAGAACAATCTGCCCACCATCCTTCAACAAATCTGCTCTTACCTGTTCCTCCCCAGCAGCCTTCCCGCTTTGCATAGCTCCTAAGGCTTTTTTTTTACTTCTTCGGGCGTTACTTGTGAGATTTAAAGTTCCTCTAGACTATTTTCTCTTCCGTTATCGTCGTCGGTGCCACTGGTACTGTATAAATCTCTGTAGAGCTCCTCCGCCACTTGAACTATCTCATCCATATTAGTAATGACATTGCCGGCTTTGTCTCTTAACGCATACATCTGATTCTTGCCAATTCCTAGTTTCTTCTTCACTGCTTTTAGTCTTCTTCCGTTCCTGAGAGCACGTTCAATTCTATCCATATTATACTTCCTTATGTCAGCAGTCTTCCGCTTGTTGATTAACTTCGAAAGTTCTGCCAGTTCTATTCTAGCTGTAGGGTTAGAGGCTTTCATACGTTGGCGTTTCTTGATAAGATCTTCCGTCTCCTGCGATAGCTTACTGGTATCCTGTCTAACGGAGTAACCACCGACTTCTATTGCACACTCCTTAATGATGCCCACAAGATTGTCGTTCATTCCTTCAACACTAAGGTCCTCTGAGTTAAAGCCGAATACCTGTTCTGTAGCTTGATCTGGAATTCCTCTATTTTCCCTCTTACCGCTAACTCATTGATCGGCTTCTTATGTACCAGTTTCTTCCGTTCCCTCTTCAGGTCTAGGCTAATTCGAGTTCTTACCATCCTATGGTCACTGCAGCGCACCTTGCTGAGCACGTCCACATCTTGTATGATGCCAGGGTTAGCGCAGAGTATGAGGTCTATTTCATTTCTAGTCTCGCCGTTCGGGCTCCTCCACGTCCACTTTCGGCTGTCCCGCTTGCGAAAGAAGGTATTCATTATCCGCATATTACTCTGTTCCGCAAACTCTACTAATAACTCTCCCCTGCTGTTCCTAGTGCCTATGCCGTATTCCCCCACTGCCTTGTCTCCAGCCTGCTTCTTGCCTGCCTTGGCATTGAAGTCGCTCATCAGTATCGTGTATTTTGTTTTCACTCTACCCATCGCCGATTCCACGTCTTCATAGAAGCTTTCGACTTCCTGGTCATCATGACTGGATGTAGGGGCGTAGACCTGTACAACCTTCGTTTTGTACCTCTTATTTAGTTTCGCAAGAAGACCTGCCACCCTCTCGTTGATGCTATAGAATTCCTGAATGTTACCAGCTATGTTCTTATTAATCAGGAATCCGACTCCTAGTTCTCGGCTCTCCACTAAGCCCCGGTAGCACAGGATGTGCCCGCTTTTTAGCACTGTATATGCTTCTTTTGGCCTCCTAACTTACTTCACTGAGCCCTATTATATACCATTTACTGCCCTCTAATTCCTCCAATAGCACTGCTAGACTCGCCTCACTAGATAACGTTCTAGCGTTAAACGTTGCCAGGTTCATATTCCAATGGCGGCCTGTCCGGAGACAGGGATTCTTAGCACCCTCTGCTGCGTCGCAGGTCTGACCGCCGCCGTGGTCAGTTGCTTCGCAGCTGCCGGGGACTGAGGCCCGGGGTTTGATTGTTGTGTTCATATAGGAGGTTCTGGCCAAGTACTGCACCAGGATGGATAATCCTGCTCTGGTGAGGGAGTGCGTTACCGGTTCTGCTCGCCGGGATCAGGCCACACTCGTTTGTAGTGTACATGTCTGCATACATGGCGTGCATGAGTCTGGGGTTTCTGTAAGAATCCGTTTGTAATTGTCTGAAGTTTACTCAGAGGGAAAGTAAACTTGTAAAACGTCGCATTGTACAGTCCCAGTGATTATGTGTTTGGGTGAGTTTTAGCACAGAGGATCGACAAAAAAATATATACTCCACAGACCATCCGCGATGGTTATCTAAGTGAACGCAAATCATTTCTCCCCTGCACATGACGCACAATCCTAACGAACTCACGTCCTCCCGGGAAAACGCACGCTGGAAGATCGCCAAGTGCGCGGGCTGCCACCCACTGACGACGTACGATCGGAATCAGAGGCGATCGCAGAAGCTACGCGCCGCATCACATTCAACTTCGACGAAGAGCTTTTGGAAGTACGCGTCTACGCGCCCCAAATGCCTGTCCTCCAATAGGCGCCGCTTTGTCTCGACGGCCCGTTCGGTGGCCGCTCGCTTGGCGTGTCGCTATTCTTCGGCGACGCGTCGCTTCTCTTGCTCGCGCTGCCTGCCGAGGTGCTGCTCCTCGGCCGAGCGTTGTCTCTCTCCTTGGTAGCGCTCCACGGCCATCCTTATTGTCATCCCGTCGCTTTGCCTCCCGCCTCGCCGATTAGGTGCGCATCGCTTACCTTTACAGACTCTGTAAAATGTTTGCACTCTTAAGCTTCTCTAGCGCTTGATATTTTTAGAGGGTCAACTGTTGCACATGCTAGGAGAAGCCTATGCACAACATAGCGTATCCAGCGCAACTGAGCGTTCTGTCGGGCGCACCCTTACCGGCGGGTGAAGCAAGCAAGGAGTCGCCGAGCCAGTAGCGGTGAGCGAACGGACGCCGGGCGTTGCGTGCTCATATGAATGGAGCAAAGAGAAGGAACCACTATCGGCAAGTGAGCCGGCGCGCGTGGAAGAGCACGCATTGGCGACGAACTCTGCTACGTTTGGCGCTCTCGCGTTTTGCTTTGGCTATGACTAAGCATTTAAACACTGGACATGTATCCGTGTGCTTCGCTCCAAATTACTTGTGAGCGCGAAATCACGGCGGTGCTACGCCAGTACGTTCCGGCATGCAAAAAATTCATTACGCATGCTTCTATTTTTGTCTCTAGGAGGTTAGCTGTTTCAAAACTGCTCCATTCTAAAAGCGTGGTCCAGTGCCAGCTTACTTACAATTTGAATAAGATTTCGCCTCAATCTTGGCATTCCGCTGTTGTCGGAATTCCGTTTACACTTCGTACAAACTCTAAACGAGCTCACGCATTATTCTGTGAATACATTTTCCAGCGGGAGGCTGTGTTAGCACAAAGAAATCTATCTAGTGCATCTTTCACTGCAACGTTATTTTAACTTGAACGAGTACGTAAGCTTATTATTTTAATAAAACTAAAGAAAAGAACTTGAAAATAAAAACTAGCTTGAAAATAAGATTAAACCTTAAATTTCTAGCCTATTTGCAGAACAAAATGCTTACGTTTACAGAAGCTGAACAAATGTGTTTTACAAAAGCCTAGGGAAATCTAGGAAATTTGTTTACCCATTGTAGGCGAAGACTTACTTAGGAGGTTGGCAGCACTGCGACAAATTAACCAATGCTACTGGAGTGCGCAAATGATGGGCCAGATAGATTAGCCTAATAACGTAGGTTAGCATAGCATGTACGTAAGCCGCTGGAACCCGCTAACGCACAGTGCGCGGTTGTGTATTCTATGCGTCGTAAACTGAACGCGACTAATTTACATGAGCAAGACACCTGTATTTTTTATTCCGTACGCTATTCTAATCTTGTATACTTGATTTAAAGTACGTACTAAATTTTGCATGAAGTGTCTAGTTGTACAATAACTTTCCCGTCATACCATGTAGAAAAAGATATTTCAAGCACTAGCCTATGAATGCAAGAAAATATGTTCTCATGGACACAAACACAAAGCGATCCACTTAACAAGGGCGGCCTGAGCCCGGATGTAACGTTTCGACAGAGAGATCTGTCTTCGCCCAGACCAACGAAAACCCCTCGTAGAAGCGTTGGCTGTAAGCAGAGGCTTGCTTTGTTTTCTCCTGCTAAAAGTGTGCGTTACATGTAACTGTTGTATACTGCTTGGCTTCTCGTTCACTAATCTTAATTTGCATGCCGAGAATATGCCATCTCCCAATAGTTATATATAGGTTTGCACTGCTCTGCCTTTAGAAGCGCTGATATGCGTTACGTGAGCTTGTAATGTTGATCAAAACGTTTCCGACACTGTGGACAGCTGTTTCACAGCTTCCATGACGGCACGGATGTGTTTGAGTGGGTCTGAGTGAAACAGCTAGAAAAAATCAGCAGAGCCCCGGCTTGTGATCTGTTGCTGGTATTCTACTCGAGGGAGATTTTACTATGATTATTTATTAACATCACTACCTGCGCCCAGAGGGCATTATTTTAGCCGAGGTACAATAAAAGACAAACGAAAAACGAAAAATTCATAATGGCTATAATATCAAAACAGACTTGGAGCATCAGCGTGAGTACCATACAGACGACACGTGTAAGTCAAAGTAAAAATACAGAAGATAAGAGGAAGAACGGGTGCAGGTTTACATCGCGACTGCGTTTCATGCAATGGTTGCTTCAGTAAGGTGGAAAAGGACTCACTGGGCGGGGTAACAATAATATTAGTTAGGGTGTGTACCTCACGTTATGTGCGTGGAAAAAAATGATGACTGGAACGCTGTTGCGCTGCACCCAAATTCTCTATTTTTTTTTAGTAAGCCTTCTTTGGGAATACTACATAGGAGGTTTCAAGTGCTACTGACGATCGATGTAGTGGTTGTATTGGCCAAGTGGTTGAGAAAGAAGAACCTGTACAATTAGATAGCCATTGTTCGTTGCACTATTTAGATACAAATAATCCAATTAGCATTTGGTTATTTCATGCACTTTCCCGGGTATGTATGTATGTATGTATGTATGTATGTATGTATGTATGTATGTATGTATGTATGTATGTATGTATGTATGTATGTATGTATGTATGTATGTATGTATGTATGTATGTATGTATGTATGTATGTATGTATGTATGTTTTCCTGCCATCTCCGGTTACTGGGTTGCTCATGGTTTAATGGGTAGATGATTCGGCTGCTATGCTTAGGGTACCGAGTTCAAAACCAACCATCCTACAAACTTGGGTCACTCGGTGTGTGACGCTAGGTATGTAGCGGTTTTCAGTGAACATTCCATAGGCGAAGCCCAGGCTTCGCGGCAGAGGCACTGGAGGGCGCCGAGTGTTCTTAGGGAAGCATGAAAGTGGGGTCCTGCTGCAGTACACGCCTCATGCGCAACTTGCTTCGTCGGTGGCAATGCGCTGCCGAGCTATATTGATTCAATGCTAGCGCAATATTATCGACAGTCATCGCGAGATGGGTTATGTCGCTAGTATTTTAGCTTTTTTTTTTACTTGCACTCATCGTGCTGAGGGGATTATAGCGCTCATCGCGCGCGATTTGTGAACATGCACTTCGAATACTGACATGCAGATACAATGCAGCATGGAAACCTAATGACGCGAGGCTTGTTTTGGTTAGCAAAGTAGCAGCTGTATAGGGGATGAACCAACCCCCAGAGGGAGGTGTTTACGATAGGTGCATGAAGGGTTACGATGAAAAATGTTTACCATAGGTGCGTGCACCGTGAAATACTACGTATATCTAAATGCATATAAACCTTTCCTATACGCTTGTGCGAATATGTAGGTTTTGCTTAAAAGCGAAGTAGAAGTGAATATCAATTAGCGTCCCATTATTTCGAAGCGTATAATAGTTTTGATATTTGCATGAAACCTTGACATAACAACCATAAGTTGTCAAATCTCAGAAACGTTGGCTATGAAGTTTGCAAAAAACAAAGGAAACAGTTTCATCTCTGGAGACAGTGTGTTTTCAAAGTGGCGTTTGGGTCTTCTCGTGACAAAATGCGAGTTTAACGTTTCTAACAACTCCACCAGTCGTTACTTTCTGCACTTACGCGCTACTTTACATTACTTTCTCCCTTTCCGCAGTTACACGCGGAAAAACACGTATGTTCTTCGGCTTCGAATACTTACCATACTGCAATTCCAACCGAGGATACTATAAAATATCGTAATACTCGACCAAATATTTGAATATAGTTATCATTCGCACAAGCATAGATATTTTTCTATTGCGTCACAATAGCATAAGATTCTTGTAGAAAGGCGAATAATGGACATATCACGAGGGACACAAGTCTACGAAACTTTTGTGTTGGGGCTGGTTCCCTCTGCACAGCAGCTCGACATTGTACACTATAGTTCATTGGCAACCCAACAATCCAAGTTGGCGGAAATTCGATTAGGCACAAAGACTCCCAGGTAGCCCGCTGAAAATGCCCGAAATTCTGTAAAAAATGCTGATCACATTACAGAAGAAACGGATCTGTGAAAGGCATTCTCTGTACACATACGTATACAGATTACCATTCGGAACTTTCATGGGACTGTGTCGCGCCTGACCTTACCATTGAGATATTGGCAGCCTCTGCCTCAGCCCCCACTAAAGCCTCACCCTGGTGGTTGCAAAGGATCAGTTCCTACCCCCGCAGCCGCATCCGCTTGGACCCCGATCCTGTTTTGCGTGGGCGCATGTCCTGGCCTATGCAACTTCACACAGTGACGTTGTTCTTGTGACGTTGCTCAGAGCGAGGTCACAAGAAGCCAACCTGGACCACATGTCCCATCGGCAGAGAGACTATCTCACTACCTTCCAAGTGTGAGCGCGGCGTTTGTCCGCTCGGCCACAACTTGGTTATTGAGCGTGGCATTTATTTGCTATATAAGCTTGCTATTTTCGCTGCGCTGACGCTACAACAGGTGTAATGATAATAATATTATTAACTATTATTCTTCAGTGTACCAGTGCGTTATCTGTTTTCAATCTTACAATAGACGATCATTTTTTTATGATCTGTCATAAATATAACTGGCAGTGTGGCAAGTTAATAGCTATCGTTGGTGTTTTTGAGAGAACCTATGTATTCATCGCTAGTACGTTTGTATTAAGTACAACGATCATAGTTAGAAGTGTGCTTAACGAATTTAAAAACACATTTTTCTTGTTAGAATGGCGTTTAAGGGCGCAGTTGTGCTATGGTGGCGCTCGAAATAATGTTAACGATAAGGGTGGGAATATAAATGACGTTAGGTTCCTATACGTTGCTGATAAACAGGTGCACTAAACTTCGTGCACTAAACCCACTTAGAAAGATGTTAACAAAATGATAATTTAGGAAATAATGGTATTAACGACGGCTTTGTAATATTTCTTTATTACCTTAGTTCTTGTAGTACGTTTATTACCTGGCAAGTCAATGTGACATTTAAGCAATACGAGATGGCTTAAATCACCTAAACATTTTGTTCTCGATAATAGGTCAAGAGCACTTGCAAACAGGAGGTCAAGTGTGTTAAAAACGGAGTACGCAATTCAAGTGGGCTGTTTCACAAGCTGTCCAAGCTAAAGAGGAACATCTACGTTCGAGAAATCGGAAGAAAATTAAAAAAAATAAATTATGGGGTTTTACGTGCCAAAACCACTTTCAGATTATGAGGCACGCCGTAGTGGAGGGCTCCGGAAATTTCTACCACCTGGGGTTCTTTAACGTGCACCTAAATCTAAGTACACGGGAGTTTTCGCATTTCGCCCCCATCCAAATGCGGCCGCCGTGGAATCGGAAGAAAATGAGAATGCAGACCTAAGACTAGGTGGCGCTGCATACAGTCTGATGCCAGAAAAGTACCCAAGCAAAATGGTACGTCATGGACTGTAGCGGGACTTAACATCGTTAAAGGGCAACTCCAACGGTTTCTCGATGTTAACAGACGCCAATGAAAGTCACTGAGTAAGTTCCTCTGCCCCAGTTCAGTCATGTCTTCAAAAAAGAAAACAAGCTTTAGAGTTGCGCCAATATTTTACGAATTAATTTTGGTAATTTCCTCCAACCACCTGCCTTGCCTGCTCCTCGGCTGCTGGCCCCATTCTGTTATGACCTAAAAGCGGCATACGCGGAGCATGCTGTAGGAATGAATGACAGACGACAGCATTGAAGAGCCAGCCAGCTATCGGGAACTACTGTTTGGCGTGACTAGTTTCTGTCGCGAGAAATTGCGTTCTGTACGGACGGAAAAAGTGACGCGTGGAAAGTCATGTTGCGTTGTTGGCTGCAAGAATTGCAGCCTTCGCGAGCTGCACACAGTTTGACGTTATGGCGATCAAGTTCAGACGAGGTGAAGCTTGTCCGTCCGGTGGTTAGTTCGTCTGCTACTGGCGGACTTGAGCGACTGACCTGAAGCTAGTTAAGCCATTAGGAAGAATAAAACTCTTTTTCTGGTTCAGCGTTATCACAACACGGATTTGAAATAAACTATTCTTTATTTCGTACAACGCAAACAAAAGAAGCGAGAAGCGACGACAGGGCGCACTATCAACGTCTGTACGTTGCAGTTCTGTAAGGGTGCCAGTTGCGCTCACTTGCCTAAATTGAATGTGGCGACATATATCGGTGTAGCTTTGTGTATTGTTATGCTGGCTCAAAACGTAGCTTCTGAGGCGTGTTGTTTGGCTCATATCCCTAATGGGCAACAAGCGGAGGCCCCTAGATTTGATACAGCAACCTAAACACCACCTCATTCAGCTGACAACGATGCCAGTACTGACGCTGGCACTTCTGCAAGAGAACTACGCGTTCTCTAAGTGAACGATAATACGCGCAAATATTAATGTTCGTTTACTTTATCGAACGCACGAATTGTGGGATTGAAAAGAGTACGAAGAATGATAAGTGGGCAAAATAACAACGCGTGCTATTGTCTTCCGCTCTCTGTTTACGATAGGTTTCCGGTCGCTCATACCAGCGGGATTGAGAGTGATGCGACAGTGCTTACATGTACAAAACCTGCATGCTTTGCCATGTTCTGACATTATATAATATCACTGATGCACTGCTTGCATAATCATTCAACGAACGTCGAGCGGTCGCTCTACTACGCAAATGTGGAGAAATTCACCTGTGCTCAGTGCTTCGGAGACTCATATTCATTCTTTCTGGGAAATTGTGCGCTGTATCAGTGAAAATACAAATGCGGAAAGCAGCTCTCCAGAACACTTTATAAGGAGTCTGCGAAACTCTTCCCTTAGAAAGGGTAAGACGCCTAAATAGCAAGCAGCACATATCAAATCAGTGGTTAGGGCTAGGCTTGATGATGTTGCAGCGCGATATGTAGCGCTGCGCGCCTGCTCTCGTGCTGGCGGCACCAATGTGAACGGCGATTCGTGGCTCTTGAGTTCACCGGAATCGTAACTGACAGATTTCGACAACTCCGAACAGCTAGGGCAGCTGAAGTTTTTCACAACAAGGACGTTATGCAAATGGTCGAGCGCGGTCACTAATCGGCTAAGCGTCTGCTCTTCACCGCTTTCATTCTCAGCGCTGCCGGGACCGGCATTCGTTGCACGCCTTGCGTGCTGGCGCGCCGTTCATGACGTCACACGAAGTTGTTCGCCCGACTGCTTCTTCAGGCTTCGGCTTTGTTGATGCACATTTTTTTGTTTAGTTCAAATTATTTCCAAATTGCGGCGAAGAATTCTACCATCAGACGCCTGGTAGGGCGTCTCGGGAACGTAAGACAAGTCGGCTGCCCATTCCATCCCGTGAAGAGAGAGAGAGAAAACAAGGGTAGGAAAGGCAGGGAGGTCAACCAGAACAGCATCCAGTTTGCTACCCTACACTGGGGGTGCGGGAAAGGGGAATAGAAAAAGGAAGAAAGGGAGAGAATAAGTACTGAGTACGTGTGGGAGGGACACCATACACAAGGACACTATAAACGGACTGTTAAGCCCGTGCACTTCAAGTACCGCACTAGTGCACGAATCGCTTTTCGAGCCAGTGACGGGTGTGGCCACGGTCCGAGTATCTTTGACTCGGTGAACGCTCTCGAGTCCAGTCTGCGTAGAGTTGCCCGCAGAGAGAGGCGTTGGACATCGTAGCGAGGGCAGGTAAAGTAGATGTATAGCGAAGCTGGTGCGGATGCTAGACGACGTTACAGAAGCACCACCGCGACAACCGACCCACGTGACACGCGAGCGCACATGTGCGGAAATGCAGCAGCCATCCTCATTCTTTTGGGCCGTCCGCCAAGCGTTAGTGCCTTGTTAAACAAAATTGATCTTTAAAAGTAAAATGTGCCATAAAATTTGTAATGTACGACTTACGCACAAGCTTGCAGGTGTGATAACATCGGATTTTAATTCGAATATACAAGAAAACGTAATTTCAATATGCAGAAACTACAAACACTCACCCCTTTTCCAGCTGCCGTCTTTGTTTTTGGGTGATCACGCCACGAAGAATGCAGATCAACCAGAGGCTAACAGCTTCGCCGTAAGATGCCGTGACCTTTACATGGTCAAAAATACGCCGGAGTGGGCCTTTAATCTGATTGTACAGATCATTTACAAAGCTTAAAGAAGAAGTTGGAGGGTGGTCCACCATACGTAGAAAGGAGGAGTTAAACAAAGGTCAGACCTGCCTGAGCCTACAATAAATGGGAGATAGCATACAGTAGGGGACGCCCTGGTAAACACCCGACCAGTGAGGATGGAAGAGGGCAAAGGGTACCCAAACCTAAAGAATTCTTTGAACCTGAGGAAACCTATATTTGGGCAATGTAAATATGCGAATTTCTCTGATCGTACTGCTCACGCATATATAAATTACGCACACTACATCCGCATAACTCCCTACACACATGATTACCGCGGGTAGCACATTGCGCACCACGCCTACAGTCATATAAAGGGTATTTCAGCGAACACTTTCAAACATATTTAAAGGTTGCCTGTGGCAGATAGCTTAATTCTAGTTGATGGGCCGGTCTACTCCAAGCGGCGGATAATACTTGCGGAAAAAATTGAAATGCAAGATCGACTAATTAACAAGAATTTACTTGTTAACTCTTTAGCTAATTATCTTATGACCCGTATTGCAATATGCAAATTCTAGCGGTGGACATCGCATGGCGGATCCACTTGGAACGAATTCTCAGGACGACGCCAGTTTCGAGATATAAATTCCCGAACTTTGCGGAGAAATGCATTTGCGTTCCAGTTACTTGTGTGCTTCAGTGCATGAAATGACGGTTTCTTAACAAATTAACCTGAATGCAATGCATTTCTCTGCAAAGTTCGCGAATTTATATCTCAAAACTGGTGTCATCGAGAGAATTCATTTCAAGTGGATCCGCCTTGCGAAGTCCACTCGTAGAAATTGTAAATTCAAATACGGGTCACAAGATAAATAACTAAAAAGTTAATTATAGAATTCTTGTTAATTAGTCGATTTTACATTTCAATCTTTTGTGCAAGTATTGTCCGCCGCTTCGAGTAGACCAGCTCATGAATTAGAATTGTGATATCTCCCACAGGCAACTTTCAAAGATTTCTGAAAGTGTTCGCTGAAACACCCTATATATTTCAAGGCATGTCTTGGACTGTTGCAATTCTGAGAGGTGCCGCTGAATTTTTTCGTTGTACTTGACCGTTAACTTCATATGTCGCCCTGAGGCACGGCGTGGTGTGTACGTTGCTAATCTGTTTAACAATTTACCGGAGCATATTATCTCAGCAACTCTGAAAAGAGTGCTTAAAACGTGATCACTGCTCTTTAGGTTGAATATTTTTCATTTTCACGATAACGTGGACGTCCTACGTGAGGTAACGTTTATGTGACAATTCTTTCCGGGATTTGAGCACAACATTTCGTTTGCCCCCTTTTTTTAATTGGTATGAATATGCGTCAACTCTACGGTTTCTTGTATGAGTTTTGCGCATCAGAGAGACAATAGGCAAGAGGCAATAGATAACGATACTCTCTTCGCAGATGTGCTCTCTTGCCAGATCTGCAGGGCCATGTCCCTCAAATCGATGTTGGCTTACACAGGCCCGATGATAATTGTAGACCGCTGTTATGGCAATAAATATACTATAGTTATCATCTTCATTATTATCGTTTCTGTTACTACAAAAATAATATTACATTATAATTATTATTAGTATGTCTATTTTTGAGCGATGTCATTTCGCCTTCTCTTTCTATTTTAGTTATTTCCGAAGCTTGGCTTTGCTTTGAAATTTCCACTTTGTAGGCTTTTTTTCTACCGCACTACATTTCCTGCAGTGACCGGCACTTCACTGAATCTAAACAAAAATGTGGTGGTGTATTGATTGGCGTTGACAGTTGACTGAGATGTATGCGGCGCAACGACGTAGAAAGTGCACAGGAGTCGACTTGGCTAGAAGTTTGCCTAACGTGCTGTGAAAAATTGTTCATGGGATATTTATATGTGCCGCCGAATATTTATCCAGTTTGTTTGATAAGGTAATCTCTTTTGAACGTGTAATATCTTCCCATGGCAAGCTCGAAGTAATTCTTCTTGTCGATTTCAATACACGTGGAATTGATTGGAACACACTTAGGTATTATTATTACAATCATTACATAGAGAACAAATGCAGCCTGTTGGACTTGAAACTGTTACGCCGGCGAGGGCCGCGCAGCGTAGACTGGCACCAGTCACAGATTGTAAAGAATAGCGACTACCTTTAGTAACAGGGCCTCCTAAGCCAAGGAGATTCCCGACTCACGAATGCAGTAGCTACTAGCGGCTTACGCAGAGTCTATGCGGTGTCCATTCGCGAACTAGAAAAACTATAACAAGAACAAAGCTAAAAGCAGCTCAATATATTGCTACCATTCCGAGGCGCGAAGACAATCGAATTCGCCCGTCTCAGAATAAACACAGTTTTTCTTAAGACCATGAAATGCCAATCACTTCAGATAAAAGGGGCCAAACACAATGGAAGAAGTTGAATAGCAAGCGATAACAGCACGGCGTGGTTCACGTAATATTCTACGAGTGGGCTGTAGCACATGTCAAGGAAATAGAACGGGCACTTCAGCTCATCTCTTGCGCTACCGTACTCTTTATGAATCATTAACAAAGATCCCGCTTGTCAGTTCTCTTCTCTGCAATCTTCTTGCTAAACGAGAGATTGAAATACCATGACGACGGCTGCATAGGAGATATTGGCAATGTGCGCAAAGAGCAATTCCCGCCTTTCTTCGCATCCCGCAAAACTTGCTAGTCTCACGCATGGTGGCCGATCCTGATGCCAGGCAACCAGACGCAATATTTCGTCTCCCTAACTTTCATCCTAATACTGCTCTTCACGCTTTAATTAGAATGTCAATAAAAAGGCGCCTCACATAGTTATAGCGACATGAGAGTGAAGTTGAAAAGCAAATTAGGACTCTCCACTCAGCGCTCTCCAATGAAAAGCTCAGCTGCTCTGCAAATTAAAATCATACAAACAAATCACTACACGCGCAGTGCCAAGTAAGGCAATAAAACACTGCAGTACTCGCATGACAAAGGACAGCGCAACCGAAAACGGTCAGAAACACTCAACTGCCCAAACGAGCGCAATTACGGAACTATGCGAAGCCTGGTTTCATGCGGAAGCCTTGGCTACACGCTTGGTGATGTGACGATGGTATTGTATCGCCACCTTGCGTAAGATTATATCTTGTTGATGGGTTGTTGAAGCGCCACGGTGTGAAGGCATGGTGTGGACGTCGTGCGTGTCCTGCGCAGTGCGCGTTTCTGTTTATCGACTGCGAATAATGGAGCCAGACGCCGCCTTCTGTTCCGTTGTGCTTTCGCGTGATGGGCTCGGTTGCTCGACATTCCACTCTGTCCCAAGCCCCACCGGTGAGCTTGAAGTCACCACTATGGATTTCGTAGGCCTTACATCTCCCTCTTTCATTTCGAGTGCCGTCAGTGCCGCCTCATTGTGATTATAGAGTGTTAATAGACGATCGGTGCGTGCGAGCAGGCGCGATCACACTAAGGAATGCGCTCAAGCGTGCCGAGCCCATACCATTCAGTTCCAGGAATATTAAAGGGAATTGTTTTGTGTCTCCGGCTGTTTTTATAGTAGATGAGAGGTAGCTTGTCGGTCGTCATGCTGTAGGTCCGCAAGGAAGACCTTCGTTCGTTCGCTCTCCCACCAACTATATTTCGCTCTCTCTCTCTCTCTCGTTCTCTCGTTCGCTCGCTCATTCAGGCTATATGTTGACATTCATCGACGGTAGTTTCTGCGCATTGTTTTTGTGTGCATTGTGCTCACAGTAGAATTTAACGCAACACTTTCTGCAGAGCACTGTTCCTATTAACGGCTGTACCGATGTATTCCTTCGGCGCCATTGAAAGTGATGTTTTCTCTTTAACTCGATACGTTTATGTACACGCATTATAGAAGAAAGCCGAATAAATACAGCGCATAAGAATGCTTACAAAATGGAAAAGGAGAAGAATTAACATGTCATCGGTAAAATACATCTCGATATCTAAGAAACTGTGAAATCAAAACGCGTAATAAGTAAGCACAAATCTATTATGTCAGGAAATGGGCTCAGTGTGTATAAGCTTTTTGAATCTGGCTGCCTATCCTTCAGTACCTCCTTGCGAAGGCAAGTTGTTCCATTCGACGATAGTGAGTGGTATGAATGAATTTGCGAAACAATGAGTGTGTCATATCGGTCGTTTCACATTTGCACAGTTGACCATGACAAAAAAAGTTACTGCAGAGGAGTGAATGAAGTCGCCAGAAAGAATTGAATGATGGCAAACTTTATGAAAAAGCGAAAGCTATTGAAGTAGAGGATGCGTTGTCAGAATCAGCACTGACACCAGCACGCTCTACTGACTGATAGCGCTCCTCCGAAGTGCAACCGCTGTCCGGGCGACAAAGAGCGACTTCAATGTTACTGCACTCGCACACCAATTCTTTGTGGCCTGTTGTGGTGTCAACTTCATTTGCAGTCCTTCGTATTTTCTGATGTGAGGTAAACACCCCAACTGCTTCTTTTTCCTAGCCGACCTCATGCTAATGCGGGGCGACTAGAGGGGCAATTGACTAGTACCTCTTGAGGAATGGTGAATTCGGCCACAAAGACCGGCGCCATCGAAAACCCAGTACGCTAATTGAAAAGATACGGTCAGTTTAACGAAAACGTTTCCGTTGCGTATTCACCTCTCGTTTTTAAGCTATGATGCTTGTGACGTTTTCAATGCGTCAGGTTTGGCCAAAAATCTGTTTGAGAGGTTGAATCCATTAATACGACGTTTTGAAGACTTTGTGGGCTATTTGGTTTGTCGTTAAATGTTTACAAGAACATTAAACTCACAATGTTACGAAAGGAAAATGTAAAGCATGACTTTGGAAATGTCAGTGCCCCTTTTGGGGGGGGGGGGGGGGCATCAAAAGTTTATAAGAACTTTTGATATAAAATCCATGAACTCCGTAGATTCCCCGGCCTCCGCGAGATGGCGCGACGAGCCCGCTCACCTTCAAAACGACCTTGAAACCTTGTGCTCAGATGGGGCTCCCGGCGTTATGTGACTCCAGGTGCATCGGCGTTGCCACGAATTCCAGCCCAAGTTCGCAATGTTCACGTCGAAATGCATTTTCGAGCGTGAAAAAGACATTCTAGACAAAATTTAAAATGATTTCCTAGGCCGAGGGTTGTTTTGGTCGGAGGTGCATGACAGAAAAAAAATAAATAAATTCGAGGGAAGTTGCTGAAGCCCTATAAATCCCCTCCCATGGCTACGCACCCGCCGCGCTGGTACTCCAAAAGAGGCAAGTTAATAGCATTTATTGTGACCCCAGCAAACCTTTTGATGTAGTCAGCCACTCATTGTTTTTTATCAAGCTCACGCACTTTGGAGTTGAATCGTCATTTGTCAATATCTTGCACGGTTATCTTCCTGATACATCATGTTTTGTTGACGTCAATGGCGAAACGTCGTCTTTTTATAAGGGAACTAGCGGCGACCCGCAAGGATTTGTATAAAGACCACTCCTTTTTCTCCTTTTTTATTAATGATGTTTTTTTTCGGCTATTCGGAATTCTTCTTTCCTATTATATGCCGACGGCATCAAAATTTTTAATGAAACTTATACTGTTGATGACAGTATATCGCATCATGCATTCCTTACCTGTTTTGTTTTTCTAAATTATGCAAAGATACTATTCTTACCTTGAATGAGGCTAAGACGAAAATCACGACCTTCATACGCAACACAGGAAGCATTTCTTTTTATTATTCTGCAGGTTCTGTGCCATTGTGTACGGTTTGTCAGATCAATGATCGCAATGTACTTTTTGGTACAACTTTACAATTTTCTGCTCACATTAAGCCCGTTATAACGCGGGGTATGCGCTCTCTTGGTTTCGTTTGCCGACTATCGAGGGAATTCAATTCTCCTACACCGTTCCGCCAGCTATCAACTGTGTTCTTCTGGCCGAATACGCGTCAGTAGTCTGGAATGGCATTTCTAGATCCAACAGCGATATTATAGATCACGTCCAGACAAGCTTTCCAACCATATACTACCACCAACGCTTTGTTAACAAGGACACTGGACCTTGTTCTAACACTGTTCGATTATTTCCACTGCCCTTACTTACTTCGGGGGGAATTAATTCGTCCTGACTTTTTGTTTCTTTTCAAATTCCTTCATGGTAACATCAGCTGCGTTGAACCCCTCCATTTTGTGCTGTTTCATATCCCACGCAAGATCGCCAGAGAACTTTCACCTTTCAATGTCCTTGCCTGTCCTCACCAACACTCAACCGTGCACAGAATACAGTCTTTATGACACCTATTTTTATGATATCGATATTTATCATAACTCTCTGTCATTGTTCATTTCGGTGCTTTGCATTGTTTTGCGATATTTTCACAATTATTCAACTGCCTTTCTCCTTCATCATTTTGCTTTTGTGTTGAACTTACGCTTTGCTGTATGTGCGCGGCTGGGGAAACCATACAAAAATGAACTACATTTTTATTTGAACTTTTAAATCAGGAAGAGTAAACGCTACTTTGGAGCATGCTAATATTCCCATAAAGAAAAACTGACCACAACTTACCGTGCTCTAACATATTCCTGGGGCTTTTAGCAACCTGCTATTGCTATTACATTAATGGAACTGCACTGCTTATATAAAGTACAGAATAAAAAAGTGCACGCGCAGACTGCGATCAGCGGAATTCAATTTAAAGAACAAAGCTTGCGTCAAGAGGTGAATAGGAAGTGAACACTGACTAGAACTGGTTCGTATTTTTTTTCGTACTATCTCTTTACTCTTCTTACGAGCGTGACGCATAAAGTAATACTTCGCCTTCACGCTAGTTTCACATTGGTGGGTTCAAAGGAGGAGAAATAGAGCCTTGGGGTGCACCCACTGCCTCCTTGAGACATTGGCCTTACGTTCTAGACCCCTCCTTTTTTTAAATTGAATAGCTGCTGGAGAATAACGTTGTAGAAGGACGAGCCAGCAAGAGGGCAAATTTGTCACATCTATGAGCACTTCGCAGTAAACGGCTTCGACCACTCAAGAGGGAATGAGTAGCCGGCGCCTTAAATTGTGCGCCAACATCTCCTTATATCATATCAATAAAAAAATGGCGCCGAAAGTAGAAATTTGTATGTACGTTGTGGTTTACAATGTTTACCCATACGGAATATGCCGCAGATCATATTAATGCAGAACATTCAAGATGGCATATTTAAGTGCTGTGGGGGCTGGATGAATAACGTAGTGTGTCGCATGCCACTATACAGCCATTAAAACAGGGTGAAGGCGGGATATAAAAAACTCAAGACGATGAGTAAAACGGGAACAAGGCGAAAGCGGGAGCCGACGTTTCGACAAGTGGACTTGTTTGTAGGTCTTGACAAAGAGAAGTCCACTCGGCGAAACGTTGGCTTCCGCTTTCATCTTGTTCTCGTGTTGCTCGTCATTTTATGTTGCCATTAGAAAGAGATGCGTAAACTACACGACACGCTTCCCCTCTGAAGCACACGGCGCCCTCCCTGGATGTTGTGCCCTACTGAAGGAAGAACTCTCAAACCTGAATTCTACCCGGCTCAGTAGAGCACACGCCCCCCTTGATTACGTGTGATTGGCACCTAGGTTTGCCCGGTTTGTTCTAAATGAGTGCTGAAAGACTCAGAATAAGGTGTTTGGAACAATTGCTGTCATTCTGCATGCGGAATGGGTGTCACGTGCTATTCAAGCGCGAAAGTGTAACGTTCACTACGCTTTCCCAAAACCACAAAATGTGGACATCCACTAGGCTTCAGAAAAGTATACTGACGGAGAGAGCAGAAATACAAGAGAACGTGAACGCTAGGCGAGACCGCATGGGAGGTATTCTGTACATGTCCGCCGATTTCCGCTCGCACTGAATGGATAGAGCTTGAGAGCCAGCGGTGACAATTGGCACCTGCCTTGCGGGCTTCCTGCTCCATCCAATCAGTGGGCTGTGAGATGAACACTTCCTTTAGTGGACACTCACAGAGTATCCGCCCTGGTTAAGTAGGTAAGTTCTTTCCATAATTTCAGCCGCATAGGTAAAGCGCTTTATATCTCAGGCGCCTTCTAGAAAACAGGCGTTCATTTTCTGCCTCTGGGTAGTGCTCAAATCTCAACACTGGTTCCTTATTCTGTAGTTGTGTTATGGTTTTGTAGTGCAACCTTGGTAAGTAAGCATTATGGAATGATTTGCTTTTGTTCCTATGTGACCTACTGGGCACTCTGAATATTGCCTTACACCTCTCTCGCGTTCGAGGTGTATTATACACTTTAAATCAAACGTCAGTGTCAACGTTAGGGGACCAAACTAATAACAATTCAATTTGCGAGGATTCATCTAGTGAAGCTTTACTTGCCTACCATTCTATAGTCTGACCTGGGTCGATCGGTTGATCGATCGGTCGGTTGGTTGGTCGGTCTTTGATCGGGTTCTCGCCGAGTAGTTTCGCATTCACACACACACACAAAAAAAAAAAACTAAAGCGCGTTCGGTGGTGATACTTAACTTCGGCACCCAAGTGAAACAAACCGACGCAGCAGCCATTAGGCCACAGCAGCAAGCACATTTATCTAGCGCTAACTGCGAACTAGTACTTTCAGATGGTCACCACGAGTATGTTGCGGTGATGATTTCCATGCTATATATATGGTAAGGACCTGCAACGAAGGATTCTCCAAAAAGCGGGTAGTACTGATCGCGCCAACGCCACCTAGTCCCATATGTACGCGACGCCTTTGCAATCATAAATGAATGCAACATTTGTAACAACTTATGTATTCGACGCTCTGCACAGTGTTGTCTCTGCCGGCTCGTACAGCGGCTCGTACGTTGTCGACTTTTTCAACAGTGCTTTGAAAACTGTGCGTCTTAGTATTGAGAAACACATCAAGAGGGAAAGTCGAACTACGGGGGCGGTAAATAAGGCACAGTGCAACTTGGCTTTAGAGAGTTTTAGCATACAGTCGGCAATGAACTTGCATACTCCAACAAACAGCGGGTCGAAAATGCGCATGCGCAAAACGCAATAAAAACCCTGTCGTGGTACTTGCGCACGCTAATGTTTGCATTTACCTCTGCGGAGTTTGCATGCTAAGAGTGGCTAGCGTCACAGCTAGGCGGCGCTGAGGCCGCTCAGTTCTATTCGAATTCGGCTCTCTTATTTGCGCTTCTTTGAAGCAGTATATATATAGAAGAAACGGTGAAATTATAGTTGGCTTAGACTTATCTCTCTCCCTATACAATGTATACAAAGATGATACGTCTGTTCTGATGCTGCCAGGCCAGACAGCAAAGGCCCTCGTTGCCGCGAAAGGCTACTCTGAGTTGTATAAACCAGATGCTGGCAGCGCATTTGGCGGCGATCATTTGTTCGCGTTGCGGAACGCTCTGCTAAATGCATCATCAGACGACCTGCATATGGCATTGCTGTAGCTGTTTTTTGTGCATTACGCAAACAGCCAGAACGCTAAAGTAAAACAGCGTAATTCTGCAATTAATTTCTATGCGTGTGTTTCCATGTACGGACTAGTACCCAGCATGGTACAAAAATCTATAGCCTAGTGACAAGAAATCAGAACAAGTCGCCAGTAGTCACGCAGTTTCCCTTTGCGGTTCTCACGAAAAGAGAAAGCCCCTCGTGGGTCTCGCCACTCGTGGGTCTCCACACGCAGTGAGGCACACTACCGCCAAAGAAATATCGGAGATAAAAAACAAATGCTACAGAGTGGTACACTAGTCTGTATCCCAAATTTTGCTAATGATAAAACTGCTTTTCGGTGCAGCCTCCCGACGAAATCCTTCTCCTGTGGATGATGAGGAGCACTATTGTACTTGACCAAATGGTCATACCCGCTACCGTCATTGAAAATACCACAATATCCAAACGGCGTGTCAGAGAAGATAAAAAATTAACAGCTGCGTCAATCCCGCGAAGAGGCGTCTTGTTTGTTAGCTCTCGCTGTGATGCACAAAAAACCGAGACGTAAGCTTTATTCTGGGTAAATCTACTCGGCGTTATTGTCGGCTACAAACTAGTGTCGTTTATGAGCAGAGGTTCTTGTTATAATTTGTGCTTAGTCAAAGCTCTGGTCTTGTGTGCAAACAGTCTTCTCTCCGGGAAAGAATGCAGGTTTGTTAGGTATGAAAGTGGGGAAATGGTAGCTGGAGCTATAGGATACACATTACGCGAGCGCGGGAAATACTTGTTGATGGGGCCTAATAAAGGTGTGTTGTGTCGAATAAAGCGCCACAAATGAGATTTTGTCTCGCTTTATTACGGCTGCATCCGGGGATACGATGTCGACTGCGCAAACTACGACATAGTTCTTTAGGAGCCTTATGATAAGGTTCTGAAAAATATACTCAAACACTGACAGTATTTCTGGGGATGCTCGAGTGATGAAAAATTACACGTTTATAGCAACACGCGATGAACGCTTTCTGCCTCCCGAAGATATCACTTATTCCATCTATAATTAGGCAGCTGTTTCATCCACCGAAGGCATATCATTCGAGTTCCAGCTTCTATCCGAATCGCACAATTACAGAGAACGTTTAAATATTTTGGCGGGATTTTTGGGGAGCATTGAGCTAAGGTTGATAATCCCTTTCGGTCGCTGTCATGAAGGGAGAATCAAATATTTTCAATGCAAAGCGCTATTAGCCCCGAGAACCAACTACAGGGGCGCTGCGAGCGCCGCTCGCGTGACGTCAGGGCACGGACTCGCGCCTGTCGTCTGCTACAGTTCGGGCGGTGTCAAGGCGCTTTCTGCGGTGTTTTCGTTTGCTCGCTCTCGTTCTCTCTGCTTGTATACTTATGGCGGTCGTCTCAAATATATTTTTGTGACGACTTCATTTGCGAAAATTTATTCAAAGAGCTTATTTCTTAGACGACAGTGCAGCTTTCAAAGGCAACGAACGCTACGGTGCCAGCCGAAGAAGCGCAGACCAGGCCATTGCGGGTTTTTCATGCGGGGATCGACAACCGCAAAAAAAGAGCACATAAGAATCCAATTATGATACCATACCTGCCGCGGTGCAACATGTATGTCACAAACGCTGGCTATATATGACTTCTACAACAGTTGCGTTCATTTTAATCCGCTAGAACAGGTTTGCTCACGACGAGTAGTTCATGGTATAATATCGAGCTTTGCATTTCTTCACAGAAACGCTCGGCAGTAACACGAGCACTTAACTAATACCGCAGTTTAGATTCTACAGACGCCACTTGCTTCTTTAACTGCTTCTCAAAATTAGGCGGTTCTTCACGTGTTTATTTTAAACGGCGATAACCTGAAGTACAGCTAATGAAGGCTCACAGCCATTTACAGAACACAAAGAGGAATGTACCAATATATATTTCCTTCTCTGTGCTACACGTTCAACTCACTTGAGAAATTTACTGCTGCTTGTTGCTTGAGGAATATACATGACGAATCTGTTTGGCCAACTGACACAGGCTGCTCGGCCTAAATTTTTTAGTGAAATATGCCTGTTGCACCGCATGGCTGCATCCAGAGAGAAGTGGAAGCGTCAATCATTAGTAGTACGGACACAATGAAGATATCACAATTCCACTGTGGAGGGTCGAAAATCAAGTGAAAATATATGTAAGGCCTGTGGTGTTTTCTTTATGAATGTTTGCGATTCGATTGGAGCAAACTTTATTTTGTCTGCAGTTGGGCGAGGTTTTCCTTTATATATTGACGAAGCGAATAGTTCTCAGTTTGTATAATTAAACGACGCTGGATCGAGACATGGTGAGACAGAAAGTGCTTCAATTTTCCTTTTCTAGGCAATCGAAGCTGCGCTGTGGTAGTTCGAAAATACTTTAGTCATTCCAATTGGCGTTGTAAAAAATGCTTTATGGCTTCAATTCGAAGTTGTAGTGAACTGATGGGTTTCGCGAACAAAGCGTGCCTCGCCATACGGACAGTCGGTTGCTACCGTTGCGTGATCAGGGGTGTGCCAGATTATTGATAAAGGTTACTGAGGGCCACCATGAAATATTTCTTCGCTTGCAATTGATTGGCTCTCGATCTTAACAACGGAACTTTTCTCTCAGATGATTGCTACTATGGAATTTGTGAATTAACTACGTAAATACTCTACACGACGTGCCGTAGTGTTAGCAGCCATGAGCAATTCGTTTTTTGGAGGCCTGTTTCAGAGAGAGGTGAAAGTAGTAGCAAACTTTCTTATAAGGAATTCATGTCTAACTCTTTCTTCTACGCATTAATAAATGGCCATATTTCACTAGAACAACTCCCCAGAGTAATAAGAATCACGATGACAGCTTCGCTGGGCAGTGTCTATAACACGGATAACATGCTGACGCCAATTATCAAGATTTTCCTTCCATGTAAAATGCAGTGTCTCTCATAGCGAAATACTAAGGCAATGTTAAGTGTTTATCGGAGCATCATACACAACTTCGCGTGTTGAATTCGCAGACATTCCTTTTACGCAAAATTTATGGACAGACACGGCGAATATATACATTGCAATGCCAGTATAGACTCCTTCAACGCTACATAGCTTGCGATATGCAGGCCGCAAATTTTATTGGCTCACGCGCTTTAGGAGAAGGAACTGTGGTTCAGGCATGGCAGGAGAAAGAAGCAGACATATCCTTCAATGAGCACGGCTCGAGCCACCCATAGCATTCAAAAATAAAAACATTCAAACAAAGTTTTTTCCCGAGGACCGTTTCCGACTGGAACTGTCTTCCAGGGGCCATCTTCCAGTCCCCTAATTTTGTTAAAGCTCTAGAAGAGCATTTGTTTGAGTGAATGAGTGCTGTATATGTGCGTATGCGTATATATATGAATGAATATGTACATGTTGTATATATATTTTCCTGCTTGTCTATTAGCGGCAATCTGTTAAAGTGCCTTTCTTTCTTTTTCTTTTTCATTTTTTATGTCACAGTGTATTTACATGCCTTGTATAGCCCCTCCTGCATGGGCCATAACTGTTGGCCTGCAGTATTCTGAAATAAATAAATAAATAAATAGCCCAAGCATACACGAAGGGAACGAGCGAGCGCGGCAGCCGAGCGAGCCGCAGCGAGCGGCGCACTGGCCGTGGCGTCACTGGCAAGAGGGCGCCAATCCAAATTCTCGCCGCTAATTGCTCGGAGCGATTTCTTGATGTACATGAGCTTTTAAAGAAGTGTTAGCCCGGGCATTCTGTCTTGCGTTCACATTGTCTGTTCGCTTTTGGTCCGTTTCCATTGATATCCCGTTTTCTCTAGTAGAGCGATAGGCGGCCGCGTAAGCATTATGTGCACCCGTGTCCCGAAGGAGGCACGCACACTTCACGACTAACGGGTTACTGAAACATGAGAGGTGCCTTGACGGCCCTGCGTAAAAACAACTCGGGTCCAAGCTTCTCCACTATGCACAACGACGGCTGTTTTTGTTGACGCTACCATCCCAACGAAACTATCGGAACGTACAGTTAGGCCGCGTTCTCTTTACGCTTCCTCAGTCCATCGCCCGACATCCACACCCGTCACCGACTTCATTGCTTGCGGAGGGTTGGATGTTTAAAAACCGCACTATATCAGGAGGAACCGTTAGAACACGCCACCAATGTTCTACTATGGATATTGGTGAAATCACCTAACAGAGCCAGACTGCTGAAAGGCCCCGAACACGCCAATCATCACTACAGTGACTCCTGCATACCTGTTTCATAAATATAAGGGCTCCAGGCGTGTCTTATACAAGGTAACCCGCAATATCCTATCTCCTGTGCACTAGACTAGGCCAGCCAACCAGATGCCTTTCTGCTTAACATCCCTGCCTTCTCTCTTTATTTCCTTCTCCTCATTATCACATGCACACAGCTTCCTTGTCTCCTTGCTTGCTTGCGCTTGTTCTAGGCGTGAAATGTCAGGATAAAAGAAACAAGCTGAAAACTAGGTCCCAGTGCCCGAAAAGAAGCGTGAATTGACTTTAGCAAACCAGCTTTAGCAATACCACCAATACATGCTCTTGGACGCAGGCGTTCCCGATGGTGGAAGATACCCTATTTACTCATGTAACGCCCGCCCATGTGTAAGGCCACTCCTCCCTATTGGAGCATGAAGATTTGGGAAAAAAATATTTGCTAAGCGTGACGCGCATAATCGCGTTCTATAGGTAATTCCCGTCGCAGCTGCAGTTAGTAACTTGTCCGGGTCCGGTAACAAGCCGGTAAAAAGGCGGAGAAGTGCGAGCCTTAGATAATAAGCCTTAGATAAGTAAATATGGCTATAGCTAACTTGGCCAATGAATAATGAAAAAAATGGGCAATTATTATTATTATTATGATTATTATTATTATTATCGTTTTACTTATAACGAGCTAACCAATGAGGTGAATGCCCGTGAAAGGGGCGCCCATCCGAGAAAAAATAACACAACAATCACCATATTATAAAGACACTCCTTTGCCTCAACTAAAACTGTAAAATAATATTGTAACACAAGCTTTTGTTACCTTTCGGGGAAGAGATTCAACTATGTTATGTGCTATTGAAGATGATTATGCTGATTAAGGAATATGAGTGCAAACCGCATATTTCGGTAATGCATGTCATCAAGGTGGGTCTGAGCCCGTAATGCTGAGCTGTCTTCGCAAATTTACTGCGCCTCGCTCGTAGTTCAAGACGAACTCTCACGCAATCTTTCTAACTTGCTTCAACTTTTATCCTTGCATCCGCTAATCTTGCATACGTAAATATAGGACCTGTTATGCACCCAGTTAATGTGTATAGTGCTTCCTACCTCGTATTTAGCGCATCGTTTAACGAAACGATATCTTGAAATCACTACAGCCTGTAGTTAGAGACGGAATATGTATGCACTTCCTCAGGCGCGCTTTGTCTCGCGTCTAGGCGCTCGATGGAGCCAAAGATAACAAGCGGTGCGTCTGTTGGTTCGCTGTCCCTGACCCTTTCTGCTATTTTCGGACTTAAAATCCCCCCAACCCATCCCCTTTTGCTCCAGAACTAACCCAAGTGTTCGGTATGTCTCTATGCTTATACATTAATTGATGTATCCGGGTCCATGCGTTAAATCTTTCCTGCCAAGAACCAACAGTCGGACTGACTTGGGTCACTGGGTAGCAACTCTGGGCATCTGGTGTTTTTCAATACAGACGTCAACTGCGGCCGATGCGTATGTGTCACTGGTGTCGAGCCGGACTGCAATGAAGCTCTTTAACGCCAGTTTGGATCACTGAGTATGTAACTCTTCGCATGAGGTGCGCTTTAATGAGCCTCTTTGACGTCAAGTTGAGTTACTAGTTGTGGGTCACTGGGTATGGGCTGCTTTTCAATAAAGAACGCTTCTACGTCAACTTGGGCCACCGAGTACTTGCAACTATAGGTAAGTGCCGCTCTTCCATAAACATCTCTGTTGTACGCGCTTTCTTCGTGCTCGTCTCTCTTTCTCTCCATCTGCCCCTTCCACTCTCTTTCATTTTTTATCCCCCTTAACTCTTCCCCCCGTGCAGGGAAGCCAACCGGAACTACCTCTGGTTAACCTCCCTGTCTTTCTCTGTAATCTTTTCTCTCTCTCTCTCTTTGTTGCCAACATGGATCATTGGATATGTGCCGTCTTCCAAAATAATCATTACATAAAACATAATATCCACAGCTACGCCGAACCATAAGTTGAATGCATAGATGAATTATAAAGGTCCAAGAAATTCTACGGTGAGGTTCGCAGTAAGAGTTGCTGGCAGGCAACTTCACTGGCCCAAAATTCAATCTAGGAAACTGAAGACAGGAGGCGCAAATTTTAGAGAAAAAATTTAAATGATGAAATGTACGTCAGTGTACAAACATGTAACAGATCCGATAGAAATAGTGCACTTGATTAAAATGAAAACATATAGTCAGTGCACACTAGAAAATATCAAGAATTTATACAGCAGCAGGATTGATTATGTACTCATTCCTTACGTTTTCACGACATAGAAAAAACGTAGCATTATTGCAATAAGCAGAGTACAGTACGAACCAGGCGGGCGCTTATATGCCCGAAACTACACGCACACAGGCAGTAAGAAAAAAAATATAAAAAGAATTAGTCTGACTGAAAGTAGTTTCTGCAAGCTCAACAAATGACAGGATGTGAGAGGGGTTGGGTGTACCCCACCTGCACCACTAAAGTATCGCAGGTTCAACTAATGACAGTAGATCTATGCTTCTTTGCTAATATTTTAATTTTATTAGCAATAGCATTAACGTCGCGAATCACCTCTGAAAGACGGATGCACCGCGGACAATTTTATGATCGGTTTATATGTCCAAATCTTGCAATTTAACTTATCCTTTTTTCCCCTACCATACTTGGCGCATACCCTCACAATCATATTTTCTATAGTTGTATATTGCGAGAACTGATCACTCAAGCATATCCGCTTTTCTCTTCTCCACAGTATGCCTTCATAAAACTTTTCGCAATGCCGCAGCAATCATATCTGCTCGCAACACTTCGTTAACGGCGACGGCTTCGAGCCTTGTTGGGCATACTGCCTCACATGATAGAGTACACTAACTACTCGTTTTCCCCACAGCCAGCATATTCAGGGCAGATTTTCCTGCAGCTATCGGCCTGGACTTCTTGCCTGCACGGAAACCAAATGAACATTTCTCACTTTGACAACGTGCGAGTTTCCTATATGGACGTGCAGGAAGGAATCGGAGCAAGAAGGATGATGCCCGCTTTCTGCCACGCTAAGAAGCGGTCCTTGCTCAGTGCACGATTGAGGCATGCCCCCATTTCCTTTTTCTTCATTCAAACAATCTTTTTTTTTTTCAGCTCTCTCACTCTCCTTCGATGGCAACACATAGCGTAGATCAGATTCTACTCGGTTGTCGCCAAGTCGTGCTAGATTTTATGGAGATTTCTTGCAGGTCATTGCTTGAGTTTTTTTTTTACTTTGTAAAGAGGCCGCGCACCACTGCGCAGTAAAACCTCCTTTTATCTTTTGTCCTAATTTCGTGGTGATTATCCCAGCGACTATTAGCAAGAATGCCGAAACGTGAGGCGTGTGGCTCGCAACTTTGTGCCTTGGGGCTCTTCTTCAACATGCATACGCCTTCTAGTACTTCTAGAGTCTCAACTACACAGAATACACCACTTACAACGCATGCGATAGATATGAATGTTAATAGCCCATTATAATCAATTGGTCACGTCAGTGTGAGAACGCGGTCATTTGAGCAATAAACTGAGCATAAAGAAATGCAATAACTGGTGTTGCCTGTTGCACATCAGTTTAAGTGACTGTCACAGCTGTTGCAATTGCAACTACCAACAGCTGAAATCCAAACACTTTCTTCCAGCCGATAAGTCTGTGCCTCTTAAACGGCAATAGTTTGGAGCCATGGAAACAACTAGAACAGGCGTAACTATGTCTACCTTAGTTATATTTTGCTCGAATGTTTTCAGACGTCACGCTAAAGTCGATGAATGCAAGTAAGCTAGCTTGCCGAATTCATTAAGTTTCGTAACCATGCGTAATTTGAACGCTGGTTAGTGAGCAGTTTAAGCATTCTCGTTCCCTTCTAGAGTTTTTCTTTATAAACACAAACTCAACACTGCGCTTTGTATCGTTCATACTTCTTCAGGTAGGGAGTCCCAGTCCCGCGTGACTGAAGCTGTGAACGCCATCCAAGCTTGAAGTCTCTGAAATCCAATGTGAGATTACTGCAAGACGGAACGGAAAGCGTACGTATCTTAGCTCTCATGTTAGGCCACCACTGACTGGCTGATTCACAGATAGTGGCAAACAGAGATGGCACGAGCGGCATAGATCAACTCGACTGCCTTTGAGTGGACTATTTCAGTTAATGTGCAACACTGGGGAGCGTCAATCACAATTTTCTTTGAAACAAACTGATATATTGTCATACAGGAAACGATGACAGAGTTCTATGCGAATAGTCTATTGATCCAACTCGAATGATATTTTCTTCTAGTTTCCCTTTAGGTAAATAGGCCAATAGTCACGGCGCTATCTTCACGCCCTTGGGGTGAAAAGTTGCCTCTGGGAATTTTTTCCCTGTAACACAGCGTTCTCAGATTCAAAATATGATATGGCTTGGAAGAGTACTGCTCAGCTTTTACAGCGAAGCTGTTAGCCTCTAGTTTGTTGGGAGTTTTCACAGCGCGCTCACCCAAAAAACGGCAGCTGGAACAGGAATCTGTGTTTGAGTTTCCATGTAACAGAGTGATGTTTTCTAGTATATTCCTATTACAATCCTATGCTGTCATGTCTGCAGGTTGCATGTAAGTCGTACTTTACGAATTTTCGAAAGCAGTTTAAGTTGAGAAATTCAATAAGTTCAATAACGCACTTGCGCTAGGCGGAGGGCTTAGAAGAATGAGGATGTATGCAGGACTAACGGTACCGCTACCTAGGTAGTGTCACCACTCAGACAAATCTCAAGCGGCAGCTGCAATAGGGTTTTGCCTTTCAGTTTCCGCGTAACAGATATATGTTTTCTCGTATATTCGAACAATAAACCGAAGCTGTCAGGTCTGCAGCTTGCGTGTAAGTCGTACTCTACGAATTTGCTGACTCAGTTTGCATTTAAACAATAATTTAATTCAATAAGGCTCTCGCGCTTGGCTTGGACGGCCTCGAAGAATGAGGATGTATGCTGCACTCCCGCTCACGTGTGTGCGCGCGTCGCGTACGGCCCTTGTGGTGCTGGCACTTGTGCAACATCGTCTCACGTCAGCTGGGTTGACAGCACTTGTATAACGTCCGCACCAGCGTCGATTTACATCTATTTTCACAGGGTGGTATGCAGCCGGATTTCTTGTTCTTGATTACCGTAAAGCTCTTCTTAAAATAATTTGCAGTTATAGTATATAGTTCGACAGCTGGGTTTCCTGTTCATCCTGACTATTCATTCCTATTGGCAATCCGCGAATTAAAGCACCTTTCAGCGCAATATTACTAGTTATTTTTCTAGCTCATTTTCGCTACGGTGAGTAGGCGCTTTTGAAGAGTTTCCAAAGTTTTCTGTCTTTTTCCAAAGAGCTTTTACAAGAGCGCAATGAAGTGATGCGATCAGTCGAGTGCTGTTGCCAAATTCGGATGATCGGTGATGGGGAATTCACTGTTTGAGAGCCTATTTTTTGGATATTTCTATCAATGAGTTCTGCATGGCTGATTATAGTCGGCTGGCCATCCTAAACAGAACATCATCTGTTGTTTGATGATGTGCATTTCATCTGGCAACGTCAAAGTGAAACCAAAATGAAAGTTTTGAGATGTCATCAACAGTGCCCCCCCTCCCCCCCTTTACCGTTCTACCTAAAAGTTTCAGCTTCACATAAAGCTGCGAGAACTTCGAACCTTAGCGTAATCCTTCTATGTCGCTGCCATTCCGGCCCGTTTACTGCCGCCTAAAAACGAAGAGTCTATAGAACGACAGATTGTTTATTAAAAGATAATGACTCGCCATCCTGGTCCTGCGAAAGTGTATTTCCGGCGAAGTTGTTGCAAGACCACTACTTCAACTGCTGAGGGGGGTTTGCAGTGCTTTACTGACGGTTCCGATGCTTGTTTTCAGCTTGTTATTTAATGAAAAGTATGCTGTTCTGTTTGTTGTGTAGATGATTTCAATGAATGTGTGGACTGTTCGCTTCATATTGCTGAGTGCTTGCAGCTTTGCATTACGAGGGGAATTAGCCGTTGCATTTTTGCTTGCTTAGGAGTTATGAGCTCTTGCTGCTGATGATACGCGCTTGTTTCGAGCTTGCTCCATATTGAAAGTACGCTGTTCTTTATGTTGTATGTGCGATTCCAATGAATGTAATGCACGGTGCGCTTCACTTTGTTGTGTGCTTGTAGCCTGTGCATTAAAGGGGGAGGAGCCATTGCATTTTTGCTTACTTAGGGGTTATGATCCTTTGCTGATGATGACAAAATTTCGATCACGGACTGAGAAAAAAATGCCGACTGCCAAGAGGCTAACTGCCTCACTGTAAAACTTTTAGGTCCATCGATCGCCTGCGAACCCACTAAGTGCGTAATCTGGAGGTTGATGTGGGACAATCACAAAACTATGTAAACTAACAGGTAGCAATATTAGAGAAATACCAGCACCCCATACCTATTATAGAAGTAGCATAGAAAAATTGGTGGTTACGCAGCCTACATGAGTTCACTTCTTTTGCTCCTCCTAGCTCTGTACAGAATGCTACGATGTTGTGCCTCCAGAGCTGCTATGTAAATACCGGGGAATAAATAACTCGCTTTCATCGGCTTGCGCCGCACAAACTTGATAAGGTTCGTTGCGTTTAAAAGAAAAGGCGAAGATCTATCGAATGTATAGGTACCAACTTTTCAGGCGAAGCTTGTATTGGCTCACACGTGCTGTTGTCGTGTACGCGCAAAAACCCAGTTGCTCCCATAGCAGCGCAGCTACGTGAAAGGGCGGTTTGATGACTTAACAGCTACGCCGGAGCCGGAGCGTGACTCTGTAGCAACAATTCCACATTCAATCGGAGAAGTTTCGTTTCAGACAAGTACGGAACGGGCAGGAAAGGGTTTCGCGTGTGCTGCGCCGACTTCGTTTCCGCTCAGTTCATCCCCGGAAAATGTATGGGACGGCCACACGCTGTGCGTTCCCCCGAGGAACTGGCAGCGTTCGACGAGCAGCGGCAGGAACTCACCCGTGAAAAGGCTCGGCGTTGGCCCGCCGATTCAGTCATTATGGCCTAAATATAGTCCGGTGTAGCGTGAACGCGCGACACGTTACGTCACGTAGGCGAGAACGAAACTGCAGCGTATATAGTCAACCGATGGTTCGACGCACTGGCGCCGCCAACGTAACCGGACGCCGCCAACGCACTCCGACACACCCTTCGTTTAACGACGCTCGCCCGCGCATCGCTAACGTCGGGCTTTAAACGCGCCTTTAGTGTCGCCCGAGCACAGGAAATCCGCCAGCTACGAGAAGATACTGAGCTGAGGGAGCGGGAGCCCGAAACAATCCGGCACCCTTACCTGTAAGTTACTTAACAGTCACGATGGTGAGGTGCACGCAGGACAAGCTTCACTTACCTCAATTTTCTGTCAGGAGAAGGGTTCGTAATTTTTTTATTTAGGTTGTTAATTGCACGCAAAAATGAATTATATTGGCAAAATTTAAGAAAACAAAGGGTTGAGGTTTACGCCTCTCTAACTCAGCAACAGTAACGCCTCTAACTCAGCGATTTGCAAGCGAACTATTGCAGTGCAGAAGCCCCTACTGTGTCATAATGAATAAATAACTAATGCATTGAAGTTTCTTGAGATACACATCGTAAGTGTCGTATCAGATAAAATTATTCATTTAGTATCTTTTACCTGTATCTCGAATACTTATCACCTCGGTATCTGGTATCTCCATGTGGATAGAATGTTTAAAGCAGCTTTGCCCAGCCGTGCTAAAAACCAACCAAATATTCCGCAACAGCCTGCTGTTATTGTCTAGCTACTGTTCCCAGCCTTATACACAAACTATCGGAAGTCATCGGAAATCAAACGACAAAACTTTGCAAGCTGCTAATGCAATGAAGCTGATTTTCGGCTTCTTGGTGGAGGCTACGTCTAAGAAGCCTGATTTCTGCTTTACCATTATGTTAGTGCTTTTGCAAGTCTAGTCATGAAGCAGTTTCACCTTTTACATTGCAACACAGGATATGCTTTCTTTGAAATGCGCTCTTTTACATGTGTTTACAACACAAAGGGCCTTCCGCAGCTTCTTTTTTTTTTACCACAACCCCTGATTTCTTTTCGGAAGCCACATTGGTTGCGCTTTTGGAAAGCCAGTCATGCCGCAGCGATCTATCCTTGGAAACCTTGCTCGCAACCAGGCCATAGAGTAACTTAGTATACGACAAGAGCGGACACTCGAGGCGTTTCGCGGCCGAGCTATGGAGCTTCGCCGATTCCGCTAGGTGGCAGAGCCCATCAAGAAAAATGCGGCTGTGGCTGCGGCTGCGGCTAGCAGCTTGACAGGCGGCACGACCACTGGGCACGGCCCAACATGTGCGAAGCCTTGTCAGATTGCTCCGCCAGGCTCTTTCTGTAACATGCACCTAAGCATCGTTGCTGGGTTCTTCTGACAGCGTCTGCTTCGTCGCCGTTTCATGGTAAGGCCACCGCAAGTTCTTTTGCGCGTTGTTAACGACTTATTCTCTTCGCATTTCGTTATGTCACTGTTAGCCGCACGAACGAGTGACGGCGGCCTTGCAGCCATGAACAGCTGCTACCCATTTGCTACGCTGACTTTCACTTCGTGTTCTTGTTTTTATGCGCAGCAATGAGCGGTGATGCTGGCGATAACAACGATGCGGCAGCGTCCAAGCTGCGATGCACGTTCGATACAATGACGAAGTTAGAAAATAAAATAAAATGGTTCGTTAAGAAATGTGGCCTATGAACACATGCCGTTCGGGGCAGAGAGCTTTATGATACGCGCGGCGACTGCTGAAAAAGTACGCTGTCCTTCTGCGAAAGAAATGTAGTTATTTCTAAAGCGGTACACGTGCAATATTTGCAGTATGGCAATAATGCGCCCTCTCCCAACCTCTATAGAAGGTTATGTGCGCTCGAGAGTTGTTAGCTGTTCTGCATAGGGGCTGAGAATACGTGTTTTCATTTCTTAATTGTGTATGGAGTCGTTACCGTAGAAAGTTCTTTGTTTCCTAGCCTTTATAACCAGTGCTTCCTTAACCAAAAAAATAAAATAAAATAAGATACGCATTGCATAAACGAACGCAGCATCTACATTATAAAGCTTTGCAGGCACCAATATTGCTTATACGAAGGAACGTAGCGTCTACATTCAATAGCTTTGAAGGCTCCAGTATTGCTTACCTTCTGTCTGTCATTCTGCGTATTGCAGGAATCTCCACCATTTGCTGAAAATACACTGTACAGCCAATGGACATCGCGCATACTCAAGTGCAAAATTCCAAGTATCAGAAGACGATTGCAAGGCTTCGAAGACAGCAGGTGAAGACCCCCAACACAAAATGCTTAATTGGAGATCTTTAATGACGGCACACTGGCTTACACATTCGAGATGATGATGTTGGTGCGTGCTCAATTATTTTTGCAGCCATTTTATTTCGGCACGCTACGATTTACATAATTTTGCTATCCTAATTCACCCTCCTTTGCAGAAGTACAAGAAAAAAACGTCACATTTTTTTACCTTCTAAAACAATCCCATTTTAAGCAAATTAATTGCTGTCGTCTATTTGCAGTTTCCTTTTTCATTATCTGGATAGTTGCAACACGTCTTCTATGTGTTTTGCTCGTGCAAAGTTATTGCCATCACGCCATTCGTTTCCGACTATTCTCCATTTACCGGTGTCACACGACCACTTTCGATCGCGAACAAGTCCGATCCGGATTGAAATTCGCGACTAATATTTGCGCCATCGCGGAGCTTGCGCAAAAGAACCAATCGTGACTGAGAAATTCAAATCGGGTTGGGCTTGATGGCGCTTAAAAGTGCGCCGTGTGACACCCGTATTGCTTGCATTTCGCTGTTTCTTCCCGTTTTCATGTATCTGCCTCTTACAATCTTGCTGCAATAAATTGTTGTCTGCCATTTTCGTGTTCTTGACTGTGCAGCAAGTTCATTTATATTTAAGGAACACGGCACATTTATTTAGGATACACCTTTTGGCGTGAGTTACTAGACGTACCATATCATAAACGTAAAAGTTCTACTTCCTCAACAGTTCACATGAATGTTGCGCTAAGTTACAGCTTGAAACAGCAAATATGAATTTAAATGAAACTAACATGAGTGAAACACCTTTGCGCGCTCGTCGTCACAACATATAAACAGCGGCACAAGCGCCTGCATGAAATCACGCGATTTAAGCAAAGGTATGGGTCCCCCCCCCCCCCCCCCACAAGAAAAAAAACAAGAAACGAAACAGAAATTGGAGCCTCCGAGATTCGGCAGCGTGCGCGACTATCTTGGAAGCTGGTGCATTTCGCCGATTCCGCTTGGTGCGCTGAGAGCCACAGTCGGCCGCAGGCGCCTACTGGGCGTGTCCGCTCTTGTCGTACACTATGTTACTCTATGACCAGGCTTCTGAGATGTATGTGAAGCGGCCAAGTTTACTGCTCTTGTGTTTAAACTTGGCCGTTTGCCTCTCATAATTCAATGTCTTTTTCGCGCTAATCAATATAGGCGTGGAACCTAATTACACCGTTATAAACGGCCGGATTGTAAATATACGCGCTCTAGATGAATTATTTGGTATTCTATTCGAAATTGGATATCTACCGTTTGTATTTGATTCTTATCCTAACACGTTAATATGCGCACACCTCTAAAATTAAGGGGTCTTTAAAAATAAGCTATATCACTACAGTGAAGAAATGTTAATTGGACTGTACTTGAATTTCATTGCAAGATCGGTTCTGACGAATTTTTTTTCATCTCAGTATCAGTCAAAGATCATTCATGAAAGCGGTTTAAATATTAGGTTGCTCGCAAAGCACACAGCAGACGCTCCGGAGCACTTGAACACGCAATTTGCCGCAAATGCTGTAAGAAAAAAGAGACAAAGACCTTGTTCTTCTCCTATACCTTACCATAATCTGCGCCCCCCCCCCTTCAACAAATACAACCTAGGTGAATTCTCTAGCTCGCCCATGAGGCTGCGAACCCTACTAGGAACTCCCTATAACGCATGAAAATGTGTAGAATGCAGATGAGTGAGCAATGACTTCCAGAACTCTAGATTAAGCAGCAAACGTTAAATTTTCGCCGTGCCTTACTCATCGACTCACGCACGTTATCACCAAGTAAAACTCCATGCCAAGAAGACTTCTCTAGGGATCCGAGAAACATGTTTTCTACCGCTCGCTTTTAAAATTTTTAACTTGTTTGTATATGCAACGACTGCAATGATTTTGATGAAATTTGTTTCTTGTAAGATGAAAGGCATTACGCGGTAGCGTAGACTGTTGGGCCAGTTGGTGCATCATGTTGTGTCGTTGAGCGGAAATACGGGCGGGAAGAAACGGAGTGGGCTGGACAGAGGCTCACTTACAACTCAAGTTTAATGAAAGGTTTTACAGGGAGCGGAAGTCCGCACATGAGCAGTTGAAAGACTGATACAAAGCTCATGCATAATCGCATGCAAAGCTTTTAAAAACTTGTGAAATCTGCAAACTTCAGTTGTAAGAGAGCGCCTGTCCTGTCCACTCCGTTTCTTCCCGCCCGTATTCCACTAAACGAACTGCATGATGCGTAATACCCGAGGTTACTATAGCAAGCGTTTTTATTTATGCTGTCAATTAATAAAGAAAAGGCAGCTATCAAGCTTAAACTCTGTAACTCAGAGATGAAAAACACTGTAACTAATCTGTAAACAACGCCTTACAATGCATACAAACTGCTATAAACTGGTGTAATATACAACGTTTTTAAATATACCGCCTATTTGTATGTAGAACTTATGCGAAACTGTCGCTAACATTCTAAAAGTGTATGCAAAGTGGTGAAATCGCATATAGAATTTCCAGTTTTAAATGCTCAACCAAGTCCAATTTGCAAAATTGCAATATCTATTTTTGCGTAGAGTTACAGATGTGTAACATTCGTCCTTTTAGTTCTTTTCAACTTCACATTATGTTTAAGTTATATAAAAATATTTATCTCAAAAAATAATTGTACTTCCCTGTCATCCCTAAATGTTTACTTTCTCGGTGAAACAACAAAAAAAACCATCAGATCGGCCCAGCGTTTGTCTCATAAAACCATACCCTGCATTTGAACAGGCTGAATCGGGGCTGGCCGCTACACGTAAAGATACCGGAAAAATGACTCCCATAAAACTATTCCTCCAAAATTTCAATATTCCGGCACCTGTCTCTCGGCATCCTAGAGGACGTTTCGCCAAGGAAGACGGCTAAATTTATTCCAGTGTCGTCGCTCAGGAGCCTCTCGGCTGTCTCATTAGGGGGAGGGCGCTGTAGCAGACGTCTGTCTCGACCAAGGAGATTATAAAGCGTCTCGGTTGTAGGCCCGAAGACGGCGTACATACGGTGGGCGCGCTAGGAGTGTGCCTCTCACTCGGTCACCATGTTTTGCGTTGACGGCGTACGAGTGGCGACAGTGTCCAAAATTTATAAGGTAATCTACATATTCTGAACCTATCTTTCACCTACAGCTATTCCGTACGATTTCTGTGAGGATGATGGGGAAAATTCCGGTGCGGTTCGTAATATATGCTTGCAGAGCTTTGCAACGCTTGAGCAGTTTTTTCGACAAGGGCTACAGTCAATCTACACACTTCAAGCATTCGCTTCATGTCACCCATAACATGGCGCTCATTCTCGGAATACGTTGAATAGCTGCCCTTGTTTTCCTCTAGAGCAGTGGGAAGACGAGGCGTTTCGTATCACGCCTCTAAACTCGCAGTAAGCGAGGGTTTAGCAATTTCTCATTGGGCACCTATTAAACCCGCACACTTCAGCCTTTCCCTGCACATAGCTCCTATAACATGCTCCCATATTCCGTCAAAATATAGATTCCGTGAGTTATCCACTTCTTCCGGCACACTCGCCCATAACGTTTTGGAGGCTTTCGAGTCATACTATGGGCACGTTCACACTTCGGCATCTGACATCAAGAGCCGCATCGAATCCAATTCGTCGGCGGTGAGTTCCACCAAACAGACGCACTGATGGATACCGGATGAATTTTTGCCCCCACTGCCACCAGAATCCTGCGCCGCGGGCCAACCAGAACACAAGTTCGTAAAACAGGCCGGACGTACTACTGCCGCTGTCGTCCTGTCGTCTTCGGCAAATGGCTGTTCTGCTTCTGATGCCTAGTCAAAAATGTGCACTGCCAGGAGGCCCATGGGCACGATAACGTATCGTTGTTTTTGGTGTCTGCGATGTAGGTTTTGCTGTTGTGAACGTAGCGAAAAACTGCTCTGCCAGTGGCGGTCTGCTTGAGGCGCTGCAGTCGGCCGGCCTTGTGGCAGTTGGGCATTTCTTGCCAGGTGCTGTGCACGCCTAATTTGAGAGGTCATGTCGTCGACGCAATTGGGCGAGTCCCCCAGGTGAATCTGGTGGCTTTCGTGATTTTATGCTTTGCTTCTTGAATTTCAGTGTTTTTCAGAACCAGGTAACGTGTTCCGTACCAAATTATGCAAGTGAGAAGTGTTTTGGATGATGCCTAATATATCTTCTTCTTTGAGTTCTGGGCCCTGATTTGCCGATGTCTTTTCGGTCTCAGTGAACCTGGCCCCAACTCTGCTTGCATAGCTAAAGTGGAGGTACAAAACTCTGACCGTGCAAAAAGAGCGAGCCAAACTTTTGTTAGGTGTTAGAGTATCACACAACTTCACCCTAACACGCGGCGAGTGTTATATTAGGCACCGAAGCCGTGGCTCACTGAAATGATCAGGCAGCATTCTTCTACTTTGAAGAAGAATGGCAGAAGTTCTAGCGATCTGTAGCGACAATTCATGCGCAGACTGGTTTGAGAAAATTCACATTCTAGAAAGAAGCAAGAACAAACCTACTCATGTATATTCTTATCGTTGTTATTATTATTTTTTTACAGAACATGTGAGCAATCGAAAGAGGGAAAATAAAGCAGGGAGCAGGTTGCCTACGGGTATACCGGCAGGGGAGCATTATTTGTCTACTCTTCAAGAAAGAAATACCAAACACATCGAAACGGAAGACAAGCAGAAAAAAAGGGAAAAGACGAAAGAAAGAACAAAATAACACCACATAAAGACTAAAATAAAACAATGGCAAAATATAGAGCACGGCCGCCCAAATAGACAAAGGAATCACTGCAAGTCAAACGAAAGAGTATGAGAGCCAAGCACGCTATTGTGAAAGTGCGTCAATAAGGCTTGCATTACAGCATGCAATTTCGATACAAGTGATTGTCTGGTTGTCTAATTGTGTGGTTGCACTTGGTATCAGTTACGGTCAATATTTCTCGCAAAAAAGAAACATCGCATTTCCATAAAACCTGTGAGTTTTAATAGTTGCAGAAAGTCAGCCTTCGGGTCCTCGCGAGACCCGAAGGCTGACTTTCTGTAACTATTAAAAATGCCTAAATATCGAACCACGGGACAAAATTAAAACAATGTATCATAAATTGTTATAGCAAGAGAATAACTAAAATGTGTAAATGATACATTGATTACGACACCTTGACACAAATGGCGCAGTAAGATATCGCAAAGAATCCTTTAAAGAGAATTTTCCCGTTTCCTTGTAAGAAAATTTATGTGAGGTGAAAAGGGCCGGACAGATTGTGTAAAAAATTGGACCGACACCGTCGCAGTATGATCGTTAAAGTAAAGAAAAAGGTTCTCCAAGAGGCACGCTGCTGGAATAAAACTTGTTTAAGTCTATTGGACGATGCTGTATGGGTCTCTTGAGTGCTACGGCGAGGCACTGCCTACAGGATCCGCCCGCGGTGCAAACCAAATTCAAACCCTTACAAGGGCCCATATACTGCACCAGTATGTTACCATCAGCACACTAAGTCCTCACTTTTGGTCCCATTGTCTCCAAAATCGGTCCCGTTTATTCGGGCAGGCAACCGCCCACTCAAACCTAGAGGGAAGCGGCCAATAATGCTTCGCGTTTAAAATTTTGCCGCAATGACTAAAAGGGCTTCGCGGCAAAGGATGACGAAATAAAAGGCAAGAAATAGGACCACAAAGAGGCTAACTTGGTTTACTTTGATTGCTACTATGACACGGGTACGCAAAGCACGCAGCGAACGAGCAAAATGGACACGTCTTGGAAGAGACGATCGCCGCAAGCAAAAAATAATTCCCCCCCTCGAACCGGGTATAGAGTAAAAGGTCGGCGCTATGACCGGCGAAGTAAGTCGCGCCCGGACACCCCCAGCCCGTTCCCTAGTCGCGTCGCCGGCGTCGCCTGGGGGTGACATATGGACCCATTTTCTTCCGGACTTGTGGGCCCATTAGCCGCGGTCACGTTTTATTGATTGCGGCCGCCCGATGGAAGTTGGGCATTTATTCCCCGGCCGTTATGGCCCGCACGCGCGCACGTCTCTTTCTTGGACAGCGTCGCTGCTTGGCTGCTCGTCGCATAGTGGCTCCAGAGGGGTTACTATCGGCACTGATTGCTTTCGTTAGCGAAAGCGCTACTGCGCGCGTCTCTGTGCGCCTCTGCTTTCACGCGTGCGCGCTCGACAGTTGTAAGAGGCGCGTAGTTTCGAGCGCTCGCCCCTTAACGTTGGCGATAAGACAGATGCATGAGCAATAAGCACACTAGCGTAGGTAGCTTATTTTCTAAGGCGTGACGTTCATTTGCACGTTCCGGGAAGAGCCCCTTCTGGTAATTGAGGTATAAGCATCAAGAGAAGTCTCAGGGATCATGAGTGCCGCAAGAGAGAACGTCTCTACTTCGCATCGGGCCCTAATATACAGAGGTTTGTTGTCTATGGCAGTGACCCGGAAGAAACCCCTGAGATAATATGTCGTGAATTGACCTTCATGACAGACAGAGTGCTCGCAGCTAGATCCACGGGCAAAAGCCGTACATGCTTAGTGACGGTACAGGGCCCTCAATGCATTCCAGAACGGTTTTATTACTATGGTTGCATATTGCGACCTAAACCCTAGCTCCCTCGGGCAATATTCTGCTACCGCTGCTTTCAACGTGGACACATGCAGGCATTTTGCCCATAACGTACTATTGATCCAGAAAAGCTCACACCAGAAGGCCAACCACGATATCGATGTGGCTTATGTAAATCTGATGAGCACGATATGACAAGCACAAATTTTCTGACTTAACAGAAGGGCACAGTACGGATACGAAAGGCTATACTAAAAAACGACTATAGTAACAACACACAATCGTTATGAGGTTCTTGCGGAAGAGCCAGAGATGCTATTGGCAGAAGACGAAAAATCCCAGAAACACAACTGTATTTTGTTCTTAAACGTGGCAAGCAGTCGCAGACAAAGAAACAGAAATTACTGGAACCTCTGTATCAGTTGGATAATGATCAATCATGACAGTGACGCTCGGATAGACGCACTGGCCAGAGAGATTGAGCGACTACGCAAACATAAAGAATTGGTAATTCTGCGTCGTCAGAAAACAGGACCAACACGTGACGCATTAACCACTGCGAATGCCACCGTTACGCCTGTATCCCGTCCGGCACAACAGGTCAACCAAGCTGCTTGGACAGCAGTTTTAGAGATCAACTTGCTCAACTAATGTTGCTGATTCAGAATTGCCTGCATCATGGCTAATTCTCTGCAGCAGCTGCCACAGGATGGAATTCTACAGTGGAATTGTCGGGGCCTAAGCTCCAAGTTAGGAGAAATTAAAACCAAGCTTCAATACAATAAGCTACATGTACGGGCACTGCTTATTCAAGAGCATAATAAGCTATGCTCCCTGTCCAATTATATTGGGCATCATAACCCATCTATTAGAGATAGACGTGCTACTACAATGGCTTCAGCTCCGGGAAAAGATGCAGTTTATATATCACCGCAAATTGCTCACACAGTGATTGATCTGGAGCCATGGTGTAGTGGTAATCAAGAAGTTGTCGAGGTCCTGAAACGACCGGTGAAGACTCCTGTCATTCTAGTGTCATTCTACGCCAGACCACAGCACACACGTTTGAACTTGGGGTGGATAGCCCATCTCCGGTCTGCGTAACCGGGAATTCCTATTCTCGTGAGTGGAGACTTCAATGCCCCTCATACAGAATGGGGGTACAAGTACAACTCCCGAAGAGGATACCAAGTTAAAAACATCATGAGCGATGCCACTTTTACAATGTTGAACCATCACGCTGTGGCTACCTGTGCTGTACCCGCAGTATCCAGAACAAACGCTCCAGACCTCACGTGGTGGTTGGGCCCTGGAATGCGGCAGTGGCGGGTGGAACTAGATACATGGGACAGTGATCATATAGCAATAATGGTTGGTTTGTACAGAACGTGCATAAAGAAAATTCGACGACGCGTAACAGTCACGCATTGGGATAAGTTTCGGGAATCATCGATTGATAAAGTACCCTCAGAGCCCTCAGAAATTCTTCCCGCTTTGCAAGAACTGCTACGGAGGAACACCACTGTAACCACAGTTGACGAGGAACAACCTCAACCGGACTTCGCCTTTTTGCAACTTTGGGCAAAGCGACGTCAGGCAGAAGTGTATGCGTCGATGAATCCCGATGCACCAGGTAGCCGTGCACGTGCTAACCATATAGCGGCGAAGGCGCGTCGGCACGACGATGGTATGAGTGGTGCGAGAATCTTGGATCGGGCATTGGAAACAGAGCACCTTGGCGTACGTACCGATCAATGGGACGCGGTCATAAGCAACCTTACCCTGCAGCGAGCGTTAGGTTAGCGACGCAGAGTTCGCCACATCAATTTGCAGATTACGCTGCTAGAGCGTTTTTCCCGAAATACGACCACGCGTCATCTATAAACTGCCCCGAAATTGATGAGTCTGACACAACTTCCAAATCTGAAATAACCAGCCCTTTCAGCATGGCCGAACTAATAGCGGCGATTGAAACTTCGAAGCAACGAACAACACCTGGTCCCGATGGTATTCCTTATGAGGTTTTCAAGAACATGGAACGAGCGGCTCTCGACGCACTTCTTCAAGCTATTAATAAAGTATGGGAGACTGGAAACGTTCCACCTGATTGGAAGCATTCAATTGTTGTCGCGATTCCGAAACTAGGAAAGTCTCCAAATAGCCTGCAGTCTTTACGCCCAGTTTCACTAACCTCAACTGTCTGCAAGCTTGCTGAAAAGATGCTGGCCACACGTGTTTCCTGGTGGCTTGAGCGCCACGATAAATATCACCCTGCTCAAATTGGATTCCGTTCTTACTTGGGAACTGAAGACGGACTTTCTATCTTATCAGACGATGTTTTACAGGTTTCACCACACAGTCACACAGTGCGCACGGTAGTAGCAACAGACATAACGAAAGCTTATGACAATATAGACCATGAAATCATTATAGCCAACCTCATCAACCTGGGACTTCCACCGCGGGTGATAAGATTCATCTACTCATTCCTTCAGAATCGCACATTTGCGGTTAGAGTAGATGGAAGGCAAGAAAGATACTTCACGTCGAATAGAGGAGTCCCACAAGGTTCGGTTTTGGCTCCTCTTCTCTTCAACGTTGCTCTAATACCTCTAGCCTGGCAACTACATTGGATTCCAGACGGTTCTTAATCTATGCGGATAACGTCACTTTGTGGTCCGTGCATGAAGATCTATCTAGACAAACTCAACAGCTTCAAGAAGCCCTTGATGTTCTGAACAACTACGCTCGGAAAGCAGGGTTGGACATTTCCGCCCAAAAATCAAGCTATGTTGTGGTGGCCAACAAGAAAGGACGCACAAGAATCACGCAGCAGCCTTTTACATTTAGACTCGGCGCAGTGACAATCCCTGAGGCTTCTGAGGTCCGCATACTGGGTCTCGATATTCACCACTCCGGCAGTGGTGCACACTGGCTCCCGTAAAACCAGACAGAGTTCGACAAAAACACTTCACCTTATTCGTCGCATTGCAGCAAAAGCAGCTGGAGCTCGTACTGACGTAGCTCGACGGTTGGTGCGTGCAGTCTTGCAGCCACGAATTTTATATCAGGCACAATTTCAACGGCTGACTTTGGCACAGCTGGCACAGTTGGAGACGATTAATCGCGATGCTATGCGCACAATCACAGCACTGCCCCGCATCACTCCGATACCAATCTTACAGGAACATGCAATAAAGCTCAACACAATTGCAGAGCTAATTTTGCAACGTGAAAAAGCACGTGAAATAAAAAAGCAACTTGTTCCGGCTGTCGCGTTGCATGCTCATTTTCAACGCCGCTCTCGCATTGACAATTAGCGCTATCCAATGCCTCCCTGGGAATTCACCAGCATCACAACTAATAAGCCAACAAAGTTACGACGCATCGATACAACAGGTATTATTGACGAACACGATATCGTCCATGCATCATGCGCTAACACTTACAAAGTCTATACAGATGCTGCCATTCTCCCAGACGGCGGAAGGACATCATTCCTGAGTACTACGTATAGTTTCATCAGTGGCCACCAGCACTATTTATCTACGGAAGCCAGCGCTCTAGTAATGGAACTTCAAGCCATCCACGACGCTGTGCAAGATGCGACATCTAAGCTGCCTACCATCAAGCAACTAGATATCTTCACTGATTCTTTAGCGGCTATTAAGGAACTCAAGAAGGCTGATAAGGCGATGGAAATCTGTGAGACAATACACACTATGAATAGTAAAACAGCTACTTGCTTCAAGGTACACTGGGTTCAAGGCCATTCAGCGAACCCTCACAACATTGCTGCTGACCAGCAGGCACACTGCCCTCCTAATCCTGATCTTCCGCCTATTCCCCTCCCACCTCAACCCCTTAACACGCTCCGAGCCCGTAAAAATTTTCTCCGGCTGGACACACGCGCTTATACCACCGTGTGTCTGCTCCCTCCCCCGTCACCTTACTAGGGCGGAGGAAGTTGTGCTTAGGAGGCTTCGGGCCGGGGTGGCCCTTACATCGGCTGTTATCTCAAGGTGGAACTGGTCGCATTTACCACTGGGTGCTACGTGTCCATACTGCTCCGTTCCTGTGATGGAAGAAGATGCATACCACCTAATATGAACATGTACTGGTTTAAAATCGGAACGCTTGCGTCTCCTACTGCAAGCCGGCCTCCGCTACAGTGTGAGAACCAGCTATGACCACTGGATACATGACAACATATCCCACAAAACGTTGCTTCAATTCATACACAACACAGGCCTCAGAGGAAACATATAATACACACATACGGACCAAGAATTGTGCCTTAAGGGCAAGTTCTTACCGCAATAAAAAAAAACTTCGCTTAAATGCTGAAGTTCTCTTTTTTTTTCATGTAAGCGCCCATAATTGACTAAGAAGAGCCGACAGAAACCTACGAGGAAGACATGGTTTTCAACCTCACACGAAGCATATTGATAAAATATGTGTGTCGGCGTCTGCGTGTTTGCAGGTGTGTTTGTGTGTGTGTGTGTGTGTGTGTGTGTGTGTGTGTGTGTGTGTGTGTGTGTGTGTGTGTGTGTGTGTGTGTGTTTGTGTGTGTGTGTGTGTGTGTGTGTGTGTGTTTGTCTATAAAGAAAACGAAGGCGATAACGCCAATAGGAGAGAGAAATTACGGTTTCCCTCTATTCGTCTAGTCGTTAGCATAGACGGCTTCTCAACTCGGCCAATTTGGTGTCGTATCAACGTATTTATGTAGATAATAGCGCTGTGTCAATCTGTCAGAAGGGTGCGACAAACGATGTTAACCCTCCTGCGCTTTCGCTCATGTCTTCAATGCGAAAGTGCATTCAAGACAGTATCACCAGGCCGGTAAAACGTTGCATTGGTTAGTGACTCGTCTTGACTCTTCCGTGTAAGACAAGCAGAATGCCTAGTAGAATTTAGTCTTGACACCTATTACGAAGACGATTAAGCACAAATTTCCGAGGTGCAGCTGAAATTTTAAGTGACAAAGTAATCAGTATATTGCGTAGTACGTATCTTACTTCAGAATACATAGTTCCATGCTGGATATTATCGGCAATGAACCGTCACAGTCGCCCAAACCTTGCCACTCACTATGAACATATATAGCTTATGAATGAAGTAGCGCTGAATGATATCGCATACGCATGATTATTCATGATAGACAAATTCTGCTGACTTTCTTGTTTCATAGAGAAGGAATGGAATTTTTCGCCTGCAGCATCTTCTAAAGGTATCTAGATGCAAGGCTCAAAATGAAGGCTACTGAGGCATTTGAGGTATATACAGGGTGTCCTATGGTTAGTTGGACCAAGAGTTTTTCAAAACCCAAGAGCTCTAGAGAAATCCCACAGACTGCATAGTAGCGGCAGTCGTGTGTACTTACAGCCAGTATTTTTTTTATGACGAAGTATTAATTAGTGAACTGTTTTAATTAGTGAAAATTTTAATATTGCTTGACTCGCAAGCATAATAATTACAATGTTCTAGGCCACCTTAAATAACCTCCGAGTCAACATTTATTTCGTGCTGAAGTGTTCCTGGTTGTTTTTTTCCGAGAAAAAGAAAAGCCCGCGAAATACGCGAAATACAAAATTGATGCGCACTCGCCCGGCCCTACTCAAGCGCCTACAAGCAACCATTGAAAGATATACGGCTGCATTCTCTTATCGCCGCATCGTACGAGGCTTCGCTACGCTTATCAAAGCATCAGCAGCGTGTTCTCTTGGTGCCGCCACCATCACATAGCGTGAAGCTCTGTATCGAGCTGCCGCCGCTAGTAAAGCCGTGTATCCGCGGCTATTGCTTGGGAGCGCTTCAGCAGTGGTGCGCGAGCGCTAATATATTTAGTATTTTGGATGTTCCGCGCGCTTTTTTTTTCTCGGGATAAGCAGCAAGGCAAAGCTGAGCACTAAACAAATGCTTGATTCGGAGGTTATGTTAGGTGCCCTACAACTTTGTAATTGATATGTTTGCGATTCAAGCAATAATTAAGCAGTTCGTTAATTAAGAGTAATTAATTAATAATACTTCGTGATGAAAAAAATACCGGCCGTCCGTACATACGACTACGGCTACTATGCAGTCGATACAATTTCTCTAGGGCTCTTGGGTATTTTTATTATCTTGGTCCAAGTTAATAGGGACACCCTGTACACGACCAATGCAAGCAAAATCATGAACACTATGTGCTATTCGAGCTGTTCCAATTAACAATATTAAGAACCGAACGTAGTGGTGTAATCGCTATGGCACTAGGCTGATAAGCCCGAAGGCGTAGGTTGGAATCCCAGCCAAGATGCCTAGAAAGTTAACGCCCGTCTACTGTGCATCGTGTGTACTTTAAAAAAATCCAGGTGGTAAAAATTAATCCGGAGTGCGTCACAATCATGTCATAGTTTCCGCACGTCAAACCCCGAAATTTTTATTTCAATGGTATTAAGGGCCAAGCAAATACAGAAACCAACATGCTTCCTTGCTAGAAGTCGTGAATAGTTCACAAAAATACGTGCTCAAATACTCAGTTTAGTAATCGATTTAGCACTACGTAAGAATACACAACAAGCGAAGAGCCTCTCACGTGTTCGGAAGTATCGTACGAAAACATCGTAGAAAATTTTGCAAGCCAACTGAATTTAATTCGCATGTTCAAGATAATTCACTGCTATTTGATTTGCAGACACAGTGAACGGATGGGACACTTAACTGGGGAGGTTGAATTTCCATACACTTAACCCCAGCTTAGCTTGATTCCAGCACCGACATCTTACACTGCAGCGAATAGAATTATTTCAGGATGCACTAGACGAAACAGTGCTCGGTATCTTTTTATTCTTACAAGTGGCATGTACAAATGTGGAGTCGAAAAATAATAAAGAATGGCGCCAAATCTATCAACTACAAGTAGTCTAATTTGCTCGTGTAGTGCGAAAAAGAATGCAAGTGGTATATTTCATAAAAAATGAAATAAAAGGTATCGTTCGAACTTCATCCGGGCAACCAGCATATTTCCGGCCGCTTGAGCTCCTCCAACTTATTCTGAGCATTCTGGTTCACTATGGTGATTATTATTTTTCTACACCTCGCGACTAAAAATATACATATAGCTTTTTTTCTTATATTTACGTTAAAAAATGCTTAGCCATATATATATATATATATATATATATATATATATATATATATATATATATATATATATATATATATATCGTTGCCTGAATTCATGTATATGTGATATAGCAGGACAGTGCAAAATAAAAAACAGTAAAAGAACAACACCGTTCTTTCCAACCAAACCATCGGGAAACAACACGCCAAAGACACGCCTGAAAAACCGTTCAACTTCTTCCCTCTAGCTTGCTCAAAGAGCTGTTTTCTTATATTTCGTTTTTTTCAGTCTAGTTGCGCGAAGGCTTTCGGGCGAACACTGACAGAAAAACATTTTTTGTTTGTTTGTTTGTTTGTTTTTATTCCAATACGATTGTGCGCACATTGCACGGCAATTGCTCTATACTCGACTCCCGATCCTCGGCAGCGCGACAGTTTGCTCGAAGCTCTAAAACGAACGGCTGGCACTACTTGTCTGGAATGACACGAATAGTGCAGAGAAAATCTTTTTATTCGGGGCAGGATCGCGTAAGTGCAAACGAAAGTTACATCACCGTTTGCAGAAAAACGACAGCCTACGAAAGGGCAATCGATGAATATAGCAACAGGAGATGTCGACAGTCTACGCCACTGCTCGGGCGGCTGACGTAAGGGACAGGTCGTATCGCTACGAAGCGTCATTGAGAGAAAAGAAAACTGAGCGTGAAGGACGGAATTGTAGATTGGTTCAAATGACGTGCAATATTCTCTAGAATATCGCGCTTTACTTCGCCTAGCTGCTTTCGGAAAGCGGTTGTCTGAGTAAGTAGAGGGCAGCATCCCGGTCTTCGCTCGAGCGCATGTGCTTGTTTACTCTTCTGAAGGCTATGTCCGGTATAGTGTTTGGGACACCTGGGTTTTCATAATTCAAGAAAAACAGTGCGACCTTTCAACGGGTATTGATAGCACTGATACGTCTTTCATGAACACCTGTCATTTAGAACATTTTGGTCGTTGAAGAGCCTGCTCCCGGAGAAACATTACACCGGAGAACAACATTACCTGGACTTAAGGCGCCACTGGAATGATAACTGTTCTCTAAAGAAACATTGATGTATAATAGTGGGGAAAATATTGTATTACGAAGAAATAAAACAAAACTGAATGAACGAATGACCTATAATCAAACTAGGTTAGTTATCATGGGCAACACTCCTCAAATGCGCAAACAGCACGAAATGACTAAGGATACCAAGGGGATGCAGAAGTGGAATGAAGGGCGAAACGAGAAACATATTTTATAATTATTGTTCCCATTCAAAATTTTGAATCTTTGTATGCTCTTGCATTTATTGCAGCGACTTGAGAACTTTCCTACATTTCATTAAGACTCAAGCAATCGGTAATGTTCCATCCGTATTCGACTACACTAATTAGGTAACCGAGATTGTAGATCGTCTGCGTATGTATACATATTTCGTTACCACGGATAATCACAGCAGCCTTAAGAAAGCAAGAGCGATGCTGCCAGAGTTTGCGCCTTTTATGCTTTAGTCGCTCGCCAGTTCAATCAGAAACAATGGAAGGCACCGGCGAGCATGTGTACATATATATATATATATATATATATATATATAGATATAAAGGCGTTACCGGCAACTACGTCAGCCAGCACAAAACTATTGTGTACAGCCTGACACTAAGGGGAAGAGACTAACCGATCTCTTGTGAAGGCTTAGTGTCCACTGCATTTCTCTAATAGCTACAAGTGTAGTGAGATCTTCCTAGCAGTAGCGGAGGAGTTTGCCTGTTCTTGAATAAAAAAAAACATTTTGCGTCATCACTCGCAAGACATAAGGCAAAGGTGCGAATTATAGCAACGAATGTCAGTGACAGTGTCCCTATTCAATCTCTATTCGTCACCAAAGGCAAGTTCATTTGGCGCTTTAGAGAGAACAACGCAGATGGTGCTGTTTCATATGTTGTCGTTACGTAAGTCAAGCATAACTTATAACTTAATTTTGTGCGCCTAATCAATGAAACGCTACTTAGGTTCTTAAATCACTTATGCGGGGACTTGAACATCGTGCTACGCGCTTACATGTTTACATGTTTGTGCGAATTCTTTTTCTTATCGATGCGCAATACTAAGGACGGGTCATACCGTGAGACAACGTCACAACTCCTACTGTGACTTAAATATGGCCGTCGAATTTTTCGCTTCCACGCATTTCGCGAGTAGGCGACGACCTCGAACAGGTAGGTTTTATAAAGGACGTGAAAAGCATAGCCTATTTCATCAGCTAACCCGTGTTCGCTGAAGAATGATACAGCAGGACAGTGACGTTGGCGGCAGCACTATTCATGGTAGTCGGATGAGCTGTTTAGTAGTGAGCTGGCCCACCATCGGTTGGAACTTACTGCGTGGACAAATGTCTTGTCGATCTACGCTGAACAGAAAGGCAGTTTCAAAAGATAAAGCATGCACCATGTGCATGCGGAAAGAATGGTCTTGTCACTCGATGAAGCGATAAGCAACAAGAATATCCGGTGCTTCGGTGGCGAAGGTGCTGTTTTTATGGCAGCCGAATAATTTTTTTTGTTCAAGTGACATTCCGTCTTTACTATTTCAACGACATTGAGAATGAGAATCCTAGACTCCGTCTGCGCTAGAATCTCACATCCTAGGACGCAGGTTAGCTCCTTCCTGGCCGTGAAACCCTTCGTCAAGCGCCGCCGTAACCATTACATATCTCAATAACGCCCCGAACAAACGATAGGCAATTTATATCACATTTATTTCCTGCACTAAAGATTAGCAATTACAAAATATAAGATTACCACAAATATCGTGGGAAAATGTTCTTCAGTTCTCAGTCTTCTAGATAGCACTCACAAAAGCAGATAGCACTCATATTTATAGATAGGGGGGGGGGGGGGAGGTGTCCCGAACTCTTTAGAATACCACCAAATGTCCCGCGCAATGGAAAGTTTCTTTTCTTTTTTTGTGTGTGTGTGCGGATTAGCGTGGGGCCCCCGATATGGTCCTCAAAATGGTGGCGCCCCTTTTTCTGCCAAAATAAGGTTGCGACGGTAAACGTATACGCTGTCAGCAAAAGCCAGCACGAGACGCTCTACGCGCCGATCTAGACGAAGGCAACCCTCCAGAAAGCTTCCTCGTATTGCTCTCTGTGCGTTTGCTTGCCCTCGCCGGGAGAGGCCATCGCTCGTCCACGCCGCCGACATTGTGGACGCCCAACACTATTTCGGGCCGCATTAGGCGTTATTGGCGTAGCCCGCAAGCCGCAACGCATCTCGCTTAGGAGCGAGGCACGTGATGGAGTGGCGGAGGCGTGCACCGATTCGGCCGTAAAAGCCTCGGTCGACTCGGAGTACCCTTATCCCGGCGCAAAGCAAACATGCAATTTTCCAGTGCGGCATAAAGCTGTGGCGAACACGCTACGTGTTTTTTTACGCGAAACCGTAGTTGGCGGTGCTCAACGAGAATGACGGCCATCTGCAGCAAGATTCGTTCGTTAAATAGAAGAGAACGTTTTACGAGACACTACTAAGAGAGCAATGTTAGGAAAGCTAGGATATCGCAGTTCAGGCATATGCAGCTCGATCGTGTCGCGCGGCTGTACTAAGCCCTTCGTTACAGGCAAGCATGCTCATCAATACCATGTCGTTATTTTTAAATAAACCTCTCTACCGCTGAATACTTAAAAACTGGAAAACTATTCCTGTTCACAAAGCCGTGGACGCATTGTCTGAGCATAGTATAAGGACCAGGGATTCCACGATAAGCACGATCTTATTCTGCGCCAATGAATGTAACTTGAAATTGAGGATAAGTCAAAACTAGGAACTGGGAAATTTCCAGTGCACTCTTTGATTTCTCTGTGTGCGTCTCGCGATTGCGAGAAACAAAACGCTTTTTTTTCCTTAGAGCCTCTGGTTAGTACTGTTGTTCCCGGGTGTAATAAAATAATTTCAATGCGCTGGTTTTAAGATCCGACAGCTATACAACTGGCTGTGAGCAACGCTGAATTGAATGGATCCGCATTCACTTTCTCCATCTGAGGTTCTTTGACACGCAGTGAAATCCCAGCACAGGGTGTCAGGATCGGGAGGTCAATCCCACCGCTCATAGCCAGTTGTCAAGGTTGGAGTCTGGCATGAATTAGATGGTGGCTGGCCCATGCCATCGTCCAACTTATCCACGCTGAGGACGTTGTTGAAGGGAAGGACTGCTTCTCATCGAGAACGAGGAATATGCGTTCAATTACAGTATCTACATGAGGACGTTGCAGTTCATAAGTCTAGCATGACTGCGAGAGAAAGTAGACCGAGCAGCCGGTCAACAGCGGTTCATAAACACTAGGTCCTCCCTCGATCCCAAGGTGAGGGAAACGGCCGACCAGGCACCGTAGACGAGCCGCCTCTTTGCGCGAGGGATTACACACACACACTTCCGCCCAGGTTCACGGTCCTCAACCGACGTCAAACGGTCTTCGCAGAACTCAGGGCTCACGTCAGGAAAGGCGTATCTTGTTCCCCGAGCTGACCCTTGCCGCGCGGCCGCCGGTTGTCCATTGTCTTGCGTCTTGAAAGGCGCGTGGGAAGGGGCCTCTAACTACGTTCCCACGAGCACTCCATTGTTCACAGCACACCGGGTCGGCGGTGGCGGGTTCCGTCACAAAGCCTGATTCGTCGAACTCATCTCGGCAATCTCGCGACGCAGAGTGGCGGACGGAGCGCATTGTCCCCCGCCCACAGTCGACTTAGTGACGCCGTGGCTAGAGGGCTGTGGTGGCGTTCCAGGAAACGTTGACGCCGCTGTCGCAACTGGCTGGCAAAACTTGCACCTCAGCGGGCCGTTCTTAACAAGGGGCACTCTCTTTTTTCATTCCGCAGCAATCTTAATGCGGCCGCCGCGGTCGTCTGCTTCTTGCGGCCCGATTCGCCGCAGATCAGCCACGTAGCACTCGTCTGCGGACTTATTAGGCGCTTCGCTCCTTGCTGTGAATTTAGAATAAGCATCTGATGCCACCCGAGCACGGAAATGTTCTATTCCCGAATAGCCGTGAAAGCAAGCGTGGCCATCGTTTCTAAACAAGGCCGCATTATTCTCACCGCGACGAGTAACGACAGAGCATACTCTATATCGACCCTGAGCTTTTAAAAAACAACTGCGCAGTAGGACAGCCCTGTGAGATCCCGGTTCAAGTATGCATCCAAATGAAGTTGGCGTGCCGCCCAAAAATGAAAGCGCTATAACGCGCTTTGATTTCTGCTACAAATCCTTCCTCTGCGCAACCGTGTTTCCGTCACGCTTTTCGGAACAGTTGGCTCCCCTTTCTGTCTTTACCAGCTATCAACCGCAGTTGGTGAGCCGGCGTGCTCAGTCAACGCCTCCTAGATAGCAGGCCGGCGCACTCTGCTTTATGACGTCATGCTACTTAGACAGAAATTTCCACTGTCAAGACCGGCGCGACGAAAGCGGTGACGTAAAATTCGCCGCGGCTTACTCCAGAGCATCGAAACTATATTCTATGGCAGCAGGAGAAGGCAGTATTACCTCATGGATCGCAGTGCACAAGACTTGTGCTGAGGCGTTAGCTCAGGACCCTGAAAGTATGGTCCAGAGCGACAAATGATAAATAAGAAACAGCGGCCGGTAGAGTGCGCCAGCATGGTGAAATCCGGCGGTGCAGACCGAAAAGCAATTTCGTCGCAATTTTCTTTCGTCACTTCCTTTCTGGCAAATAAATGAAGGCACGACAGAAAGCTGAGAATGCACATGCGCTGGGCGCGTCAGCCGCAGAGCACAACAGCCGCCTTGCGCGCACTTTTTTCTGATTCCCAGTGCTCAATTTCCCCATCATCATTGCGTTGCGCCACAAAACTATGGTGTTCGGAGAATACTGACGCGAATATTGCTTAGTAAAAGGTTTTCTTGGGCGAGTTAGTTCATGTCTGAGAAAAAAAAATGTACCGTAAGAAGGGAAGGCTCGCCTCACCGTCCTGTCTTGCTTCATGCCTGCGATGCTTCCAGCATTAAGGGAAAATAGATGAAGGGTGACGACACGCCGTGTGTGCGCTAAACACACGTTGCAGAAATATGGTATGCAGGTGGAGGTCATCGAACATAATGGCGAAATCTGCAACACCGCCAACTGTCTTATGTCTGCATAGCAACGGTGTTATGAATGATTTATTTCTGTCACTCGAATATCCCATCCCACTTTCTGTTACGCGACGTTGGCTTTGAACCCGTTGCCTTCTATATGTTGCAGGCTTTAAACCATTTGGCATACAAATAATTTTTTTTAGCGAGCGGTTTGAGACATGTGCCCTTGAGTGAGATAGATTTGCTTGCACACCCATTGGCGCACTTTTAATTCCGAAAACCACATCCATAGTTATTTCACAGATGGTAAAATATTTGCCATAGAATAATAATATTATATATACGCGTAACCTCTGCGTGTAAAATGTCTCATACCAGCTGCACTCACTCTCCGAATGATCTTGTGCCGAATCGCGCTGGCACTTTCTGCACAGAAAAATGAATTTTGGCCATAAATCTGCCTTTAAATGCAGCTTTTATTTAACGTGAAAGCGTACACGCCCCGTCTGTGAAGTCGGCAAGAATATGTGTGCTGCCGGGAGGGAAGCCATCAGCCAGAGGAGGTAGACGCCTGGGCTTGCGTAGATGAAGTTCTGCAAGCAGGAGCTGAAGTTGCATTGCCGGCGTTGCGACCGCTGCGAAGATCCATGGCGTGTACGGGAAACGTCTACCTCCACCAATAGTGTTACGTGTAGCCGATGCGCAAAGCTCTTTGCAAAATATTTACCCGCAGGCCAACGGTGGCCATGATGGCGACCGTATAGCAATAGGGAAAACGTTGTCTTCCTCCTCTTCAGGGCAGCCACACTGTGGCGGCTGTTCCACATCAATATCCTTTTTACCCGAGGTATTTCCTGGCGCTGTATTGCCACTGTCCGTTCACTGTTTTCATTGAATACCATAACACCTTATTTTCTAATGCTACATTTCAAACCTAAATTCTCGCCTTCCTGTCCACAGATATCAGCCAGACGTTGCACACAACTTTGCTTGCTAGCTTGCAACACAATGTCGTCCGATTCAAACAAAACTGGAACTGTGGCTCCACTACTGAAGCCGCCTGTTTTTATGAGAGACAAAACTGATATTACTTCTTTTTAGCACACTTTCCATCCTTACCATGTAGGTAATAAACAGCAGTGGGGATAAGCACACCCCTGTTTCAGTCCGTTTTCGTATAACCTTTCACTTCGCCCCTCATCTCTCCCCATTCTATGCAAACGGTAAATTTAGCCAAATCTCGCTCAAAAGCTGTATACAATTGTCGCCTAAGCCTTCCCCCTTCCAGAATATCACACAAAATGTTGCGGGCTACGTTGTCATACGCTCCTGTAATGTCTAAAAACTCCACATATAACGGTTTCCTTTCCTCTCTATATATCGCAATACAACGAGTAAGGACAAATAAGCTCTCCCCAAGAGCCATATCGATTATGACATCGTTCTGAACGATATTAACACGTGTACTTGTCTTTATCGGGCGACACGTTTCACCGCCTAACGATGGTTATCGCACAACGCAGGACGCGCTTGCATGTGTCGGAAGTTTCTGTACCCGCCGTGGTTCCTCAGTGGCTATGGTGTTGGGCTACTGTTGCGTTTCGCCTGCGACACGTGGTTTTGCCGGCGCCAACTGCGGCGGGGCGGCAGACATTTTGGCCCGATCGTCGTCGCCGCAACACTCATCGCCAGGTGTTTCCAGGCGCGTCTGCGGCGATGCGACCGCCTAGGGATCCTCCTCGCATTCCAGTCATTGTGCCCGAAACAGGCGATGCCAAAGCAGGGATCTCATTCCAGTTATTGGGCCCGAAACAGGCGATGCCAAAGCAGGGATCTCGTTCCAGTCATTGTGCCCGAAACAGGCGATGCCAAAGCAGGGACCATCTTCTCGTTACAGTCATTGTGTCCGACCGGCAGCGCCACGACAGGGTGCTACGAGATCGTGCGCAGCGCCACGACGGGGTGCTACGAGATCGTGCGCAGCGCCACGACAGGGTGCTACGAGATCGTGCGCAGCGCCACGACAGTGTGCGTCACCATTAGCCCATTGTACATTCACGTGCTCGTCTTTTGAGGGGTTCCTTCTTGCCCTCAACTGCGAGAGTATAAAAACAGCTGCCCCCGGACGCCAAAAGGGGGGCTCCGATTTCTTCTGCTGAGTGAAGTGCTCTCCCGTCTCTCTACTTCGGTCAACCTGACCGCCAACTCTTTGCGATGTTAAAATAAACAAGTTGTATCGTTGTTACCAGTCGACTCATGCTTTGCCGGGACCTTCGGATGCTTGCAGTTGTACCCCAGGCCGCCAGGCCAACGCTACCCTTGGGGCTTGCGACCCAGGTACAACCACGGGCGTCAGCGCCGAGTTCCCAACAGATCGTACCAGCGGTCCGATCCAAACATCTGGTGGCAGCGGTGGGATCGCCTACGACTTCAAACAACGGTCTGCCAGCGGTGAGATCGCGACAACGGAGGCCAGCAGCAAAGAGATGCAGTTGACAGTATGCTGAGCAGCTCAACGACGATCCGGGAGCAGTGCAACGAGCCCTGTGTGACGACTGGTTGCCTGCAGCGGAACGACTGCGCGGAATTCCTGCCTGCGAGGTTAGGTGAGTGCGGGACTTTCTTCTTCTGAGCTTTGCCAGGCTTTTGTTAGTGTCAGAAACAGAGCTGGTAATTGTGGTTGTCGTTGCTGCCGGGTTAGTTTGCGGCAAGACAATAGTAAGCAGTAGAGAAAGCAGCATTCAGAGCAGCCATGGATTTGAAGTCGTTGCGCAAACCGAAATTGTTGGAGCTTGCAAGAGAGTTGGGTCTGGATGTCTCAGACAAACTAAGAAAACCTGAACTGCTAAAGGCTATTCTTGAGTTAGAGGCTGAGGATGACGAGCTGTCGGAATGCCTTGAGACTATTGAAGAGAGGGAGATTGCAAAAGAAAAAGAAGAGCGTGAACGTAAAGAACAGAAAGAGCGAGAGCAACAAGAGCGTGACCGTCAACACGCTTTGGAAATGAAGCGTCTTGAGGTAGAGATGGAACGCGCTCGTAATGGAAGTCAGGCACACGGTGCAGGAGAACGCGTATTGTTCAAAATGACTGACCTGATGCGGCCGTTTAAGCTTGGAGAGGACATCGGTTTGTTCCTGGTTAACTTTGAGCGAACGTGCGAGAAGCAGGGGTTCTCTCGGGAAACGTGGCCACAGCGCTTGCTCACTTTGTTACCCGGCGAGGCGGCCGACGTAGTCGCTCGCTTGGATAGAGAGGAAGCAGAGGATTTCGACAAAGTAAAATCGAGTCTGCTAAAAAAGTACCGGCTGTCTGCGGAGGCGTTCCGTCGGAAGTTTCGGGAAAATGAGAAAGGCAAAAGTGAGTCATATACAGAGTTTGCGTATAGGCTTATGTCGAACATGCAGGAGTGGCTCAAAGAAGAGAAAGCGTTTGGTGACCACGATAAAGTTCTGCAGTGCTTCGGGCTAGAACAGTTTTATAGTCGGTTACCGGAGAACGTGCGATACTGGGTCTTGGATAGGCCAGACGTTTGTACGGTGGCTAAAGCCGCTGAGCTAGCCGAGGAGTTTGTGACGCGTCGAGCTCGCGGAGCTAAGGACGGTCAAAAGGGTGAATTTGGCTCGAAGTTTGAGAGGCCGAAGTTCACACCCATGAGAGCAAAGGGGGACACGCGTAGTGCGGATGCGAGCGAAAGCAGTCCGACCAAACGTAAAGAGACGGCGGCAGCCAAACGCAGAAAGCGGTTCGAGATGAGGCGAGCGCGCTTGTGTTATACGTGCCAGAAGCCGGGTCACTTTTCGGCGCAGTGTCCGGAAACAACACCAAAAGTTGTGTTTTTTTCAATAGGCAGCACTGACGAGAACATGAAGCTTCTCGAGCCTTACATGCGAGACCTCCTCGTGAACGGGAAAGAGTGCCGAGTGCTTCGCGATTCCGCAGCTACGATGGATGTAGTTCACCCGTCTTACGTAGAACCCCATATGTTCACGGGCGAGTGCGCATGGATCAAGCAAGCCGTGGAAGCTCATAGCGTGTGTCTGCCGGTAGCAAAAGTGCTTATTGAGGGACCTTTCGGAGCGCTTGAGACAGAGGCGGCAGTGTCATCTATGCTGCCACCCCAGTACCCGTACCTATTTTCAAACAGGTCCGATCACCTCCTGCGCGAGAAGGGGCTTTTGTTTGGTGAAGCTAGTGTTCAGGCCTTAACCAGATCGAAGGTTCGGGAGCTCGCTGCAAAGGCGGTAGTTGCGGGGCCGACGTTATCAAACAACGAAAAAGGGTCAGAGGCGCAGCAAGCTGATATTCAGAGCACGCCCGAACTAAATAAACTTGAGTCTGTAACGTTAAAGGCGCCAGATACTGGAGAGGAAATGCCCGACACGGGAAAGTTAGAAGAGCTATCTACTGATTTGCTCATCGCGCCTACGTCAGACGGACTTGATAGGTTGCTAAAAGTCAGCCGGTCGGCTTTGATAGCCGAGCAAAAAAAGGATGGCAGCCTGGAAAACGTGCGCTGCAATGTCAAAGAAGGTATCGCCAGGAAAACTGCGCGTTTTGTGGAAAGGGGTGGAGTCCTGTACCGGAAGTATCTAGACCGCAGAGGAGTGGAGTTCGATCAGCTGGTCGTGCCTCAATGCTATCGTCAGGATCTGTTGCGCTTGTCACATGGGGGTTCGTGGTCCGGACACCTAGGAGTTAAGAAAACTAAGGACCGTCTCTTGCAAGAGTACTATTGGCCAGGGTGTTTTCGGGACGCAGACCATTTCGTGAGGACATGTGACACTTGTCAGCGGGTGGGCAAACCAGGGGACAAATCGAGGGCGCCGTTGAAATTGGTACCTATCATAACGGAGCCTTTTAGACGGCTCGTTATTGATACTGTGGGACCTCTGCCGGTAACAGCCACGGGGTACAGACACATTTTGACTGTGATCTGCCCAGCGACAAAGTTCCCTGAAGCAGTGCCGCTTAAAGAACTCAGCTCAGTTGAGATAGTTAATGCACTACTGTCCATATTTGCGCGAGTTGGTTTTCCTGCGGAAATCCAATCAGATCAGGGCACAGTGTTTACTAGCGCTTTGACGACAACTTTTCTCGAAAGGTGTGGGGTAAAGCTGTTACACAGCTCAGTGTACCACCCACAGTCGAATTCCGTTGAGAAGCTCCACTCCGTCATGAAGCGCGTGTTGAGAGCCTTGTGTTTTGAACATCAAACTGACTGGGAGCTGTGTCTGCCTGGGGTGATGTTTGCTTTACGGACCGCGCCGCATGCAGCTACGGGGTTTTCGCCAGCTGAACTGGTGTACGGTCGCTCGCTTCGATCTCCGCTTCGCATGCTTCGAGAATCATGGGAAGGTAGGGGCGACGACCCAGTCGTGGTGGAGTACGTACTTAAGCTCCTCGAACGCTTAAGAAGGGCACAGGAGTTGTCAGGTGAAGCAATGGCAAAGGCCCAGCAGAGGGCCAAGGTTTATTATGATCGGACAGCCAGGGCCCGTCGTTTTGAGGTGGGCGATGAGGTCATGATATTGCGCACATCGCTAAACAACAAACTAGACGTGCAGTGGGAGGGCCCAGCACGAATTGTTCAGAAACTGTCGGACGTTAACTACGTGGTGAGTCTGCCAGGAAAGCGGAAAGCACAGCAAGTTTACCACTGTAATCTGCTCAAACCGTATAGACAAAGGGAAGCAGTAGTGTGCATGATGGTAAACGTTCCTGAAGAGCTTCCGGTCGAGCTTCCGGGACTAGGCTCAGTGACGAACAGGGAAGACACCGGTCAAGTCATTAGTGACCTTATCAGTAAAGCACCGCTGTCGCCCGAGCAGAAAACCGAACTACACCAGCTATTACAAGAGTTTCAAGGTCTGTTCTCTGAGAGGCCTGGTAGGACTTCTGTACTTACTCATGATATTGAACTTACCTCCCCAGAGCCAGTACGTTCCAAGGCGTATCGGGTGTCACCCCGCCAGAGCGATATTATGGAGGCTGAGGTAAAGAAAATGCTACAGCTCGGTGTTATTGAGGCAGGTGAGAGTGATTATACCTCCCCTTTGATTTTAGTTGAGGTACCGGGCAAGGAACCTCGTCCTTGCGTCGACTACCGCAGGCTTAATTCCATCACTAAGGATCAAATTTATCCGATCCCTAACATCGAGGAGCGCCTTGAGAAAGTTAGTAGCGCTCAGTTTATTTCCACCCTAGATCTTGTCAGGGGTTATTGGCAGGTTCCACTTACAGAAGAGGCTAGTAGGTATGCGGCGTTCATTTCACCAATGGGAACATTCCGTCCTAAAGTGTTGAGTTTTGGTTTGAAGAACGCGCCATACTGTTTTTCAAGTCTCATGGATAAAGTGTTGCGGGGACAGCAAGAATTCGCTTTACCGTATCTAGACGACGTAGCGATATTCTCCGCATCCTGGTCTGAGCATATGACACACTTGCGGGCAGTGCTAACCCGCCTGCGCGAAGCGGGCTTGACAGTCAAGGCTCCTAAGTGCCAGTTAGCACAGGCCGAGGTTGTCTACCTCGGTCACGTGATTGGTCAGGGTCGTCGCCGCCCCTCTGAAATAAAAGTGGCCGCTGTGCGAGACTTTCCGCAACCGCGCACCAAGACCGATATTCGGTCGTTCTTGGGTGTCGCCGGCTACTATCAGAGGTACATCCCTAGGTACTCTGATATCGCGGCTCCCCTGACGGATGCTCTAAGAAAGACAGAGCCTCAAACAGTCGTCTGGGACGAGACAAAGGAAAGAGCTTTTAGCGCCCTAAAGAGTGCCCTAACAAGCCAGCCTGTGCTACGATCGCCAGACTATACAAAAGGGTTTATTGTTCAGTGCGATGCTAGTGAGCGAGGCATGGGCGTTGTACTGTGCCAACGGGAAAATGGAGAAGTAGAACACCCCGTCCTGTATGCTAGTCGTAAGCTGACCAGTCGTGAGCAGGCGTATAGCGCCACCGAGAAAGAGTGTGCATGTCTCGTGTGGGCCGTTCAGAAATTGTCATGCTATCTAGCCGGCTCGAGGTTTATCATTGAGACGGATCACTGCCCTCTCCAATGGCTGCAGACCATCTCTCCCAAAAATGGCCGCCTCCTGCGCTGGAGCCTCGCTTTACAACAATATTCCTTTGAGGTGCGTTACAAAAAGGGGAGTCTCAACGGTAACGCCGATGGCTTAAGTCGAAGCCCCTAACGTAGGAATCAGCCTCAAAATTGTTTGTTACTGATGTTTTTCTTCCTGAGGCAGGATTTTTTTTAACATATTGCTTTTGTTTAGTGTTTCAAAGTGATGATATGCTTTCTAGTGCAATTTTTCAATTTGTGGACGCGTTCTGAGTGATGCTAGACTACTGTAAGGAACTAGGCAGTGGTATAAAAAGGGGAAAGAGCCTGGCAGGGCTTAGTGAGGGTTGTGCCGTGCTTGCTGACTGAGCGGTTGAGTTTTCAGCGTAGTTCTAACGCTTGCCGGGAACGAGAACAAAAATGTGAACTCTCCCGAAGTCACTTTGCAGTGTCCCGTGCGAACCTGAACGAGAGAACGAGGCCTTCTCTGTGCGCTGCGCTCAAGAAACGTCGAGGGACGCCCGACTTCGGTTATGAGCATCATCGAGCGACATCCCTCCGGACAGCGGATGCAGTCCCCTGTCCATCGGGATCTCCTTCCCCCGGCGGGGCGGTCTGTTGCGTTTCGCCTGCGACACGTGGTTTTGCCGGCGCCAACTGCGGCGGGGCGGCAGACATTTTGGCCCGATCGTCGTCGCCGCAACACTCATCGCCAGGTGTTTCCAGGCGCGTCTGCGGCGATGCGACCGCCTAGGGATCCTCCTCGCATTCCAGTCATTGTGCCCGAAACAGGCGATGCCAAAGCAGGGATCTCATTCCAGTTATTGGGCCCGAAACAGGCGATGCCAAAGCAGGGATCTCGTTCCAGTCATTGTGCCCGAAACAGGCGATGCCAAAGCAGGGACCATCTTCTCGTTACAGTCATTGTGTCCGACCGGCAGCGCCACGACAGGGTGCTACGAGATCGTGCGCAGCGCCACGACGGGGTGCTACGAGATCGTGCGCAGCGCCACGACAGGGTGCTACGAGATCGTGCGCAGCGCCACGACACTGTGCGTCACCATTAGCCCATTGTACATTCACGTGCTCGTCTTTTGAGGGGTTCCTTCTTGCCCTCAACTGCGAGAGTATAAAAACAGCTGCCCCCGGACGCCAAAAGGGGGGCTCCGATTTCTTCTGCTGAGTGAAGTGCTCTCCCGTCTCTCTACTTCGGTCAACCTGACCGCCAACTCTTTGCGATGTTAAAATAAACAAGTTGTATCGTTGTTACCAGTCGACTCATGCTTTGCCGGGACCTTCGGATGCTTGCAGTTGTACCCCAGGCCGCCAGGCCAACGCTACCCTTGGGGCTTGCGACCCAGGTACAACCACGGGCGTCAGCGCCGAGTTCCCAACAGATCGTACCAGCGGTCCGATCCAAACACTACTGAGAACGAGGTCGCGGGATCGAATCCCGGCCACGGCGGCCGCATTTCGATGGGGGCGAAATGCGAAAACACCCGTGTGCTTAGATTTAGGTGCACGTTAAAGAACCCCAGGTGTTCAAAATTTCCAGAGTCCTCCACTACGGCGTGCCTCATAATCAGAAAGTGGTTTTGGCACGTAAAACCCCAAATATTATTATTAAGTTTCTGTAATGTTATCGATGGTTCTATCCGCTGTCTGTTGTCGCCGAACCTTGTGTTATCTGATTTCATCGCGTGAAGCGAATGGTGTAGAACTTTGTGGAAGACGCGCGAGTCCCAGCGATTAGTGTGGAACATTCGACGACTGCTGTATAAATGCCAACGCACTTGACACGCTGATCAGATTTTCGACGATCGCCGACCGTGTTCGCCGCTATCGTTGTGCTATAAGTGTAGCCTGTTTTGTGGGCACAGGTTCGCCCAATGTAGGCTAGTTTTGTCGTTCACAGCGTTGTTGCTGTGTTCTTCATGTTCTTCAACGTCACCAACACGTGACAATATGTCATTGCTCTATGTCCATGCTTGCAGTTTCAATTTAATCGCCTGCATTGCTAACCTGTATATTACCGATGTAATGATAAACGTCCTATATGAGACAATTATTTTTCCCCTTTACCTTTATAAATTAAGATCATTCTACTTTGTCGCCAACTGTGTGGTATTTGTTCATCTTTTAATGTTTTTATGTTGCTTTCATCAGAGCTTCCTTACTTTTTGGTCCCAGTTCATTAATCAGTCTAGCGGGAACGTCATCTGGCCCTGTGGTTGTGCGCTTAGGAATTTTCTTCTCGGATTTCTTCTAGGGGAAATTTGTCAGCACCAGATATTTTTCCATCTGGTTATTTTTCATGCCCTTTTTTTTCCCTCAAATACAACCTCTCCATTACTTTGTAAAGATTGGGCTGTTTTTTTTTCGTATGTAATTCAATGCCGCGTCCCTTTTCAGTTTGTTTCAATCTACGTCTAGCATATGCTGTTACATTGTCCCAGGTTTCCTGACAACCAACATTCACTTTCACCTTTTATCTTTGCTCGAACCCATATTATAAACGTAGATTTTTTCTGCCGGTCTATTTCCCCTTTTTTGGCTACTTCATCTTGCGGCGACTGCACATTTTTTTGCCTGCCTGTGTAGTCATGGCGCTTTCTGTCGTTCGGTGATCGCGTCTCGTATCTCCCTGTTCCACCAGCTTTTCGGTTTCTTTTTCTTCTTTCCAACGAGCATGTTGCTTCTCTTTCCGTAATTCTGTCATAATTACTTTTAGAAGCTCATACTATTTCCACTCTTTGTTTGGTCGTTTACCAAGTTCTTCCTCGACTCTTGTGAATATATTTGTTATTTCTTCACCGCTCTAATTTGGACTGAGCGCGCGGCAAAGCAATGCCACCTAGAGTAAAGTGTAGGATTTGAGCGAAGCGTGAAAAGAGAAAGGCGGCTAAGCATCGCGGAAGAGGAGCGCAGGTGGAGGTGCGCTGGGTGGACCTTCGCTGATGTTTGCTACGGGTTTTGTGTGCGCTTTGGACGTACCGGGTTCGTCTAGGGATCGAAAGGCCGAGAACCGAGTGAGAAAAACGGAGCCGCAACGCAAGCGACGGCAGACTGAGCACGAGTTGGCCGACTTTGAAGTAGTCGCCAAGCACCGGGCATGCGAACTGAACGAATCCGGCAAAAGGCGCGGGCTTGGTGTGCCCATGAAACTTCCTAAGAGGAAGAAGGGGAAGAAGGGAAAAATTAGTAGTGTGAATAGTACAATTCTAAATTGCTTGAAATAACAAAACTTTGTGTTGCCTTATAGTGCCTCACCATCTTTTCTAATGGCGCTTTAGACTTTCTAAAAATTGATAAATGAACATAGAACGTACAAAATAGAAAAATAAGCCTTGATAAAACGGTCACACTTACGCACAGCCAAAGCATATTTAAAACTTTCTACACGCAATGCGCAATAACGGAATAGCGCACATATGCTTGCGCCTAAACCGCATTCAAAGGCTGAAGCAATGTAATCTTTTTACAGCGAAGCCGTCTATGGCTGGGAACAGAAAAAGTCTATCCGAGATTTTGACAAAAACAATCAGCCGAAGCGATAAATCGTCCAACTCTTTCCGCGTGTTATCAGTCGTGGCGGTCGCTCTGAATACATTCTTCGGGCAGGCAAGTGGACAGGGATAGACAAGAAGGAAGGGAAGGGGACGAACTGTCGATTGTTACTTCGCTCGCTTGTTCGTCGCGGGCAGGGCTGGGAAAGAGCGCGTGCACTTGGGCAACCGCCCTTTCCCAGCCCTTTCCGCAACAACGGCAAGTTGATTGCATCCTTCCTGTTGGAACGGTTCTGAATTGAGTGCTGCACGGACGTGAATGTGCTCACCACGCGTCACCGGTCGTGTGTAGATTTAACCTCTGGCAAAAATACGTCTAACATATCAGTACAACTGATCGCGGTGTACCACAGCGACCAAAAAACTGTGGTCACTGTGGCAACGAATGACAGAAAATATGGACAACCACCACCACGAAGTTACATTTATGTGTCTTTATTCAATGACTATGGCAATGACTATATAAATAAATACAGTTGTCAATACACTCATACCAATAAATCCTCGCTATGCATCTTTCACAGAATGAAAGGGCGCTATTTTTTTATTTGTTGATAACAATTATAGGGACGCTATAGTGCCGTTCGTGCGTCGCTGTTGTACCAACGTGATTGTGCTCTCCCGCTATGGATGACGCATGCTCCACTGAAGTACGGAGGTATTGCCCGACGAGTGGAGTGCATGTTGTTAAAAAAACGAAGTCAACCCACCGTCAACGCTTCGCTCGTCCGGCTCGTTGCCAGGACAGCGTTGCGGAACAAGCACACCACAAGCACAGTTATAGTGTTCCTGCTGACCTTCCTGTGTGTTATGCACTGGTCTGAGCAGAACAGACGGTAAACGTCAAGCTAACTTCATGCAACATGTCCATTAGCACTGACTAAGTGATTAAAGGCGCCGACGGCTTTCCGTCCGTCTCACCTCGCGCACCATCAAGGTGCGAAGCCTGCACCACCACTGGCAGTGCACATAAAGTTAGCATTATGAGACGATCGGTAGCTACCAAGCCCCTTCGGTCCTGCAGCACGCGTTTGTGTGCTCACCCTCACCTACGTGCCACCACTCGCATATACACAATATCCACTCGCGTCATTTCGGGTTCGTTCCACTATCGCGTCCGCAATTACTAGATACGTTCCTGCATAGCCTTTTTTCCTGCAATAATTACTGTAGAGAACTCTGGTGGTGCAATCGTTCAGCCACCATGGGAATGATGGGTAGTACATGGATGTTTAATCTCCGTGCGGATTTAGACGCTTTTGTGGCTTTGTTTACTGCGCTTTATCTGCCTTTGTTGGCCTAAAATGCAGGGCAATCTACACTTCTTTAAGTGCAGCAGGCTCTGTGAATGCGCACAAGCGATACTAATAGCAGCGGTTCAGCTTGTCCAAATGCCAAATCGAAACGCTCCCGCTTGTCCGCGAGAAATTCATAATGTCGTTCTATGCCGCTTGTCGATGCGTGCGTCCGTTGCATAATGGTTTCAATATCGGGCCTCTGTACTACAGATCCATTGTTCAAATCCAGACGTCGGGCCATTTTACGAAAGTTTATTGAAATATTTATTAGGCAATACTTTGTTGAAAATGACGTGTTGTTGAAGATGACGTTGGACGCCAGAAGGACGAAGTAGTTTAACTAACTTAGGTGCCCGGCTTGCAGCTCCCGTAGACACTAGCCCCAGAATTCCCCTTAGTTAATTACTGCATGGAACTCGATGCCGCGCTGCTGCCATACTGAGCTGTATCGCTTTCGTGTTGTTGATCCAAGGCTCCTGCTCACGTCGCGATCATGCCGATCTGAGCAAATTTTGGTTGCTGCACAAGTAACACTACCGAGAAGCCAAACTAGGCGAAACAAGCTGCGCAGCCCACATCCATCTGCAACTAAATGGCCGAAACCTTAGCCCATCTTGCAAACACGTGTGTATAGAGAAGGAAATAGAAAAGCGCGCCTTACTTCGCCTGTGTACAAATGATTCCGGCACCGCGGCTGTGACTACGCAGTAGCGTGAGAGCTATTTTTTCTTTAATTATGGAGTTTTACGTGCCAAAACCCCGTTCTGATTATGAGGCACGCCGTAGTGGAGGGCTCCGGAAATTTCGACCACCTGGGGCTCTTTCACGTGCACCTAAATCTAAGTACCCCACGCCCCCCCCCCCCCCCCCCCCCACGGGTGTTTTGGCATTTTGCCACCATCGAAATGCTGCTGCCGTCACAAGGATTCAACCCTTTGGCCTCGTGCTTAGAAATAAAGAAATAAGAATATGGCGGTCAGAAAGGCATTTCGACCTGCGAAAGTTAGCTTTGAGCAACGCACGAACTGCCTTAAAATTTGAAGTGACTTGTCATTTAGGTATCGATTCGTGAAATATCGATCTATCTGCATTTGTACTGGAATTGAACGAAAAAAGTAAACATAAAGTTTCGCCCAAAGGGCACAGCATTGGGCGAAATAGTAAGGGGTCGGCGTTGCTCTCGAACTGCTAGGATGGTGTTACAAATATGCGCGGTTGCGACGTGCTAGTGAGAAGCAGCACCATAAGCAAAATGCTGCCGGGCAGAAGGAACAGCACCCCGGCTGCTACCAGGCGACTTACACCGCTGGCGCTTGCTGGTGTCCGCACTTCGTTGGTGAAATATTGGATAGCGCAGCATGAAATTTCCTGTCGGTTCCGCTCAGACCAGTGCATACGCAGGGCATCTGAACATGGAGCGCTAATGTCCCTATAGAGTGCCTGCACACAAAGCTTACGCCAGCATAGCAAGGCTCAATCACTCGTACTTCGACGAATCACGACGTAATTGGCTCAATCACCGAGCCAATTACGTCGAACGTTAATGGTGCGTACACTCAGTCGTTTTGCAACGGAACGCCCTCCGCGTCTCTGGAGATACTTGAATGCCTCCGTGCGTAAGGTGCATGCACCGCAATAGCTGGACAGCATGACGGTGACGGCTAGAACGTGCCTTGAGCGTCCGTATAATTGCTATCGCAATAAATGTGAAATAAATTGCATTCACTTATAAAATGAAAGATGCGTTTTACGTAGTACATTTGCTGTTGTACAAATATTTGGGTAGTGCTTGTTCTTTTATAAGCTGGTTTTATTTCAAGCAACGAAGCGCCCAGCTTCATTGCATATTTTTTTTTTAGAAATTATTTAGGTATCATATTTCGTTTTCCTTGTTTACTAATTCTGCGGTGAATAGAGCGTGTGAACAGCGCATCGGTAACGGTAGTACAGGTTGCAATACGCACACGTGACTCGGTACAATCGTGCTGCCCATCTTGAGCTATGTCGGGCGATGACTTCATCATCCTGAAGCGGAATTCTGCGTAACACCTCGAGGTAGATTGCTTCTGCGGTAAAGGAGACTGGTACAATACACGATTCGTAGATCAACTGTGCTTAGTCATCAAGCGCCTTCCACCGCTGGATAATCTTTCTGTACGTCTTGACTGAACAATTAGAGAAATATAATAATTGAATTCCTTGGTTTCACGCGCAAAAGCCACGCTTTGATCACGAGGCACGCCGAAGTGCGAGTCTACGGATAAAGTTTGAGCATTAATCTTTAACGTGCCCCTAAAGCACGGGACACGGGCCTTATCGGATTTGGCCCGCAGCGATATGCGGCCGCCGCGGCCGTGATTTAATCCCGCAACCTCGTACTTAGCAGCGCAGTACCATGGTCGCTAAACACCGCGGTGGACCAAAGTATAAATACCCGCTTCAATTTTTGAAGAAATATCATGGCTTATGACTCAGAAATCCGTTGTTTCGTCATAAAAGTCTCGTTTGGTTGTTTTACAGCGCCCGCAATGTCCTGCGCAATTATGTTTGTGCGCGATTTACTCGTAGGACGCGAAATGCGAAAAGTGCCGCGTCATGCAGCGCCGGCACACCAGGACACACGCGGCCCCGAAAGAAGCAAGTTAACTCACTGCTTTAAAAGGCAATCACCTGGTCACTGCTACGATTGTCCCGCGCAACAATGTAGCTCGCTGATGGTGGGAGTCACACCGCTTTCTGGGCACTTCGACGCTGTCGCCGAGTCTCGCTATGAGCAGAGTTGGCTCCTTGAAATCTCTTGCACGACCGCTGTTGTCATGCGCTAGGGCATGACAATCCGCGGCACTTTTGATATCTCGCGCACTACTAGTAAAACAGAAAAAAATTATTACGCGAGACGTTTCACAGCTCATAACGACTGCATGGGATGTCTTAGAAGGCAATAACAGCTTTCATATTCGAAGTCACGCCGCTAACTCCAGTGTTGAAATTTAAATATTTGTTTTTCTTGATTAGCCGCATAATAATTGCACCAACATTATCACGCTAGTAGCAGAGAGCTCACTAGCGAACACTGTCAGCCCCAATACATTATGTCTCATAAGTTTCTTTTTTTAACACTTCGGCTAAGGTTGGATAGGACACACTGTACAAGGGTCCCCGAAAATAAACCTCTGTGGCAAACAACCAAGTAGCTGTTTGGGAACGGGCTGTTTTATCGACCTTTACTAGAATGGGAGCTTCTTTACGTTTTTCAAAATTACTTTCCCGAAGATAGCATTTTTTGTATTTCAAAAGTGCTTTAACCATGAGACGATGGTACATCCTACATCCAATAAAATTCCTCTAATTAATAGCTTTTGAAATAATAATAAAGTTATCAATATAGTATATATGTCATTACTGTTGTTTCCGTTTCAAACGAGAGAGAGCGCAGTTTTTCCGGGAAGCTCTTACAAGAAGTAGCTGGCACTAACCCAGTCAGTACAAACGGAAGGACGCAGGGTACGCGAATAAACCGAGGTTTCAACATTCATTTTTTCACCTTAGGTGACAACGAGCGGGAACAATTTGGAATATTCGTCATCGCTGTGAGATAGATAACCGTAGAGCTTCAAAATGTACCGGCAGCTTAACCCTGTTTCTCACAGTGTCAAGTAAGACCTTGAGGGTGGCTTCAACCAAATAATGGAATTTATTAGCCCAACGTATCGGATCCCATTCGGCTGTTTCTTCAGGTGTTATTCTGAACCCATGAATAAGTAGCCTAATGGGCTCCAAAACGTTGGGCTAATAAGTTCCGTTATTTGGTTGGTGAACTAGATGAAGGGAAACTGAGGGAAGGATTTTTATTAGTCATATCATAAGAAGCCAACAAACAACGACACCAAGGGCAGCGTAAAGGAAATTTGTTGTACTTGTTAATTGAATCATTTTCCCAACCAGACAGGTAATTCTGTACAAATGTATCGCTTTACAGTCTCAGTCAGTTTGCCAAATCCCACATGAAACTGAAAAAAAAGAACAATCACCGACAATAACCGCACCCCCTAATGCGAAATTTGAACTCAGCTCTACACGTGTTTTCATTTCGCTATATATTGGCGACCTCGTGCGGCACGCTCCAAACAGAGCGAAGTTTGACGCCACTGCTTAGTAATCTGGAGATCGCCAGAGCCAGCGCGTGGAGCCAGCGCGTAGGTGACGCGTAGGCGCGATTCGCAGGAACCGCCGCGGACAAACCTGCCAGACGACGCGCGCTAGTGTGGCGCCATCTCCTAGCCGCTGTTGCCGCACTACGCTTTTCTTCTTGCGCATTCACCATAGACTCCTCCGCGTTCCGTTATATGCCTCCGCTGCGTGCTCCTCACCGCTTTCCTCTTGGCGCCTCTTCTATGGTGAAAAACCTTCTCTTTGCTTTACGGCTTCGCGCCAACTCGAAGTGTCGCTTCCGGTGCCTGGAGGCGAGAGCAGCTGCTCGCGCACTGCCGCGCATGCCGGATGCATGTGAGGCCCCCGTCGCAACAAAGCAGATAATGACACTTCAATGGTAATTAATAAAAAACTGCAATAACGGAGAGCTGGTTGACTACTCGTCCTGTCAGAAAGACACTTCATATTCCTTTTAGAAGCTATTTTCTTTCTTTGTGGTGTTTTTATAGCTTCGGCCGGATGGGAATTTTTCCATAATCATGTCAAGGTGTCAAGGTGCATTTCGACATGTCGTAGCTACAGTGGCGATATCTTTACCGTACGAGGAGGACGAGAGAGTATATCGACGGGAGAGGAAAGAAAGTAAAGCAGGGCGCATCCGGTTTGCTAGCCGACGTCGGTAGCATGGGGTTAAGCATTGAAAAGAAGCAAGAGGAGAAAGCAAAGCATTAGAAGAGAGAGCCCGCACGCCTTCTCGCGGGGCCTACAATGGGCTACTACAGTCAATCAAGGAGCGCTCTCGCGAGAGAGCTACGCAGCAGAGTTGTGGGGCGCGCTCATCGTTTATGGCTCTCCGTTGACGCAGATGCGCGAAGAGCTGCTGCACGAGAACTTCGTTGCGTCAGGTGATTTCGATGCCGCTGCCGCTATACCGACGCTGTGCCACGTTTCTCTCCGGCCTGTGCTGACAATTTCGGAATCCCTCAATACTTTGGTCGCCTTCGCCGCAGAAGTTTGTTGCGCGTCTCTTGAGGAGGTGCGTGCTTTCTTCTTGCACTGCTCGACTACGAACCATTCCGACAGTGTACGAGATCTGCGAGCTTTCAAATCAAATGACGACAAGAGCATCTAGCCTCTGTTGCCATTCCATCGTCGTCGGGCTGTCGTGATTTTGTTGTCGCCATGCCATCTTGTTCATCTTGATCAAGCATCAGAGCTTAGAGAGCCTTCACAATCGCATACACGCCAAAGCACCGTAAAGCAGGTCGTAAAGGTGCGCGTGAAGGCTGCCCACCACCGCCGTCTAGCAAAACATGTGTTATAGTTTGTTAACGAAGCTTCCCCTCAAGTCTAAATATTTTAAGGCAGTTTTCCTAGTCTATAAAGCCGCTCGAGTTCACGCTGCTCCTCTGGCGGCCATTTTTCCAGGAAATTATGCCTTCCAACCACTCGGAATGCCGGTGACAACTTCACGTTTGATCAATTCTGGATATTGTAAATAGTAAACAGCTACTTTTGCTTACATGATCGGCCATGACATTGAAATTACTGATACAACGGAAAGCATTGCACCGGATGCACGTATATAGAACTGTGTATGTTGAGTGAGATAAGAGCTGCACTATAGGCATCGCAGGCAGTTTTAATTGGAGGCAAACTTGGCAAGTGCGCCTCGAATGATAAATTGTTTTGTCTAAACCGAAACAGCGCGAATTGGTAGGCTGAATGAAAAAGAGACATTCTTATTGAATGACAGGAAGTTATTCGGCATATATCTGGCGATCACTCAGGAAATGGTTGTTGTGGAACGACGAGTCGGTTCTGATGTACTTCGCTATAAAAACGCGCGAGATAGTGTCGAGCAGCCTATATTGGCTTTTGTGTGTGTATATATATATCAATTCTAAATATTGTAAGGCAGTTTGTCGTGTGCGTATCATGGACATGCATGCTTATATCGCCTTCCGTTTCCCTACCACGGTTGCGCTTTAAAACCAACAGCGCGCGCATGCGATCCCATAGATGAAATGAATACATATATATAGAAAAGTATCAGTCATAGCTCTCGTAGTATAGCCTTCTGAGCCGTTTCCCTTTTCTTTTCTTTGAAAGAAGTCCTATTAGGGTTATTATAATTACACGAAGCTATTTTGCCCTCGCCAGCAGCAGCACTTGAGATAGCTATTCCGGCGGCTAGCTTCCCACGATATGCGTGCTGCCCCCGCACCTGTTTAAGCTTTTTCCTAGACGCTAGAGCTATACAATGTCCGCGCAACCTTGAGCGATCGGAAAGCGCGTTGGCTTTCGGAAAGTAACCGCTGGCTTGACGAACCAACCGACTGAGCTACCTTTCCGGGCAACATTGAAGGATCACGAGTTCAAATCACATGTTATGTTCCTGTTTCTCCCTTTTTTTCTTTCTTTTAATGTATTTTCCTTCCTTTTATCACTGTACGGAAACCTTCCTAAAAAAAAATTATATATCCTCAATTATGTGTGGCCACACATGTGCAGGTCATAAATACCATGTTCTCTAGCCGAGTGCCATCCATGCGGTATAACCGAGCTCAGATTGGTCCACCTTGACTGATCAAATAGGGCACCACTGTAGGTTAAATGAGGCGTACAACTCCTGCGGGACCCGCCGTGGTTGCTCAGTGGTCATGGTGTTAGACTGCTGAGCACGAGGTCGCGGGATCGGACCCCGGCCACGGCGGCCGCATTTCGATGGGGGCGAAATGCGAAAACACCCGTGTACTTAGAATTAGGTGCACGTTAAAGAACCCCAGGTGGTCGAAATTTTCGGAGTCCTCCACTACGGCGTGCATAATCAGAAAGTGGTTTTTGTCACGCAAAACACCATAATTCAATTTTTAATTTAACTCCTGCGGGGATGGTAGAGTATCCGTCTCCAGTGCAAGAGGACCGTGATTCAAATCCCGGTGCCACGCAATTCTCCACCGGGAAATACAAAAAAAAACCGTGTGTTGAGAAAATTGCACGAACAGGCCTGGAGTGCGGCCTGATCCCGGTGACCAGAACCGGTAACGCACTCTCTCACCAGAGCAGGATTGGCCACCCTGGTGCAGTACTTGGCCACAACCTCCTATATGAATACAACAATCAAAAACATGACATGACATGTCAAAACATGACACACATTCACCGCCATCATCAAGCACCGTAACCGACGTCAGCAGTACACAATGGAAGTAATATTAGTGTGTCTGTTTGATTTCGCCAGTTAACCGAAGTCGCTAAGAAGGTTTGACAATAATCTTCGTTAGTCCTGCGCAGTTCATAAAGCCAAGGGGTTGCTTAGAGTCGCTGCCGACAAAGTGCTGACGAAACCGCACAACGCGGCCGTTCTTACACACCATACTTTTCAGGACCGTGCTTGGTGTTCGAGGTAAATTTGTCTTTGCCGACAAAATATTTCTTCATGCTTGCTCTCAACACCACCAATGCAAAGCAGCTCTAATGAATTTCCCTGTCTCAATGGATCTTTTAGTGCCTTTACAGTGAAGATGTAGGCCAACACAATTTGAAGGTGGAGCCTTTCTTGCTTACATTCCCCTTGTGTCCTTTTCCTGTTGGGCGCTGCACAATTCCATAGCTTCTTTGGTGTTGTGCAGTGAGCGATCCATCAGACATTAGAATGCTCTCATTCGGCGCGATACGGGATAATATCGGCCCACACCGCATGCGTGTATGATAGCATTCTCAACTACGGCATGTAACCGTGGTTGCGTAACAACATAGTGCCTCAAGCAACCCAGACCGCCTGCTTTGTGCTGAACTCGGCCCTGCTAGCTGCTGTTTTCATACCACCAAGAAATAAATAGTACAGTAAACTATAGTAAATATTTCCATAGTGCTAGAATTATGCTCATATGTGTTTGTATGCTTTTTATTTATTTCATTTTATTTCAAGGCGCGGTATTCTTAAGTATACTGCAATACATAAAATTGTAGCCTGATCACTCGTGTATTGAATATGTGTGTGGAAATAATAATTGTTCTGGCAATATTTAACAAATCGTACATGAAACTACAAAGAAGCACCTCAAGGAACAGGAATAAAAATAATAATTTGCTATTTTTTGTGTGAGTACCGAGAGAAGTAAAATCTAAAATACACAAAATATCAACCTAGTTCATAGTTAACAACTTTTGTAAGTCAGATCACACAACACAATTAATATGAAGATTTGTTGGCGTCAATATTAACAATAGTAATGTTCATGCTATGCAGTAAAGAAGTAGCTTTGCAAATGTGTAAACAGATAAGTTCCTATTGTACAGAGAGCATTTATTTTTACTCATTGCAGCAACGCACTTTGCTTGTTTTTACTCTGTTTTTTACGCTGCAAGGTGAGGGAGCATGTAGAAGCCTCTACATGCTTGCTTATTGCGTTCAATCTACTTTCTTGTGCAAGCAAGGTGGTCTAGTGTATGACAATTGATAGTGGAGCATCCCCTGCATGGTTTACTTCATCTGAAGTGCGTTACATTATAGTGAAGTGATGCACTATATTGTACAATAATGAATGAGGCATTTGCACAGGTGGTGTTCAAGTTCAAGAGATTAGACAGCTAGTGAGGCTTCGGTCGTTGTTTAGCTTGAGCTCGAATACGTGCGCGTGTGTGAGTCAAAACCATAGACAACTGGAAGGGTTGCTGGTAATTATTTATACGCACTGATTGATAAAAGCAACCCATCGTGGTAAGAATAAGGTTACACTTTATATTAGTCGAAAATAACTGTCCTAATAACACGCACTCATGAGCATCTACCGCTGTTTGTGACATCGCTAAAAAAGTCTATACGTCCAATCGGAAAACTGACCACATGAGGAAAGCTTGTGTGTTTTCACTGCTGATGTCATCCAAAAAATTATGTTCCCGAATCGAGCAAAGCGCAAATATTGCGTCTCTTTTTTTTTATTGAGGAAAGACTACGAGCACTGGTGTCCAGTTAGGACGATGCCTCCAGTCGAAGTTTCATTTCACCAAACTCTCCAGTTCGCCAAAAATTTGGCAAATCAGAGAAATAGTTGAAGTTCAGTTGTCATTTCAGATAGGACTTGATGTGACAATACGTGTTACGCATATCTGTCGAGAACAGTACGGCACTCATTGAGGACCTCTTAAAAGACCAAATAAAAAAAATACGCGTCCGCTGCCGCTCATTAGTCTTCGCGATGTACAGCGACGCCACTTTAAGTGGCGTTTGACGAAGTTAGCGATGTGAGGAACGCCAGCCGTTGAAAGTGCAGCAGTTTATATGTAAACATGGAGTGAGATGAATTTTCTATTGGTACCAGAAACAGGTTAGAGAACAAGCTGGTACAGGTCGATTTCAACACAGTCAAAATGGAGGCGCAGGGCATGGCAAAGGCTGAAGCTGAACTGAAGTATAGCGAAACGTCTTCTGTAGTTTACAGGCAGGACATGAGCCAATGTATTTGCCGAAGCGTGTGCAATCACACGTTAGCAGTAGCGCTAAGGCAGCTACTAACATGTGTTTAGTGCGCAAGCCTGAGCAAGTTACGGGTCCGTGTGGAAATATCGACAGACGTCATGTGCATGCGCAGGGGTATAGCGAGCCGCAATTTTTGACAATCGGCCTGATAGGATTGAATAAGTTTAAGTGTATGATATTTTATAAAGTAATATGATTAAGCATAAAAGTGCATCCGATCTTAAGAAATACATGGCCTGAGGACGAAGAGCACGTGGGTGTGCAGGCGATTGCAGAGGCGGAAAGAGCTTTCAGTATTAAAAGAATCCGTGGACCTTTTCGCTGTTCAGAAGGTATGTCAGCGTTGTTTAGTGAAGCCAAGGGAAAGTCGACGATGGTAGGTGGCTATTTATTGAACGGCATGGGGGCTTGACACAGTGCGTCGGCGTTCTATGCTCGCGCCCAGATTGGTAGAAGGTGGATAGTAGAAGTACACTCCTAAACAAATGTACTCCCTTTAGGGCTTATTTTTCCACACAATAATCGTCAGCTGTCTTGTTCGCATTTCCTTTCCTTAACGCTGCGAGCCCGATACATCCAAGTCGCGAACGGCATGCGCGTTATCAGCATGGCATAGCATTCTCGGCAGGAAAGTAGCGAGCCCAGCGTTTTTAAGAAAGGAAACGCAAGCGAGACAGATGACGATTATCGTTCTGCTGCAAAATAAGCCCCCCAAAGGGTGTCAATTGGTTTAAAGATGTAGTGACGAAATTTGCCCAAATGCTAGACGACTGCCAATTCAGAGACACTCTTCTTCGTTTCAATGACACAGTAAGTTTATTCTAGCTTGATGATGGCGCCGCGCGAATAGGCAATGACACATTGTGAAAAGTTGGGCTTGAGGTCCGAAAGCTCTCCTCCAAGATTGCTAACGCTAACATCTGTATTGACTTCGTAGGAGCAGTCGCGTCATAATAGTGCAGTCCGGCTAGCAAAGTTAGCAGACGGAGAAGCGCTGTAAAGGCTTCGCCACAGGTCTGTATCCAGTGCGGAGGGTCGTCAGGGCCAGCAAATAGCTTTGACTGAGCCAATACTGCCCTACACGGCACCGCCGGTCCCTTGTAGGGGAACTACTAACATGTGTTTCGTGCGCAAGCCTGAGCAAGCTACGGGTCAGTGTGGAAATATCGACAGACTTTGTGCGCATGGGCCTATAGCATCACTATAGCATCACGACGCCGCCATGAAATAACTAGCCGCAAAGGAACAGCGCTTACCTCTGTGTTCGCTAACCTAACTGGCTACCAAAAATGGTAGCTTTCAACTGTCTGTACGGAGTTGGTAAGACTGAGTCAATAGTTACGTGTCATGTTTTTACAGCGAAGCTGTCTATGGCAAGAATCTGGCGGATGTCGTCTGCGCGTAAACCAACAATTTTTCATACGTGGGCCAGTCCCGAAGATAGAGAAATACCGGGCCGACACGCGGCGGAGGTGCAGTTCGCCATTAAAGGGCCCACATACGCTGGTCATCCTTCTTCCCAGAGTGGAAAAGCACTGAGCTTGCTTGCTTCGCTCTCCCCCTCATGGGAGTAAGTATGGAAATGCAACTGTTATTATTGTAGAGATGTAGTAGTGCTATTTCCGGATGTTCGGATAGCAAAAATATTCGTTGTCCAACACCTTCATTTCTATTGTTTCTATACAATGGACAGTGAAATGTAATTTGCCTGAATTTAGAAGAAATAGCAGTTAACGAATAAATTATACGAGGAGCTCGAAGCAGGTAATCAGATACGAAAATTAGAGAAAAAGCGCGTCTTCGGGAGCGCTCAACGATACAGCGACAAAATCAGTGGTAAAGAAACAATATACATAGAAACCAACTCCATAATGGTGCCACTCCCACAGTAGAGAGAAAGTTGGATGGCTTTATCGCCAGACCGCTTAATTTATTTTCTGCCGCTCTGCTCCCGTAGCAGTCGAAGTGTCGCATGACGGTAGCACATGGATCTCATCATTGCCGTCTCGGACGACCCATTACCGCGGTCACGTTTCATTGATTGTTCTCACTGGGCTAGGTGCTGCGTTACTATTCGCGTAGAAAGGTCAAGGATTCTTTGGGATTTCTTTTTACCCTCTATTTCAGCTCACCCTATGCAGTTCTACCACACTGAAATTGATATCGATGTGCCCACTGCGTTCATTACCGATCGCGGCGTTGCACACCAGCCGGTGTCTCAGCGCACTCTCGTACGCATGCAATTGACGTGAGCATTGATCATCAGCAGCCTATATTTATGTCTGCTTCAGGACAAAGGCCTCTCTGCCTGCGAGCTTACGTAACAATATTTCGAAGAAAACGCGCCGGAAGCTTTCCAGAAATCATAGGAGTCTACACACAGACGTATACAGGGTGATCATTTCTAGGTTTTACGGAATTATTGAAAATTCAGTGTTGCAGATAACGTAATTCTTGTCCTTGAGCTGAATTATTCGAAGAGGCGGACATTACTGGCACGAGAAATCGAGACACATAATCAACTAACACAAACTCACTAATTATTCTTATAATTAATTATTTTGCGGGACATATTGGTATTTACAAATTGTAGCCAGTGAGCTTGCAAGGCGTATCCACTCTCAATTCTTCTCCAAGACGACCACAGTTTCAACATATTATTAAAGCGAAAGCCTTAAGCGGCTCATACCCCCGATGGCCTTGAATAAAACGTGTTGTCTGGTTCAGCGGTACAAAAACTACCATCATCAGCAATGGCTCATACCCCCGTAAGCAAGCAAGAAAGGCAGTGGCTCATACACCCGTAAGGCTTAGTCTACAAGCGCTTAGCTAAGTGAAGTGAGCAGTGCATACATTCATTGAAATCACCTATACAACACACCGAACAGCATACGTTTCAATCCCATGCTGACAGCATGCAACGTAAAGTCGAAGAGAAATGTCGTCGGTGCGAGTCTGACACCACTATATGAGCGCGCGAAGCCGCAGCTAAGCGTTGAAAACGAGTCGAAGAAGCCGAACTGCGAAAGCAGCAACGCGACGATGCGAGACGGCGTATCATCAACAGTGTGCAGCTGGCCTTCAGGTGTTACAGGCGTGTAACATTCAAAGTGTAGGACTAAATACATGGGGGTTCCACTTACCCCTCTGTTTAAATACATAAAAGAGCACCTTCTTAAAAAACAAGTGGGACAACAGTGCTTTTTTACCGCGAATTTGAGGGAGCATATATATCCAAACTGACATCATTCTGTAAATTCATTTTGAGCGGGTACGCCTTGCGAGCCTACCAGCTACAATTCGCAAATTGCAGCGTGTGCCTTAAAGTAAATAATTATAAAGTTAATTTGTTAATTTATCTTAATTAGTCGAGTATATGTGTCACTTTGTCGTGCAAATAATTTCCCCCTCTCTGACTAACCCAGCTCAAGGGCTAGAAATATGTCATCTACAACAGTAGATTTCTAAAATTGCGTAAAACTTAAAGATGTTCACTCTGTATACAAGGGTGAATAACGACACTCCAACGCTGCAAAGAGTGTGCCGATATTATTGTAGTCACCTGTAATAGGCTTCACTTCTTTTTCATTTTTTGGCAGTGGTAGTAATTTTGGCTGCTTCTATTACGGTATAAGAGAAAGTGCTGTCTTTAGAGCGCTGATCGAATAACTATTTTTGTTGCACTGTGTATTGTATTGTTTGGCGCCAAAGGAAAGACGAATGACACACTATAAGTAGGCTAGAAGTACATGCGCGAGCAGACCTTTCAATGATGTCCTTCGCCTCAAGCTTGGTGTAAAGCTAGAGCTTAAAAGAAGCAAGAACTAAAACCTTCCTAAGAAAAAACCCAATTCGCCACATGTGCCTATCGTCCCCGCGCAGCTATGCATATCATTGACTCGCAGTCGTAGCGTTCTTCCCAAACGCAACGAAATTTCGTCAAACATAGATGGTTGTGAATGCGACATTTTGAAAAGTACGAAAACTTGGCTCAGCTATGAAATTACGTATGGCGAAGTTATGTCCTATTCTGACGATTTCATTATCTGTTGCAGAGATAGGGACTACAGAAAAGGAGGGCGGGGGGGAGGGTGTTGCTGGCCATAAAAAAAGATACCTATCACGTCATTTCTTGTGCCGATGCCTTCTGGTCTCTAAATTCTTTGTGTCTCCCTATGATTGGCCCAATCGAATATTATTTGTGGCACATGCTACAGACTACCCAATAGCTCGTCTAGTTTCATTTCCGTATTGCACTTTAACATTATCTTCATTCGACCCAGTATAACAAACCCGACATTTTTTTCTTGGTGCCTTTACCTATCCGGACATTCACTGCAATACTTGCGAGGCCAATGACGTGCAGTTTGTGAGTTCGTTCAACAACCACTTGATTTTTCACTTCTTCAATATACCGACCAACACAATCGTATCAATAATAATTTGAATATTGTTATAACGTCCGCACCCGAGGTGGCTAACGCTATCACTTTTGCGGTTAGGTTATTTCACCAGCTATTGAAATTCACCGTCCATGCACCTTCATGTTCACGTCACCTGAAGACTAAACAAGCATTTGATTACAAAAGACAAACGCCAGCGCTATTACCAATGGTTTGGAAAGCTTCATGTCGTCATTCTTGGAAGCTTTCTTTGAGCGAACAGTGAACGAGAATTGGTGCCTCTACAAAGAAAATGTAATGGAATTAGCACATGCGCAAATGCTAAAGATTTTATTTCGCGATAACGCATCGAGACCATGGTTCATTAAAGCTCTTCGTACTCTAAAATATTGTTACCGTACATCTGAACAGGGCAATGCGCGCAAGAGGGAGGAGAAGAGGATGTGGTAGACAACATCTCTGTAAGGATGTCATGTAGTCGTTCAATCAGTCCGTTCATTTGTGGGTGACATGCGGTTGCGAGCTTGTGTTCCGTGCACGACACTGTCCAAATGCACCGTAACAATATAAAAAAGCGTCTTTACAGGACAGCCAAACGTTACGCACACACCAGTATCTTGTAGCAAGCGTAAAAGTTGTGATAAAGCCTATTGCAATGCTCTGCACCAAGCCAAACATCAGTACTTGTCTTGCGATCTGCAATCTCTGCTTCTAAATAACCCCCAAAAACTTTTGAAAAACGATCTCTCCTGCGAAACGTTCCGACATTTCACCAATGCTTGATAGTTCTGGTTCTGCTTGATAGTTGAGTTATGCTTAGTAACTCAGGGGACCAATTGCAATGCATGCTCACTGATCTGGAGAGGCAAAGCAGAAGGGTGGGTCTAAAAATTAATCTGCAGAAAACTAAAGTAATGTTTAACAGTCTCGGTAGTGAACAACAGTTTACGATAGGTAGCAAGGCACTGGAAGTGGTAAGGGAATACATCTATTTAGGGCAGGTAGTGACCGCGGATCCGGATCATGAGAGTGAAATAATCAGAAGAATAAGAATGGGCTGGGGTGCGTTTGGCAGGCATTCTCAGATCATGAACAGCAGGTTGCCATTATTCCTCAAGAGAAAAGTGTATAGCAGCTGTGTCTTACCAGAACTCACGTACGGGGCAGAAACCTGAAGGCTTACGAAAGGGGTTCTACTTAAACTGAGGACGACGCAATGAGCTATGGAAAGAAGATTCATGGGTATAACGTTAAGGGATAAGAGCAGATTGGGTGAGGGAACAAACGCGAGTTAATGACATCTTAGTTGAAATCAAGAAAAAGAAATGGGCATGGGCAGGACATGTAATGAGGAGGGAAGATAACCGATGGTCATTAAGGCTTACGGACTGGATTCCAAGGGGAGGGAAGCGTTGCAGGGGGCGGCAGAAAGGCGGGCGGATGAGATTAAGAAGTTTGCAGGGATGACATGGCCACAATTAGTACATGACCGTGGTAGTTGGAGAAATATGGGAGAGGCCATTGCCCTGCAGTGGGCGTATACCCAGGCTGCTGCTGCTGCTGCTAATGATGATGATGGTTCTTGCTTGCCAATGCCACGAGAGCTTTCCGCATCTGTTTTTAACAATCACTTCACGACCATATCTACAAAGGAAGACCATTCGTAGATACCGACAGCCATCGACCTAGACTATCTCTACAATGCCCCTATCGGTATTACAACCACAGGTGTTGCTGAGTTGATTAACAACCTGAAGATGCCAAATTCTTCGGGCATAGATGATATAAACTCAGAAATCCTGAAATAAAGAGTACCCACTAGCACAGTCATACCTCGCTAGTTTCAACAGTCCCTCTCAACAGGGTACGTTACTTATGGCTGGAAGGTCAGTAAAGTTATGCCTTTTTTTATGTCCGGTGAGAAGAAAGCTGTTCACGACTACCACACCATATCACTAAGAAGGGTTCCCGGTAAACTACTATAATACACCATAGCTTCAAATGTAGCACACAACTTGGAAAGTAACAATTTCTTCTTGAAACATCAGCGTGATTTTAGGAAAGGGCTATGATGTGAAACACACCTAATCAAATTTACTAGAGATACTATTCTAAACCTCGATACTGCCTCTCACACAGCGTTCATTTTCATTGATTTCGCTAAGGCTATCGCTTACATTTCTCATCGCCGTCTCATAGCTAAACTTTCTTGCTTAAAAATTGATTCCCTAAAAGTATCCTAGATAAAAAAAATGTTTCATTCAGTAATCAATTCTCCGACGTCGATAACTTCATTTCCAGTATTACCAATGTAACATCTGGTGTGCCACAAGGATGCGTACTCGGACCATTGCTTTTTCTGATTTATATTAACAGTCTGCCATCCGAAATAACGTCATCGATTCGCTTGCTCGCAGACAACTGCATGATATACGGTCAAATTTGCTCACCTTCCGATCACGTTAACACAAGAGGTGATAGCGCAAGAGGCGAACGCGCTAGTTCTCGACTTTGTCATGGTAAAGAGAGAAGTCCAATTATTACCTGTGCCTACAAGGTTAGTCAAATAAGTGCAACATTGTGAACGGACGGCTCACTGCACAGCGATAGATGCCGCCATGCCACGCGCTAAGGCAATGCTGTACTCGCACACGCATATCCTGCCCTAATTCCGCTTCTCGCGCCTCGTCTTTGTCCCGTTCGTTTCCTCTTCTCACAAATCAAAGACAGCTTTAAGAAATAGTACCGGGAACAAAAATAAAAGATTGAACAAGTTTCAAGTTGTCAAATGAATTCCGTCCCAATTCCCCTGCCACGCTTTCGCTGAAGCCCGAAACCTTGTCGTCGACGCTGTCAACACCACTTTGTCTTTAAGTCTACAAGCTTCGCATTACAGCCAAGTGAGCGCGGAGATTCTTTGTCAGCCGAGTTCCACGACAAGCACGTCACGTTCAGCGAGCTTTTTTCTTTCGATATTGGGGACTTGTCTTTTATGCTAGGTTTCTTATGAAGGCGATGAAGAAGCGGGAGGGGGGGTGGGGTCGTTTACTTTTGTGTGCGTATGCGTTCAGTATACTGGGTTGACAACACGTAGCCACCGTCGAAGGAGTGTCCTGAATGTTGTCAAGCGATCGGTGGTTCCAGGAAGTTGCCTCGACTTCTACTTATTTTTTCTTTGTTTGTTTTTCGCTTTCACGTCGCACTTGACAAACTACTTCAGGCTACGAGTAACAGGGCAAAGCCGCCTGCTGATTTTCTAGCCAGATATCTGAGTTTCTGACACCTACGATGAAAACTCCAGAATGTGTTGTCACTCATTGTCCCTTGAAGCTAAAAGTGAGCGGAGAATACTTTGTTTATTTGAATATCCTCCGTCCTCCCGCTTGTACTGTACTGTACTGACTAGACAGGTGTCAGCGACTCCTTAGAGTTGCTCGATAACCAAGCTCACTCTCGTTTTAGAAAAAAAAAAACATTAATTACGTGAATTGTTCCACAGGGGAACAGCGCGAAAAGACGAAGTATAAAAAAGACGGTAAACACACACCAGTGCTGGTGTGTGTTCACCAAATTTTATTTTCTTCGTCTATTTCGCGCTGCTTCCCTGTAGAATATGTACCGACTAGTCGAAGCCGTCATGGTGTTACAAGTACTGCGTTTTCGTGATTCCTCTCGTCTATTTAACGGGCTAATTTATTAGACCAAACAGAGCGCACAGGGAGCAAACCATCGCCTCGGTGTCTACGCACTTTTGAAAGAAAGAAAAACGCTGCTATCCTCGGGAAATTAAAAAAAGTTTAAAAAGCTGCCATTCTCATAAATTTCGTTTGAACAGCCCGAACAGCGACTGAGTGTTTTTAAAGAGTGGTTTACCTTCGCAGACTATTATAAAAGGTAGCCAAGACAAGCTTAGTAATGGTGGTAATAAATAAACAAACAAACAAACAAACGAACAAACGAATGAACGAACCAACAACCAAACAAACAAAAAACAAAACAAAAACTTACACAACATAAATTTCATAGGACCAACAGCGTTCAGTCATCAATTCGCTTCTACCACAAGGATAATTAATGTTTACTAACTACCTGGCTAATTAAACCAGTAGATTTCCGGACAGCAACACGGTGCTGAGCTGAGAGGGATATATAGACCGCCGAAGTAAAACATGCACAACTCACTGTCATCGGTGATCTACCGAGCACCTCTATCGAAAACAAAGCGTCCACCGTCGCTGACTTATGCATACATCTTCTCGAGCTGTCATGGCCCCAGAACAGGGTTTGGTTGCCTGCATTGTGGCTACGTAGCGGACAGCAAGTAATAATCGACACGCCACTGTAGCTAGTTGCAAGGCGTCTATGCACCGTGGTAGACGACGGTGCCGAGGAGAGCGTAGTGTTCTCGAACGACAACGTATCGGAGCTGTCGTTTGAGATGGCTGCTCTGTCATCAGTGATGTATCGGATCCGCAGCGTCGCGAACAGGGTCAGTGTCGAGAATTGCTCGCTTTTTTGACCTAGTGCAATTACATTTCTTCATCACAAACTCTGCGGATTTAAACAATTGGAACACCTTCCTCCAGTTGAAGCCCCATTTCGTAATTGAACGCAAGACCCACCACCTGCCAAAATGCGGTTTCTGCGGTGTCGTTATGATATCCATCTGCGATCGCTGTTAGCTCCAGCTAAGGCAATCCGCCAGCACTTTGGAGTGCACAACATACTAAATATTGGGTACACGCGCAGGAACTTTCACTGGGCAAGCGATGAATATCGCTTGGCAGTGATGATGGTGATGATATCGATAATGTCGCTGGGCAGCCCGCTCTTCCTCACAACACATCGCTTAGGCTTCGCGCACGCAGATAAACTGGCACATTTTCTCTATGATGAGCCAGTACGGACCCCAGAACACGTCCGGCACCTCCATATTGCAGCCACAGCCGTTCCTCCCGTCTCTATCAATAGAGCGTCGTTTTTAGTTCGTAAGGCGGCGGCCTTCATAGCTTCAGTTAAGCTGCTGCGGTGAACAGCCATACCACGGCGCTTGCGCTGCCATTCCCCTATAATAAACGGGGAATGGTCAGATTATGCGTATCACTGACTTTATCAAGACTAGCCCTGCAGCGCCCCTGGCAACTGCTCACCGTATGAGCTCACTCATGCGTACGATCCTCTTGAATGTATCCGCTCTTGTAAGCTTTCGCTTTGCTGTCGCCCCTTGGGGAAAGCAAGTGCAACATTTAATGTAGGTGGAAGAATGCGCTACGTGTGCCCTGTTCGCGTTCGATGGAGGGTAGAACGATAATGCCCGAAAGAGGATGCACGCCCTCGACGCATTCGAGTGGCAAAGGGCTCAGGGTAAGCGTGCAGATAGACAGCCACACTGTTAAAAATTATGGGTTTTCACGTGCCAAAACCACTTTCTGATTATGATGCACGCCGTAGTGGAGGGCTCCGGAAATTTCGACCACCTGGGGTTCTTTAACGTGCACCTAAATCTAAGTACACGGGTGTTTTCGCATTTCGCCCCCATCGACATGCGGCCGCCGTGGCCGGGATTCGATCCGGCGACCTCGTGCTCAGCAGCCTAACACCACAGCCACTGAGCAACCACTGCGGGTACCCACCAGACCGCCTCGGCATCGCCAAATGCGGCAATACGTTCATAACAAAATGCGGCGCTGGCGCGTTTGGTTGCGCAGCCTTCTGAGCTTGAAGCTCGAAAGCAGTGTGCCACGCAGGGTGCGCTCATGTTGTCATACGCGGCTTTTCTATCGACATTTTTTTTCGCTTGCTGTTTTTGCGCGTTCCGTCCTATCTCCGTTTACTGACTGCAGCCGAGCAACCTCGGGTAAAACTCATGTGAACTAGAAACTTGGCAAAGGCTGCATAACACCCGTGGTCAAATGTCATTCGCCTGCCCTGTTCTCACCTGCGCAGTTTTCAAGCATGCCTGTAACCCACCACGTGCACATGATGCCTGCACCCTCGATAAGGGGGCAGCAATACGAAGTCGTGAAAGTGCCACGAGCATCCATGAATATAATTACAATCCCAATAAAAGCAGCCATCATAAGCATCGTGACGGGGCTGAAATCATTTTTTTTCTATTAAGAAACTGCGGGCCCGATATGGCGCAAGGCAATTTCGAAAGTATGTACAGCACGCCACGAACATATTATAACGAAATATCATGTGTGTGTTCGTTGATATTTTTTTCTGAGTTATGTTTCTCAAACGTCTGAGCATGTAGAAAGTTGGAATTAACATCCTACCAACAAATGTGCCAGCAAACCTATCAAACTCAAGGGCAGATACGCTTCGGCAAAAATTTATGTGGCTACAGCTTTAAACCTGCAAAGTGCAGAAGGCAACGCAAAAAAAAAGGTGTGACCTGGTATTCGATAGAAATGAATTGAAGAGAATTCATAACATTGTCGCTATAGGAACCTGGACAGTCTCAGCGGAGATGCAGACTTCGACATTATGCTTCGATGAACGGCCTGAATAATATAGTGCTGCAATGTGCGTTCAGCGTGCAGGCTGCCTGGTGTCACTGAACATCAGTTTTCCGGTAATGCTGGAAGCGTCGCAAACATGGAGTAAGATAGGACGGACTGTCAAGTCCTCGAATAAAGGGTCCGCGCTGCTACCCTCTGAAAACATAGCTTCGTGGCGCAACAAAAGATGCCGTAGAAATTGGGCGCTGACAACCAAAAAAATGCAAATGGGGGGGGGAGGGGGAGTAACGCAAGACGCCTGCTGTTCTGCGCAGCAGATGCGCCAGGAACGTGTGCATTCTCACCATCACAAAGTCGATCGTGCTTCTTTCTTTTTTCTCTGTAACGGAGTGACAAAAGAAATTGCGACAAAATTGCCTTTTGCAGAACAGCTCCAAATTTCCCCGTGCCGACGCATTCCGACGGCAGCTGTTTCTTCTCGACAATTTGGCGCAATTTGACGTTGGCTCTCCAATTTTGTTGTAATAGAGGGTAAAAAGTGAGAATGGAGCCAACGCATTAGAAAGGCATCAGGAAGAGGTGGGTACGCACAGGAAGGGTTTGGAGCACAAAGCAAGGCACATTGTAGCACTATCATTTTCGGGTTCCACATCAGCATCATTTGGAGTGGACAGGTCGGACCTACTGCGTACTTGTTTTTGAAAGCGGAAAGTCCACATAGCTGCTACAACTGAGCATGCTATGTCACATCTCGTCGCGATGAGAACATCGCGGCAAGTTTGTAGAAACGATGGCCACGCTTCGCCTCCACCGCAATGCGGAAGCGAAAAATTGTTTTATTCACACAAAGGGATGGATAGCCTAATTATTCTGCAGGCTAATGTGACGTTGCTGAGCTGCGGAGAATTGTGCCGCTAGCAGCTCGTCGGTGGCTTCATTTTGTTCCACGCGATTCGCTGGCACTCAGCCGCTACTCTGCTGACTGAACTGGCGACCCTTCTTGACGTGTGAATTCAGCCAGGAGTCTCACAAGGTCCCCCAACACCAGGAAATCTACATTGCATTGCAGGAAACGCTGCTTCGGGCCGGTTGCCTGAGAACGAGGAGCAGGGACAACACTTTATATAACTGCGAACTGCAGAACACAGGGAAACACTGCGCACTGCAATACTGCGCAACAATATTTTCTACATTCTACAAACTTTCGCTACATGCAGAATAAAAATGAAGTTAAGAAAGACAGGATGAATAGGCAACGAGAAATATTGAGGCATTTTATGAAATATTTTCAACCCTCCGCTTAATCCTTCTAGATGCTGGTTCGCGGTGCCAGTCTTCATTGGTTCTCGGTATAATTACTGCAAGTATGCAATGATATTATTATTTTAATTTATGTAATATATAAAATACAGCTGATTTTGGGTTATGATTCTACTGTATTGCTTGCATTCCAATTGGGATGATTGTTATTTCGTTTATGAGTGTAGCCTCACGAATTTTCTAGGGGCCAAATATGAAATTATCATGAGATAATTGGATGTCCGTTTTAGTTGAACCAATTATGCACAAAAGATTCTATATAAGCTTCCACGAATCAAGGTTGCTTGCAGCCGGCATTACATTTCAGAGCGTGAATTATTCTTAGCTTCGCACCTGTCTTGTGCAATCCAAGCGTTAATAATGTGTTCTTGTCGGCTTTCCTCTTTTGCTAATTATTAATGTAAAGGTTTTGATGTACATGCGTCCCTGTTTATCTGAGTATGTCATGTCCGGACTCAAGAAGCCTTACGGTAATTCCCATGCTTCACTTCTCGCTAAATGTACACTAGTATGTAGTCACCCCAGCTGATTGTTTGCAATGTATATGCATTGTATAATCTATGCTTCCATGTTTTTGTCTGTTTTATACCCCGCCACTGCTCCATATATGTGTCCCTCCTTTATCACATTCTGCCACAGGAAGCTAATTATTATTATTGCTACGGCACAGTATGTGCGATCACGAAAGGCGAGCAGTGTGAAGACGACGACGACGATTAGCAGCTAGCGCGGGCTGTTGCCTCTTGGCCAAGCGCAGCGTATTGCCTTGTAGCCTTGTAAATATACTTGTAAATAGCTTTTCGTCGGTGTCTTCCTACGTAACATATCTGGTGGAGGTGGACGTTCCCTGTACCTCGTCACGGAGCTTCGCAGTGGACGGTACGTCGAGCCTTCCTTCATGGCTCCCGGCGACGACATCCCGACTCCGCCGGCTCCGACACCTGCTGCCACTTCGACGACCTACATCACTCTCCCCGCTCCCCGTGATCCTGGCGTATTCTCAGGCAAAGATGGGGAAGACGTCGATGACTGGATCAGCCTGTATGAACACGTCAGCCGCAATAACCGGTGGGACCCTACTATTATGCTCGCCAACGTAGTCTTTTACCTCGGTGGCACACCTAGAGTTTGGTATCGCACGCACGAAGATGAGCTCACCAGTTGGGATTCCCTTAAGACACAGCTTCGAGACTTGTTCGGCAACCCCTACGGTCACCAACTTGCCGCGCAGAAGGCGCTTTCCGGCCATGTGCAGACGTCCACAGAGCCCTATGTCACGTACATTCAGGACGTCTTGGCTCTGTGTCGCAAAGTTGACACCCACATGACTGAGTCAGACAAAGTTTCCCACATCCTCAAAGGCATTGCCGATGACGCCTTCAACTTGCTCGTGTGCAACAACGTAGCGACGGTGGATGCTGTTATAAAAGAGTGCCGCCGCCTGGAACTCGCCAAAAGCCGACGTATTGACCAGAAGTTTGCCCGTCTGCCCAACACCCCAGCGACATCTTCCTGTGCCGACGCTCCTCGTCCCAACAACACTGCTGATGTTACCAGGATCGTCCGGCGTGAGATCGAGGCCGCCTATCCGGCTGCCTTCGACTCCAGTCCCACTAACACATCTGCAGTCACGGTCTCACTGATCCAGGGAGTTCTCCGCCAGGAGTTCGAAAACATGGGTCTTCACACCATCTGCTCGGCCCATCGCCCTGATACCCGCCCGGCTTCTTCCATTCCGCCCCGTCCCGCGTCTTCTTACCCTCCACGTTTCCGCAACCCATCTGAATGGCGCACTGGTGACGACAAGCCCATTTGTTTCTACTGCCATCGAATCGGGCACATTTCTCGGCACTGTCGCAGTCGCTGGAGTTCCCCGATCCGGTCTACTTACACTGCCTACTCTCGCTCCCCAGGTGGCCCTTCTCGTCCCTATGCCGCACGCTCCGATAATGCCGCCACTGATTCTCCTGCAACGAGCCCCCCTATTCTCGTTCGCCTTCACCCCAACGACGACAATCTCGCTCTCCCCAGCCCCGTCGCTCCTATTCGCCGACTCCCTTCGGACGCCGCTCCCAGCCGGAAAACTAGACGATGCAGCGCCTCGAGGTGACGCTGCATTGCTCCCTACGCCGCCAAATCCTCTCCTGACGTTGCCCACTCATCTGAACCTTCTTGACGTGCAAGTCGACGGTGTTTCTGTGTCTGCACTCATAGACACTGGGGCGCATTTGTCCGTAATGAGCGCTGACCTTCGTAACCGGCTCAAGAAACTTATCACGCCCGCCACGACGCCTGTTGTCCGTGTCGCCGATGGCGCAACAGCCCCCGTTATTGGTATGTGTACCGCCCGCGTCTCCTTCGCCGATCGCTCAACAATCGTGCTATTCACAGTCATCGCCCACTGTCCCCACGACATCATCCTCGGCTTAGACTTCCTCTCCGCACATTCTGCTCTCATCGATTGTTCCGCCAGTACTCTCCGCCTTGACCTGCCTGTTCTCGATCCTGCTGAACCTCAACCCAGTCGCCTCAGTTCCGCCGACTTCGTTCGCTTGCCACCTTCGGCACTGACCTACGTTGACCTAGTGTCATCCCCACCAGTCCCCGACGGTCACTACATCGCGGCTCCTTTGCAAGACGTCCTCCTTACACACGGGATCACAGTACCTCATACAGTTTTATCTGTTACGGAGAATTGCGTCTGCCTGCCAGTGCTCAACTTTGGCTTGACGACACAAGTGCTGCCACGTGGGATGTCTCTGGCCCCCCTTTGCTCCTTCGAAGACCACTCAGTAGCATCCATTGCAGTTGACGACACTTCATCCGTTACTCCTCTACCATCGCAGTCGGCAAATTGTACCATCGCCGACTTCCAGAAAATGATTGCCCCCGACTTGCCGTCCGAGCACGCTCGTGAACTTTACCGCGTTCTGTTTTCCTACCACGATATTTTTGACTTTAACGATCGTCCTTTGGCCCAAACTACAGCTGTCAAACATCGCATTAATACCGGCGATGCCCCTCCTATTCATCGCCGCCCGTATCGAGGGTCACCAACTGAGCGTCAAGTTATTCACGGAGAAGTTCGCAAAATGCTTGCCAAGAACATTATTGAACCATCATATAGTCCATGGGCGTCACCTGTAGTACTGGTGAAAAAGAAGGATGGCTCATGGCGCTTTTGCGTGGATTATCGGCACCTTAATCGGGTTACCAAAAAGGACGTGTATCCCCTACCTCGGATTGATGACGCCCTTGACTGCCTCCACGGTGCTCGCTATTTCTCCTCTATTGACCTTCGCTCCGGCTACTGGCAGATTGCCGTGGACGATCTCGACCGCGAGAAGACTGCTTTTGTCACACCCGACGGTCTTTATCAATTCAAAGTGATGCCGTTCGGTCTATGTAACGCCCCTGCCACTTTTGAACGCATGATGGACTCCCTTCTCCACGGATTCAAATGGTCCACGTGCCTGTGCTACCTGGACGACGTCATCGTGTTCTCCCCAACGTTCGCTACGCACCTCGAGCGCCTCTCAGCAGTCCTGGACGTTTTTCGTCGAGCCGGTCTGCAACTCAACGCATCCAAGTGCCGATTCGGCCGTCGCAAGATTACCGTCCTTGGACATCTCGTTGACGCGAACGGAGTGCAACCGGACTCAGGCAAGATCCATGCTGTTGCGCACTTCCCTGTTCCGAAGTGTGTCAAGGATGTGCGCAGCTTCATCGGCCTTTGTTCGTACTTCCGCCGTTTCGTGAGAAATTTCGCCGCCATAGCACGACCACTAACCGAGCTTTTGAAAAAGGACGCCCCTTTCCAGTGGGGCGATAACTAGGCCTCTGCATTCTCACATCTAATCGACATTCTCACAACGCCTCCGGTTCTGGCCCATTTCGATCCTTCAGCGCCTACCGAAGTCCGTACTGATGCCAGCGGTCACGGAATTGGCGCGGTACTGGCACAACGCCAGCGTGGCCACGACCGGGTTATCGCTTACGCCAGCAGGCTCCTCTCCCCCGCGGAGCGCAACTATTCCATCACTGAGCGTGAGTGTCTGGCCCTAGTTTGGGCGGTTGCGAAATTCCGCCCATACTTATATGGCCGATCCTTTTCCGTTGTCACCGACCATCACGCGCTTTGCTGGTTATGCTCACTGAAAGATCCTACAGGAAGACTTGGTCGCTGGGCCTTACGCCTCCGAGAATATTCGTATACTGTCACCTATAAATCTGGCCGACTACACAAGGACGCTGACTGCCTGTCTCGCTACCCGGTCGACGAGCCTGACGACGCCGACAGCAGTAGCGCCAACGGCATTTTGTCTGTGTCTGCCTTCGCTAACATCGCCGATGAGCAGTACCGAGACCTATCGCTGCGAGCACTTATCGAGCGTCTGCGCTCTACACCTACCGACGCATCCGTTCGCCGATATGTCCTCCAGGGCGGCATTCTGTATCGAAGGAACTTCCTCCCTGACGGCTCTGACCTTCTTCTTGTCGTGCCAAAACAGCTACGACAGACTGTGCTCTTTGAGATGCATGACGCACCCACTGCAGGACATCTTGGGGTAACCCGCACGTACGACCGCGTCCGCCGCCGCTTCTATTGGCCTGGTCTCGCTCGCTCCGTTCGACGCTATGTTGCTGCTTGTGATCCCTGCCAGCGTCGGAAAACACGTCAGGTGCTACCTGCCGGTCATCTCCAGCCGATCACCATCCCCGTGGACCCGTTCTTTCGTGTTGGATTAGACCTCCTCGGTCCCTTTCCCACGTCATCCTCTGGGAACAAATGGGTAGCCGTCGCGACTGATTACGCCACCCGATACGCTATCACTCGGGCTCTCCCTACCAGTTGCGCCACTGACGTCGCGGACTTTCTCTTGCGTGACATTATCTTGCTTCATGGCGCCCCGCGACAGCTGCTTACTGACCGTGGTCGAAACTTTCTCTCGAAAGTTATCGCTGACATTGTGCGTTCCTGTTCCATTCAACACAAACTGACTACCTCATACCATCCTCAAACCAATGGCCTGACAGAGCGGTTAAACCGTACTCTTACCGATATGCTGGCCAAGTACGTTTCCATGGACCACCACGACTGGGACATTGCCCTTCCTTACGTAACATTTGCATACAATTCTTCCCGGCACGACACCGCTGGATTTTCTCCCTTTTATCTACTGTACGGTCGCGAACCTACCTTGCCCTTAGACACGGCACTTCCTCCTGCTGCGGTCTCAACAAGCGAGTATGCGCGCGACGCCATCGCCCTCGCCGACCATGCACGCCAGCTTGCCCGTGCTCGACTGACGGCCTCACAAACCACTCAGCAGTGCCAGTACAACGCCCGCCATCGTGACGTACAGTTTTCGCCTGGGGCGCTCGTGCTCCGGTGGTCGCCCACTCGTCACGTCGGACTTTCCGAGAAGCTCCTTTCGCGATACACAGGGCCCTACCGCGTGCTGCGCCAGGTGACGCCTGTGACTTACGAAATTGCACCTGTGGGTTCAACCTCGTCCTCTCCTCTGGCATCTAGTGATGTCGTACACGTCAGTAGGCTCAAGGCCTACTACACTGCTTCCGAGTCCGATCTTTAGTCGCTCCGAGACGGCGCTTTTGCCGCCGGGGGTAGTGCTACGGCACAGTATGTGCGATCACGAAAGGCGAGCAGTGTGAAGACGACGACGAGGATTAGCAGCTAGCGCGGGCTCTTGCCTCTTGGCCAAGCGCAGCGTATTGCCTTGTAGCCTTGTAAATATACTTGTAAATAGCTTTTCGTCAGTGTCTTCCTACGTAACATTATTATACACAAAACACACATATGTGATTACTTCCGGCGTATCGCAAGAAGCGAAAACTTAAATTCTCTTTCCATGCGGGTCAGGATTTAAATCCAACAATACTCAGTTCGGATTACCATACGCTATGATTCTGTACTCGAGGACTGCACGGACTTAGGTGAGGTGATGAAATTAGGAAATCTTCACGAACAACTTGGAATCAGCTAGCGCAAGACAAGGGTAAATGGAGAACGCTCGGAGAGGCCTCCGTCCTGCCGTGGACATACTAATAGACATTATGAAGGTTCCCTTTAATCACAGGTATAGAAATATAGAAACCTCACAGGGTCCTACAACGATCATGCGTATTCAAGATAAACTTGAAAAGCATGAAAAGAAAACATGTCGGAGAAAGCCAACTTACGTTGTAATGATCTAAGTTCAATGTTTCTTGGAAACAAAAGTTAAGTGAGTTATATATGAGATGTCCTGTAGTTGACTCATGCACTTCACATAATATCACGCCTTTGTATGATCGGAGCTATTGTAAAAGATTGTTCTTCACCATGGGGATTCTCATACCTTTGCGATTGTTGTCATTTATTACGACACGAACCTAAAAGCAGCACTAACAAATATCATGTACGTCAATTCACACACGTATAGTGCAGTTGTTTCCGTCGCGGTATATTACGCCGCCGGCACACACATTTGTCAGGTCGCTTCGCAAAGACAGCGAATAATATAGCCAGAAATGAGCCGCGAATGTCTCGTTGCAGGAGTCCAAAGAGAGGGACGGGGACAAAGAGAGAGAAAGAGAAGTGGCTTGAGAAAGGCAAGGAGGTTAACTTGAAAACCAACATCCAGTTTGCTATCATACACTGGGGGAGGCGTAAGGGGAGAAAAAGATCACAAGTAAAGCAAAGCTATCAAGCACGTGCTCAAAGAGAGGAAACATGCACAGACAGACACACACACATACACATGTAAATAAAAGACGCCAGAGACCACAGCAACTTTTCGACAACTGCCCCCACGCATTCATAGCTGCAAGAAACTGAACTGGAAAATATCCATCCAGCCAGGAAAAATGACTTTGAAACTTATATATGAGTGTACAAGCACGGCTTGCATTTTATATATGTGCTACCTGCAGAGTAACCTATGTGAAGGCAGTCGGGCTGTATAGTGAGTAAGCTGGGCGTCGCAGAAGTCAGCTTTGTCGATGTCTTCCAAACATTGCCCGCAGTCTTTGTTAGCGTCATTAAATGAAGGGGTGTGTAAGATGACCATGTTCAGTAATCTTACAGTATGAACGCGTCCGAAAACTTGATGCGTGATTGAATGGGCCGAGTTCTCGTTTATTTGCAGCGGTGGCTCTGTGGACATGTGACGTCGCACTGCTGACCACGACGCCGGCTGCGGGTGCGATCAACCTATAGTGGCCGTATTGCGACTATGGCATAGTATAACAACGTTTGCTTGTTGAAAGGCTTGCGTAGTCGTCTGTCGGGGCGCATAGCGGGAGGCTAGCGTATGTCATAGCCGGATGTCAGATTTCTCTAAATGCATCCGTGGGCAACGATATACTGACCGCCGACTCAACCGGAAAAAGCGAATGGTTTCGTAAGCGTGAAGCGCAAACAAAAATTGACGAGTGCACTGAAAAGTTCGAAATTCCCCGTTTCGACTGCAGTCAACAACTTCAAGTAACATTCTTTGGCAGAGAAGGAGATCATCTTTATCGCGAATCCCTGGCCCTTTTAATTTTGCTGACAGAATGCGTCCGCACACTTGAGAAAGTGACTTTTTTTCTGTTGTTAATTACCTGACTGCGGAAAGGTTTGTTCTAAAAAATAAGGACTTGGTATTGAGCACGCATCTCCGCAATCAAATGCTTAGTACCTCTCCTCCACACAAGCTGCATACGCCGTGACTGGACTATTTTGGCATTCCTGATTTTGTTCTCTTTGGATCGCCTTTCCGGACGTTCTGACCCATTTCACTAGCGAATCTTCCACCAGATAGTGGTATTTAACAGAAATCTTCGCTAACTGTGGTTAGCATAAAAAAGCATCGTCTTCGCCACAGCCATATGCCACTCTGGACAATTACGTTTTTGTTTTGGACCCGGATAAGGGTACTCAGGGACGACTGAGGTTTTTAGTGCTGACACGATGAGAGGCGCAACCAGTCCACCGCATGTCACGATCTAAGCGAGATGCGTGGCGGCTGGCAAATTTCTCAATAAGGGTTAATGTAGAGCGGCGTACAGTGTAGGGCGTCGGCAAAATCAGCGATGTGCACAAACGGTGGCAGCTGTCTGCGAGGAGAAGCAAATGCACACAGAGGAAATCGTCCAGACTTTCTCGAGTGTTGCATCGGTTAGATCGGCGCGCCTTGCCTAGTGCTTGTTTTCTGTTGATACCGAATACTTGTCATTTTACCCTCACAACCTTCGTCGCAGAAAAAGAAATGAAGTATTCTTTTCCCGGCCCAGTCGCCCCTATCCCAATTCTCGCTCACAAAACAAATTCTATTAGGCAACCAGTTTCCGACTTGATGTATATACAGAGCACTCAGGAAGCGGGGAAAAAATGTCGATACTGAGTAGGAGAACGCCGATTCAACAGCATTTTCCCGCATTATTTTTGTTTTCTATGTGTTTTTTGTAATTGAAGACGTTTTGGCAGGAGTGCTGAAAGCACTCAAAACATGTTAGTCTCACTGGCTGCGCTGAAGTGAAGCCCAGGAAGTTGCGGTGTGGCTGCAGCTGTCCCTGGCCTGCAGCGGTGATGTCAAACAAGGAAGTGAACAGAATGGAGCAGGAATGGAGGATGGCAACAGGCTTGAATGATGGAAGCAGGCGTGAATGGAAGCCCGCCAGAAGCTTCCTGGAGTACTAGGAGTCGTCCCGCTCCGACGATACACGTCAGACGACGACCCGTGACACTTGCCTTCCCATCGACCAGCACACAGTCTTGAACCACAAGGTTCCTAGAACCTCGCGCTTTGCTGTAGGTTCAACGATCGCTATGTACCTAGTCGCCGTCAGGTGGTCCTGTGGCGTTCGATCAAACAGGCACGACGGCCGTTCGCTCCATCTCACGAGCGATGTACCGTGTTTTCTTTGGGCCGCACGAACGTTTTAATTCTCGGCTTTTGCTGTGATCCCGTGCTCACTGCTCCGTCAGCTCCTTTAAGTTCTGCTTTGCATTGGGTCACGTACTTCCTCACAAATGAATTGAGGTGCTTACCAAAAGCGACTTGGCACGGTTGACTGTTGGCCTACTATTTTAGCATTTGCTATAAAGGAAATAAAGCAAGCCGTGGGAAACAGACATTTTGTCCTGCCTATTCTAATCTGCCTATTTTTATTATACAGTGAAATACATTTTTTTCCCGTTTAGCGCAAAGTTCCCGTCAGAACTTGCCGACGATGAGAGGGAAGTTCCAAGTGCCATACGCTACTGCTCGCAGTTAGCGAAACAAAGTTCCTGATGTTAGAAAACGTTCGCTGGAATCAATGTCTGAACGCAATCCGTAAGTTGTCACTGTTTGTACCGTTGCCATTGTTAGTTCTTGGCCAAGATGTTAGAGCAAGTGAGAGATGTAGAGAGTGCTGCCCGATTACGATGACTTCCATGCAGAAATGTCACATAAACATAATTGTGACACTGGAAATACTCTCAGCAGCACACGCGAACAAACGCCTGTTCTCGCAAGTGCACTCTTTTAAACCTCCAAAAAGTTGGGTGCAAAGTAAACCCCCAACTACAAGTACGCATTCTATTGATAAATTCCAGGTTTCAGCCCGGAACATCCTGCGGTACTCTTTACCGTGAAATATATGTTTACAAAACATAATATGCAGATACAACGCACGTCATGGGAACCTGTGTGAAGCAAACTTTTGGGAGGCAGTTAATGAAATGCTATAACTTTCCCCACTCAATTTCTTCATCTTTGGCGTAAGAGAGACTATCGCATGCAAATGCGCTCTCAAACACCCATGTTCAGCCCAATGTGACACATGGAGCGATCATCTCAAAGGTCTAGTCTGGCAATAGTGACCTAAGAGTAGGAGCATCGGCCTGATGTACACGGGGACCGAGGTTCCATACCACCTTTACGCGCGCGATGCAATGATTTTGTAAGTACGAATTGCTGCTTTTTAATTGCGAAATTTTCGGCTAGACACTAGAAGCACCAAGTAGCCGAAGTCAGGAAATTGTTGGCAGTGTTTGCTAAGGTAACGTCTCTTTGAAAGTGAACGTAATGTCCAGTCCTATAATTCTATAGTGGAGGCATGAAAGAAATTCGAAATTATTGAAGCGTGATTCTAAATACTGCGCCAAGTGCTAAATAAGGAAAAAAGAACGCTAAACTACTAAAATAATATGTGGGAAATAATACCCTTGGGATACTAACGCCCTCTTGGGCGGTAGAAAGGCCTCATGGTCCTCGCACAGTGCGTGTATTGAATAGAAAGTGATGATGCTGTTCATTTTCGTCTTCGGCTCGTTGTGTTTATTGCTTTGTGATGACATGGATTCACGATACAAGGCAATCTTTATTTTCATGGAATTTAGGCAGACGTAATCAGAATAAAGCGCATTGAGCAAAATATAGTGCAATTAGAAAGGTAATATAATATACAAAAAGAGCTTCTATATGTCTCGAAGTAGCAAGCAGTGACAACCAGCAACCATCTAGTGCCGCTGATCTATGCGCGAATCATGTGACATTTTCTGGCTGTGCGTAGATAAAAACTCGACACATTCACTCTACGTTCAAAAAGAACTCGGCTGTTTGATTTTGTGTGTTCCTGTAAATGAATATTTTCTTTTTTTGGTGTGTAAAACGCGATCCTTTCGTTAGAAAAACGTGCCTTATTTGAGAGAACTGCTCAATTTCCCTCACCGGACCACCCTGACTGTGCTTACTCCCTCAAACTTCGTAAATTGAGGACACTTTCCGCGTCCTCCTTCGCTGATCCTTGTTTCTCCTCCTATCTGCGCTCTCTCCAAGGACATTGCGTGCCTAATCTATTGCAGCATAGTGTAAGATTTTTCACCGAGTGAATTTCATAGCCAGGCGGTGCGCTTTGAGTATTTGCGCATAGCGACCTACATGAGAATAACTTCAAGTACAGGATATAATTTCTGTTGGCGGGTTCATGAAATTTAATTTGTGCATCTTCTTCTCTTTGAGAACTATTCCGCAACGAAAGTAGCGAAAAAGCACAGCAATGCTAGCCGACGACAACTCCGAATATATCGTGGATGCTACAATTAAATACACAGCTTTTGCTGCGTCGACATCTCAAAATCTAGGTGCGAGTGATTGTATGCGACAGTTTTAGAATCGAACGCTGTCGTCAAGCCCTCCAGTAAGTAATCTTACAACCTAGACGTCCATTGCCGTCCTCGTCACGTGAATTCGCCGCGCATATCAGCTGTGATGAAGAAAGGCTCACAGGAGGCACGAGCGGTCGCCGATGTGAAAGTTGGGTGCTGCAGTAGAGCTACGGTATCGCGGAAGCGCCAATCTTCGTGTTCACCTGCCCATCTTTTAAGTACGCGCAAACGCCCAGACGATGTGCGCATGCGCTATTATGTCTCTTTTGACTAAACGACATAACGGATCGACTTTGGGCTAAATGGCGTTCCATTTGGAAGGGGAAACAGCGTGTAAGCCGAGTGCTAAGAAAGATAGACAATATAATGAGGACAGAAGCACGCGCGGCCAATCATCAAGCCCTGAATTTGCATACAAAGGAAATACAATCAGATTTTCAGAACTCGACAAATGAGAACGCAGTAACGACATTTCTCCTTGGTTAAGCAAAACGAGAATAGCGAGCTTCTGTGTCAAATATAATTTTCGTAGTCTGACAAGTTCTTGAGCGTTTACGACGTTCTAATTCGTCAAGCGCAAACACATCCCTTCTAGAAGCTACGCACTGGTTCTTGCAAAACCAGTTGCAGCCTCAATATTTGGGAGCAGCGTGCATGGAAGGCGGTTCCACTTCCTTCGCAAAATCATTTGCTCTATTTGACAGTAGCTATTTTCTGAACAGCACAAACACGCAGATGTTGTGGCAAAGGAAGTGTGCTTCTAACTTGACTCAAAACGAAACAATCATCAAAAACTTGAGGTAGCTCGTCCTGAAGCTTTTGAAATATGTGCAAGTTCAACTTATCATTACCGATATGAAGGCATTACAGGCTTGCCGGTGCAAGTAACTATACATCATCATATTTTTTCAATATATTTACATGCCTAATTTTAAACTGAAGCAGGCTGTTTATAAGTTGTTAAATCACATTCAGTCAACCAATGTCTTGATGTAGAGTTCAAAAGCAAACTCTGAGTAATAAACACGAACACTAAACACTAAGTGTGTTGAAGCCTAACTGTATTGATTTTGTGATATATATATATATATATATATATATATATATATATATATATATATATATATATATATATATATATTTATATATATATATATATATATATATATATATATATATATATATGTCCTGGCTGTCTTGTCTGTCCTCCCGATTTCTTCGCTTTCAGTGTGCTAAAGAGAAAATTATGGCGTAATTCATCTCACGAGCACTTCGGACGGCAATACGACTGCATTCAAGCAATGTAGCCACATACATTGTCGTTGAAGTGACGCTTATTTAAAATCAGTAGGCGTCATTATGATACTTCTATTACATGGCGTAAAGTGGTCTTACTGAAACTTCAGTTGAATCGGCTACTTGTGGCATACGTTGGCTGTAGCATTCGCCCACATTCAATATACTCGCTCGCCAAATTCACCCATAAGGATGAGGACAACGCAGTGACGAATATGCAACGACAACGACGGGTTGACGACGATGGCATGAATACGTTGACATGGCTATTCTGAAATGATGATAGTATAACTAGAGACTCTTGGACGACGATGGCTTGAGGGAATCGGGTCACGATGTTTGTATAGCGATAATGCCTTGAGGACGATGGCATGACAACAACCGCATATCAATTCTAAAGTAACGAAAATTGTTGACACGACCCCGACCGCATGATGACAACGCAATGACGACGAGGATCTGAGAACAGCAGCATAACCGCGATTGAATGACGGCAACATGACTAACAGAATGATGAAAAACAACGTGGATGGAACAACAAAGCCGGTATGACGATAGTGGAATGTTGACAATGGGATGCCGTTTCTGAAGTGATGATGATAGCAAAACGTCCGCGTGAGGACTTTGTCATGGCGACAATGGCATGACAACGGCTCAGTGATGACAAATACATGAAACCTTATGCATGACGAAGGGCATGATGAAGTTAGAATGACGATAATAGAACAACCACGACGGCATCGCGACGAAGGCATGACAACTAATGCTTGGCAATTATTGAGTGGTGATGGCACTGATGACATAACAAACAAATAAGCACAATGGGATTACGACGAGTATGTGACGGCGATGGAATGTCGACGACTGCATCATTAGGACTGAATGACGACAATGGTGTAACGACGACGGCATGGTTAGAGTGAAATGACGAAACTAAAGCAATGACGATGAAACGCCCACGACAGCCTCAGAGCGACAGTATGACAACAAATGCATGGCAATCTGTATGACGACGATGGCGTGGGAACAATGCCATGAAAAGAGTGGGATTAGAAGCTTGGAATGACGACAATACAGCAACCACAACGGCATCATGGCCACGAGCACATACCTTGTGGCCCACGCTATTCGACAACTTGGGTCTTTAGTTAGGCAAAGAAGGCCACCACTGCTGCATGCATGATGAAAGACAAAGCTTTGACGACTATGGTTTGACGATTTCGACGGCCTCAGGACGAAGGTATATTAACGAATGCATTACGCCTGCGTAACGACGACGGTGTGAGTATGATGACTATGGCCGGCGACACCGATGGCCAACGCTCTTTTGGCATCCAGTTTGGTTTCAAGGAGCCTGCCAAGGGGAATTAATTATTCGCGTAGCTTCCACATGACCTCCGCCATTCAAAATTTGATCGTTGTGATAGGCTGTGTCGAGGGCGGGCCCCAAAGTGCCCACTTGCTGTAGCCACCTACCGTTGATAATCAGAATGGTAATTACCGTAACTTCGCTAATGACCCACGTTACTGTGGAAATCGCTCTTTATCTAGCGGCTGCCCATTCTGCACTCGAATGGTAAACATAACGTTAGCATGATTTATATGTTCTAATAATAAAAATTTTGTGCAGCTAAAAAAAATGAACACTGTATAGAAACGAACCGGGCATGTCGCCCCATGCGACGCCAGTAGGCCAATAGGGACGTGGTCGGCGGCCTCGGCGAGGCTGGCCGGCGAGGAAAGTTAGAGTCGTTGTGAATGCAGAATCTTTGAAAGAGTGTCGCTACAAGGTAGATCCATTCCTCCTCCGCCGTCCTTTCTTTATCCGTGCTTTCTGTCCTACGCGCTCTCCCTCATCGCTCACACCGCCAGTTAAATATTTTTTTCCGGGGCACGCAGAGCCTCCATAGATTTCGCCGTGTTCCGCGTTGACGTAATGTATGCTATTAGCAAACTTGCCGTTTGCAGCTCTGCCGTCTATTCATCATTTATTGTGTGAATGGATTTGGGCGCATAATTACATGTCTTGTTAAACTGCGGAGAGATGCAAGAACTACTACTTTTTTTTCTACGCGAAAGACCGTGCAAATGCATTGAAGCCGGCGAAGAGACAGCTGTAGTGTTTTGACCTGAACACTATTTCGTGCACGTGATATTCACGGCTATTGAAGAAGCCAAGTGCTAGCGCGGTTATGTGTGAACGCGTCCTATATTTTGTGAAGTGGAAGTACTGCAGGTAAATTATTTACACGGTGTATTTACAAGGGGAAGCAAGAACTTGCCAACACGGAAGCCATCCAATATTAATAAAAGCATGTGGTCGTCCTCACATAAGCCAGAGGCCTCTTATACGTAAGTCCTACCAAATCCAAATGTCCACGCGATCTTCGAATATCACGTAGCATGGCCCCCAGCGGCAGAAGCGCCGGCCCGGCGCCCCTAAGGGTCCACAGAAGAGGAGGCGTGATAATACACGTCTAGAAAGATTGACAATGTCGGCGGACAAGGGAACAGAAGAAGTTGCGGGACTGGTAGAAACAATGTCGTACGTGACGTCAGTCGCTTGTCGAAATATGAGGCATGGGCCCTTGTAGTGAGGGAGGAGCTTTTCAGAAAGGCTAACACGTCGGGCTGAGGTCCAAAGCAGCACGAGGGCACCCGGGCCAAAATGTTCGTCATGGTGTCATTGGTCGTAAAGGCACTTCTCATTGTCCTATGAAGCAGGACGTCTACTACGGGCTGTCGGCCGCGCGCAATCAGCTCGTGCAAAAGGCATCGCTTACGCATTAACTAGTCGAAATTGCAGGGGAAGGAAGAAATGTGCAATCGGTGAAGTGGTTCCCGTCCGAACAAAATATAAAAGAGGGAGTATCTAGTAGTGTCGTGGATGGAGCAATTATGTGCGAACGTCACCTGCGGTTGCGCAAGTTCTAAATCTCGGTGGTCAACCTACACGTTCTTTGAAATCGTGTGTGCTGAGATCCTAGTCAAGCGCTCGGCGAGGCTGTTTGTCTGGGGATGGTATGACGTGGTGATCTTGTGCTGCCTGCAGCAGCAGCCCAGGATGTCGTCGATGGCACGACGGTACAGCCTCTGTCAGTCTTAATTGACGTGGGCCACCGTGTACAAAAGTTGACGCCTGTCACAACAGATCACGCTCAACCAACACGTCCAGCCATCCATCCTGATATTATAAAATTAGGTGTCGATGATTCGCTACAGAAAGAAGAGTGTTCCATATCACACACTTCACATGTGCACAATACGTAAGAAATTCTGAAGGACATGCGAATATGTCTGACCTTTGAAGATACAGCGCTGTGCTTGACACTTACTGGCGTTATTTGTACCAATGTCCATCCCAACTTAATCTGAATGCAATGAGTGCATACGTAGTGTAAACAAAGTATTCAAGCCATGACACTAAATGAACCTACGTAATGCTCTGAGTAAGCAACTAAAGCGACCAAAGTACGCTCAGTTGCGTTCGCCATGTTCTGCACCAGCCCATTTCACATATAGTTGAACTCTTCGAAATCAGTCCCGTCGTGGGATTAGCCGGGTGCGCGTTTTATCGCGCTTTGCTGGACCAAATAAAAGTTTATTCACTCACTCACTCACTCACTCACTCACTCACTCACTCACTCACTCACTCACTCACTCACTCACTCACTCACTCACTCACTCACTCACTCACTCACTCACTCACTCAGTCACTCACTCACTCACTCACTCACTCACTCACTCAACTCAAAGTGCTTGAGCCTATGGTTTCTTTCACTGTAAAATTTCTTCACATTTGCAGGTAATGACTAATTGGCCAAGATTGTAAGCTGGGACTCAAGGGTGCTGGTTTATATCTCTTACACTTACTGACATTCAGGTGCACTTCCATTGATTTACACTCGCCTAAACAAAGTCAGTACTTCCCACTGTTGCGAAATCAGCGGGAATTAATGAGAGCGCTCTTGGATGTGCGCTTGCATGTGACGATACTACAGCGCGAGCAAGGGCTGCGATGTCATTGATCCACATGCGAGCAATATTGTAAACACTTGTTTCTTTCTATACCCCACCCCACTTTCGTGCTGGCAAGATATCAGCTTTTCCTTCGAGTGCTTCATCTAAGCATATGATCTTTGCGCACTGCAATGAACAGCCCTTCTGAAATTGATGTTTCCTTACCGGTGCTTTGGTCCAGTCTATAGTTGCTCTGCAGAGCCGGGGGTTCTGCCTCCTGTGGTGGCTTTGTTATTAGTGTCGACCTCTCCTGCTTTAATCCTGTGTATACAAGAAAATCACACAAGTGAGAATAAAAAGCAATTGCAGAAATTTTATAATTCGAGAAAGAAAAGCCCATAAGAAAGGTCTAATTAAGGCCTATTTTGGGGCTAGTGGGTACCTCGTAGCCGAAAATTAACACTACATAAGAATCACTAGACGAAAGCGAAATCTTCAACTTGCAGATATGTTTCTTTTTGTTCTTTGAAAGCTTTTTAGCAATGCCGCGCTGTTTTCTGACATTATAATACGACGACAGTACTGAAATCCAGAGATTTTTCAGCCTGCAATAAAACTTTAAACTACTAGCTCGACGTTCAATAGCGCGCCCTTGAAATCATGCCAGTGGCATAAAACTTCGCCCCTTCACAATTAACGAGTGTTGCGCTCCTTTACAAGAGGTACTGTGGCAAATTATTATTCTATAGTAAAGCGACATTTCGGTGCTGATGCGGCGTCGTAATTAAAATGATTATTTTCTCGTCAAGCAAGCTTCGAGCTAAATTGGGCCTTGAATTCGAGTGAACTCGGCGCGTTGAACAGCAAAGCCAGAACCCCACGAAAATGGACACTTGACACGGAGGCAAGTGCGTTCCAGAAAATTAATTGTTCAATATCAAACCGTCGTTCGACAAACTTACACTACGAAGTGCAATGAATTCATTTCGCAAAGTTGACGAAAGGATACCTGTTCGATGGGGCGAAATGCGAAAACACCCGTTCGCTTAGATTTAGGTGCACGTTAAAGAACCCCAAGTGGCCCAAATTTCGGAGTCCCCCTCTACGGCGTGCCTCATACCCACAATATGGTTTTGGCACGTACAACCCCATAATTTATATTTTTAAAGGACAACTTGCTATAAAAGAAATCACCTTTGCAATAATGCAATTGGAGCAAGCCGAAAAGGAACTACACCTGAAGTTATAGCTAGTTCACACGCCAAACCTTCAATGCACGTGTCTGCATTAGTACGACGCGTTCAGATCTTTAAACCACAGACAGTCGTTTTCTGCTCGCTGATAATGATACAATGGCAGAAATTAAGCAAAGGCCAGGTGACTTCACAACACGAGCACAGCCGCGTGACGTCGCCGGTACAAAGATCTGGCGATAAGTGCCGCCGCCAACAATCGCCTCGTCCACCGGCTCACGCTATCTTTTTGCTCCATCCCGGCCCGGCGCAGTCTTTCCTCCTTCTCCGTCATTAAAGCTACGCACAGATGCGATGACTTCTTTCTTAATCTGTTCGTTCTCTCCTTTTGCCTTTATCTGTTCTTTGTCCCTCACAGCATCTTCCTCGCCACTCCTGGCAGCTTTTGCTTTGTAACGCTCTCTCAAGGCTTCGGCGCGTTTCGTTTTTCTTTTTTGGAGGGAGGGGGGTGCAAATTTGCAGGGCTGCATATGAACGTTGTGTTTGCTCATTGGCAGCATGCCGCCGTGAGCAGCCGGTCGGCCGCGTTTTGTCAGGCATGCTCGTGTTTGAAAGTACGCTAATACTTTCTTGAACAAATGTACACCCTTTGTGTTGTATGTTGCCACACAACAGCATTCGTCATCTGTCTTGCTTAAGTCTCTTGAAAACGCTGCGCTCGCTACTTTCCTGTCGAGAATGCTCTTTCGTGCTGATAACGCGCATGCTTTTCGTGACTTGCAAGCACGGGGCTAGCAGCGTTGAAGAAAGGTAATGCGGACAAGACAGACGATCATTATTGCTGTGTGGAAAGATACGGCCCAAAGGGTGTTATTTTGTTTAAGAGTGTATGCAATGGTCTCGGCTGAACCGAGAACATAACGCTTATACGGAGGAGGTTATGCAGGACTTGACTAAGACTGCGCCCAATAATGTATTCTTGTTATTTTCATTGCTCTCTGCAACCATGTACGAACTGATAGAAACGAACTCTTTCAAGGCTTCTGAAATAGAGGCTACAGCCACGCGAACCTGCTGATCTTATGTGCTTAACCTCACACACATTTCGTGCACACATTGCTTGGTGATAGAGGTTGAAGGGAAACAATTGTTATTTCAATTTGTACAATTTCACAGTGTGTAGGCAAAAAGTTCAGCAACAATTTTCAGGACCTCAGACAGCATTGGTAACACACATAAATATCCTGAAAAGTCAGCGTAATGTATCAAGTTTGTATTGTTCTGTGCCCATGGAATTCGTTAGTGGAATAATCCATGAGCTTCACATTCCAAATATATATATATATATATATATTTATATATATATATATATATATATATATATATATATATATATATATATATATATATATATATATATATATATATATATATACATATATATATATATATATATATATATATATATATATATATGTTGGAAGCACTAGTTACGTACTTCATCGTTTTCATTTGTATGTACATAGCCATCACCATCTTCCTTGTTCTACTTCATCGGGCGGGGGCGTTGCCTTTTTTGGAATGAACAGCGCTGGACAACTTGATCGGTCTCGGTATTATAATATATATATATATATATATATATATATATATATATATATATATAAACATATCATTCCATAATGGGGGTTCAGCCACTAACACTCAAATTTATTCCAAGAATCAAAAATCAAGAAAGCGGCAACCTAGTGAATTTTTTTAAGGACACCATCACTCATAGTGGTGTAACTCGCTATCATCCTTACTCAATTAAGTATCGCTAAGGAGAGTAGCATCCTTGGAGATAATGCAAATTCCTCGCTTGTGTTGAAGCACACCGTCCTCCCTCCCTACAAGTACCTACATCAAATAAATAGACATGAATTCCAGCAGAGCTGCCGTTAAAACACCCCATGTGTCCATGAAAACTGATTCCTGAACTTGTTCATTGGTGGAATCCTTAACACATCAAAACTACTCATCATGCGATGGAGAGAAATGCAGGTATTCAATATTAATACTCAAAGCAAAATGTCCCCAAGGAGCCTCCACTTTCAAAAATTGAACTGGTGCGTCGGAGATGAGTATGCAGGGTGTAAAAATATGATTCTTTTTAGGCATTTAGGCCTGTGCCGAGCTGAATTATATATTGTGCCCCCCCCCCCCCCCTTTCTTTTGCAAAGCGATAATAAAGACGTGCTAACACGTATACACTAAACGTGTGTGCCACCATGGGTTAACCTTTCGATTTAAATTAAATTCAGAAACTATCCCTCCGAAAACATAGTTGGAGGAATGTGGTTACTTTGTACCATGGTCAACCAACAGTCGTCTGTGTGGGTAAGCTAACACAATGGGCCACTGTTTTTCAGACGGCAAAGGTGCGTTCTTTTGCTACATCCATTGCGGTAAGAATTCTGACTTGCACAAAGTCGTCGGCCACACTTAACGATGAAAATGACCCCGATTCCGATGTCGACGGTACGGTGTAACATGCTGGCCACTGGCGGAGGAATTATGCAACTGGCAATTGAACAACCGCCTTTCTCCACGTCACCTTTTTTTTTTCTTTAGCGCTCGAGTTCAGGTGCTCCCACAGTTGCGACCGCCGCTACGCAGCAATCATCTGGTTTTCGGCGCACGTCTAGACTTGACGTTAAAAATTATCATAATTAAGGATGTTACCAGTAATAATAAGTCAAGTTTCATTGATCACGGCTTCATTCCGTGATTATCAGACACGGACCTACTCAATAAAACTTAAAACTCACAATCAATAATTTCTCCTATGAGTGGTACTTTAAACAAATGTAGCTAAACTTTCGACTCCCGACAGGTTTAGAGCCATCATACCGGGCGTTCCCACAAAAACTGGCACAAATTTTTAAAGAAAGGATACTCAAGATGAAAACGCAAGTTTTTACAAACCAGGTAATCTGGCACGGCGGAAATCTAAAATCAGGTGAAGTGTACTAATATACTCGCTAATTAATTAGGTGCGCTAAATAATGTAATGAAGTAGCGGAGCTACATGGTTCGTGGCAACGCAAGCTTTGTAGCTACTGGCTAGGCCATCTCATTTCAATTTTCAAATGCCCCAATTTTTCTCTAGAAAACATGAACTGATCGCTTGAGGCGTGCAGTAAACCACATGCACAGGGAACGTCAGGTGTTGACGTCTTGTTAGGTTTCCTGTACTCCGCCATTTAAAAAGCGCCACCTTGGTTCTCAGTGGATCCGCCTTGTGAAACAACTGGTTTCAGATCATATATTGTAACGTGTGCACTAAAATAACTAGCGAGAACGTTGACTATTCAGTTATGGTTTTTGAATTTTAGTGCAAGTGATATTCGCATTTTCGAGTAATCTAGCTCAATGAGTACATTTGTTCTACAGGCCACAGGTGACCTTAAGAAATGATGTTAGGGCGTTAAAGAAATAAAAAGACTCCCTATTTAAAACACACAGACAACTTGACGGAGAAACGCACGTTATTTCACGTATAGGAATTTGTGCAATTTTACATATATATATATATATATATATATATATATATATATATATATATATATATATATATATATATATAGAGAGAGAGAGAGAGAGGGAGAGAGAGAGAGAGAAAGAAAGAGACAGAGAGAGACAAAACCGTTAGGAAAGCCCTGAAGATGTTTACATAGACATGCGCCGTACTTCTCTTTGCATGCATGTCCGCTCACCACTGCTTTCTCGATAGCGAATGCTCTGACGTGTAACAGAGTGCACCCACCTGAAACGGTGTTTCCCTTTCGTCATAGCTTCTCAACGATCTAGTGCTCCAACACAAGTCTTACTGGGCATGAAACATTGCAGAGAATAAAAATGATGACAATCGTACGCGTAACATTTAGTTGTAAAGCATTTGAACAAAAGTTTCACAAATACTAGAACTACTGCGTTGGAGTTACATCAAACTGTTTTCAATTTTTTAGCTACCGCGTATGTAACGGGCACCCTCCCCCCATCCCCCCCCAAAAAAAAAAGAAAGGAAGGAAAGCTGAGAGGAAGACATACAGTAGCCATTATTATTTTTGTTAAGAATTTTGATAATAAAGGTGCGTTTAAGCGTTGCTGGATAACACACGGCGATAAACAAAGCCGCGTGTTTCCTGTCGATAAGCTCTCAGAGGCAACGATTCGAACGGAGCGTTGCTTTTCGCAAAACAGCGTCCACGGAGGACCGTTTCAGCCCGAAAGTGGCGTCGCGTTGAAAATAATCTTCGTTTTTTAAAAAACGCCCTTGTATCAAATTAAGCTTGGCAGAGCAAACCCTCTTACCCGGCTCCTGCCGTTGCATTGACCACTGTGGGCAGCTTGCTTCGCACGGTTCCTGCCGGAAGCCGAGCAAAATGTCAACAACGCATATCGACAGGTCGGGAAATCCTGTTTGAACTCCCTGATGTAGCTTTCGAATGATCAATGTTATAGCTGCGTTAAACCCCTATATTTGTTCTGGCAATTAGAATTTCGTCTTCTGCGGTATTGATTAAAAATTAGCAAGTTCTTGGGGTATATGGCACTTTAGCATATATTTTTTTAAAAAACACAAGTGGAGCAAGGTATGTGTTCAGTGCCTTTCTAATTCTGTATTTTCTCCTATGGTTAAAGATACAAACAATGTAAAGGGGTCTGGCGGGAGCGTAACTTCATTTATATTTTGGTTTCCCGGCACATTTAACTCTAAGAGTAATTTGTTGGCTATTAAAAACTGGCGTATCAAGAAAGACTGTTTTACGACAAGCACATGGGGGTACTTTCCTGATTATTCGAATCGGTTTTTACTTCGAATGTAAATTTTACTGGAGCCGTAACTTATGGTTACTTATAACATTATAAGAGACATGAAATCTTGTGTCCATTAAGGTTGTGGGGATTTATGATGAATTCGCCAGCGCCATTGTGCGGGCGCATTCACCTGTTCTGCCACCCCTACGCCTCACCCTCTTCTCGCTCCAAATCGGTTGTCAGCAGTGGTGCTCCACCCGCGATGGTTCGCAGTGAAAGGGGTGGGGGAGGCGCTGATGTCACAGTGTCATCTGGTGGCTACTCTCGTGACAGGAGTGTGCGTCTTCTGGCGTTGGACTCGGCTACGTACATGCTTGATCTCGTCCGCCGCCACTTTTGCGACTAGGAATTGAGCTCACACACGGTGCCTTTGCCCATGCGAGGAGTGCATACCTTGTGTTGATCCTTTCCGGACGTTAAACCGAAGAATGGGATCCTAATGCTCGCGCGAGGGCGTACCACGCGAAGCGCACTTATCGGAGGCCCAAGCTGAAGGAGATTGCGCGAGCTTTCGCAAGTTGGCCCATTGGTTATCGCGAGAGCAAGTAGCATAGCTGCCGGGCCTTTTCCTAGCGGCGAGTCCCAGCTTGAGCCAGTGCTCTCGCAGTGTCGTGCTTAGGCGCCCCTGACTATTTTTCGCCCTATGTGCGGTACCCCTTTGGTTCTCCGCCGACTCGGGACCAAGCGTTTGTGCAGTTTCGGGTGCCGCCGGATACAATAAACGGTTTCCGTCAACTGAGCACAATACTGTGTTACTCCGTGCGTCGCTCGGTATCCCTTCGGGACCTGAGTTCGCGCGCAACGGCGCTAGAGGCGGACAGCTGACGCGGTCCTGTGGCTCGCTAAGCTCCATGATAGAGTGTATAAGCGGGACTGAGCGAGGACGTAGAAATAAACAGATACACAAAGATAGCGCTTCATGCATCTGTTTCTTTCTAGCCCGCCAACGTGTTTTAACGAAGTTCGCTAAGCTCGAACCCGCGGTGGTCGGCACTCCTGTGATACCCAGAGTCCACAAGGTATATATTTCTTAGTTCTCATAACTTCACCATGAGCATGCAAGCTGGTGGCTCTGTCTCACAATAAAGGTAGATTCGTACAGTGACAAACAGACTACGGTGATGAGAGGGCGTTCGGAAGTGTGCCTCAACAATTTATGAAGCCATGACTGACGTTGTAGTGCAGGGTGAAATCGGTCACGTGTCGCACCTATGTTGTTTTCAGATTTGTTGTAACAGACGCCCCTGTCAGTGGAACAAATTTACTACTGTTACAGTGAAATAATATTTACTGACGTAAGCACTCCTAACTTTAAAGCTCATATGGTCACCCAATGCATCTGACCGTGTCTTACGCAGAAGGCTCAGTCCTCTAGAGCCTGTTTCAAAGCGAAGCTTTGAATCTCGATCGGCTGGTCAGTCGATCAGTCACTGGTCTGGTTCATGTCGAGTTGATTCGTATTCACTAAATATTAAGCGCGTCCGGGGTCGGGTTTCGAACGCTGGGCTCCGAGCGCAGCAACATCATGCTCTGACTATTATTCCAGAACCCTTTTTTTCTCCTTAATGCATGAAAGCAGAACTTTCAGAAAGACAACGCGCTACAGAAATGGAAGGTGTCTGAAAACACACTCAAAATTCAGGAGGCAGGCGCATGCAAGCGTCCAGTAAAGAAAATCATTCCTGTGGTGTTTCTCGTGCGGCGTCCACGTACACTGCGACCTTAAGCAGCAGCTTCCCGTAAAAAGTTACCGAGTGCTCCGGGACGGTTCAACACACCTGTCGCATGTTTTATTGCGAAAAATGCCTTATAGGCCAAGTAGCATGAGCATACCGCACGATGGGTCACAGAGGATTTTTAAAAGGCAGGAAACCAATTATGTATTCTGTGATATCTAAATCATCTTTCAGTGTTCTTTGGAGAATCTCCCAGAAAAACCCGGCATCTCTATAGTCTACAAAACAGGAATAAATAGTTTCAGTTCGTGGACACTACGGCACCATACAGCCCTTTTCTCCAACCACGTATTGAGAGGAAGGGTTGTCGAATGGAACTTAGAGAAAAAAGTTTTGATCCCTGGAGTAAGGATCATTCAACGGACAAGCTTAAGCACATATAAGTAATATCATTTCAATTAAGGTATACGATAATGGTGAACATGAAACAATGTGTCTATGAGTGCAACAAATGCTTCTTTTTGGGAGGCAGTGAAAATATATTCCATATTAAAACGAGCCTTTAGAAAGTGAATGCTTTCAACATCCTCCTTCAAGAAGCCCCATCTATGCATCTCACATAGATGACAACACAACTAATGAATACATTGTTGCATCAAAAAAGGAAAATAAAGACTTGAGAGGAAGAGTACAAAACGACAGATTCTCTGCTTCCCAAGTCTTTATTCTCCTTTTTTGGTGCAACAATGTATTAATTTGACCCCAACCAACTCGCCCCGCAACAAGTTCTACTCACGACACAAGTATTTCTGGGAGGTAGTTGATCAAACGAAGTTGCAATATCTATCTTAGAAATGGGCGGGTTGCATCACCAATCTAGGGGACAAGTTGCATCACATCTAGGGGACAAGTTGCCTTACATAAAGGTGATCCAGGTCGGAGTCTCTCATTTCAAGAGAAAGAAGAGGTTATCAGGCCGTATCGCCTCAACAGGGGAGCTTCATACGTACGTAGCAAGCACACCATGAAAACTTGCCACATAAGCCGCGAGCAGTGCAATACCTGCAAGAGATACATGAGTCGTTCTTCTGCTATTAAAACATTGCAACCTTCAGCTCCGCTAAATATGGACAGCTGCCGCCCCTGCCAGTAGCTAACCTTAGATTTTACTTCTGCTACTTCAGCTGACCGGCGGATTAATATTGCGCTACTGAGAAAAGGACGCACTTAAGTACTTGAAGTCCTGCGCCCACAGAATACCAGAGAAGTGAGTTGGCATCATAAACTACAGGCCGAAGCAAAACCCCTGAACACTTCTCAAAGTTGACTGCTGCACCGGAAGCAGCACAAAACTGCTGCTTTATGGCAAGCTCTTTTTCTACAATTTTCTTGAGAGCGCAGAAAAAGGCTATGTTAGCTTCATGTCCGAGTATGCGAACTTCATTCTAACATCCCCATCTCTCATACTGATGGCACAAGACTATAGTTTACTGGTTGTCTATCCGATTCTATCTACTTCAGAGCGTTGGTAAGGCCAATGTTAGCCACTGTCACCTTTATTATTCACTTTGTACTTGGGGCCGCTTTGGTCTTGAATTGTGAATGATCACACGTTATCATACTGCAAATTCACGAAGCGATTGATTGCCATTTTTGTGGCCTCTTTCTTCTCTCTTTATTTTCAGCGAGGGTACTGGCAAATTCCCATCAGCATTTACGATAAGGAAAAAACAGCATTTATACAGACTGATGGATTATTTGAATTTAGCGTCATGCCTTTCTGTGTAAAGCAAGGGCAATGTTCGAAAGGTTCATGGACACCATACTGCGTGAATTGAAATGGGATGTTTACACGTGTTCCTGGACGACATTGTCATCTTCGGACGAACACGTAGTGAGCGTAACAAGCGTCTGGAGTTAGTACTGAACTGCTTGGAGAAAGCTGGCCTTGTCCTCAATACTAAGTAGTGACATTTTAGTGAACGAAAAATTCTTGTGCTGGGACATCAGGTCGCTAAAGAAGGCATACGAGGCAGTGCACCTAAAATGCTGTCCATGTGTGTAAATTCCGCACGTAAGTACTTGGACAGTACCCTGCCTCATGTTCTGTATGTATTCAACACGGCGATCCATAATACCACCGGTTGCTGATCGTTCTTCGTTCTTTATGCTGATCTGCCTCGCTAAACGCTCGGCATCATGGTTCCTCACTTCATCTATGAAATTGACTCAATTATCAAGATCCTCCGTTAAGCAGAGGAAGCGCCACCTCTTGTACAGCTGCGCACCCTGGCTTCGCAGGATTTGTCAAAGATCTGCTACGACGGCCGTCGGAAACATGTACATTTCATCCTTGTGGCCTTGGGTGGCTTGGGACATTTTAACAGAAGCGCCGCGGCTTGTCAGAAGTTATTGGCTCATTATGCTGCGCCCTAAGTTATACTCGATCGCATTGTACGCCTAAGAAATGGTCGGAGACACTCGGCCAAAAGCGAAGTAACGCACATTGCACGCCTGAAGCCTCACAATTCACGAACTAGTGACTGACTTGCTCGGCTGGCTCCGTGTACTGACAGGGAAATGTCACGAGCTCAAGCAACAGAGTTCAGAAAGAGCGCGAATGCCATAGAGAAAGAGAGTAGGGAAAGAAGAATACGTTTGGCTGGCTGCCTCTGTAGCGGTCCCGGAAAACTTCAACTGTCCCGGTTGGTCTGTCCTGCATTTTAAATGAATGATTCGTGCATAACAATATAATTACAGCACACGCGCCACGATGGACGAACGACGCTAGCGGTAATAATGAAATTAACTAATTCCATTCCACGTTCAATATTCACACGCAGATCATTTGCAGCTTCGTTCAGGGGCAGACGTGAATTGGATTGAATTGCAAAACGTTTATTCTAAAAGGAAAGTGTTGGGGAAGCAGCTGGTTGGGATCCCTAATCCAGGGCTTCACTGGCCTCAGCAGCACGCCGTGCATGGTAGAGGAGCGCCACTTGGACCTTCTTTTGCTCCCTGGCGAGCGAAATCTCACAATGCTGCATTCTGATTTCTTTCGCCGGAATGTGAGGCGTATTAATTTTGGGTGGCCCGGGTTCGCATTCCCACTTGATGCGGCCGAGCGTTGGCTGGCCTCCATACCATGGGCATGTTCTCACGTTTGCGGTGGGGTGGATGGCGCGTGTCAACCGTAGGTAGGGTCATGTATTTGTCTGCAGGCGGCGCCACTCATATGCTTCCGTTACACCTACAGCTGAGGGTGTGGCGGAGCTAGCCCTCTCTTTCTCGGCGCTGGTGTTCTAGGACACCCCCGGGCGTGTGGGGAGCGCCTCCCAGAATGCTTCGAGGCCTATGCACCTTACTTCTTTAGCACTTTGACGTCATCTCCATTTGGCCGACGAAGGTGTCAGGGGACATTGATCAGGAGGCCGTGCTTAGTTCGGGCTCGTTTGGGACAGTGTGGGGTGCCGCACCGAACAGGTATGCGGAGACAGGCCTCGTGCGCGTGCTTTTGCAGGTTTTGACATATTGCATGCGCCACTTGCGCTCGAGCTCTCGGTGTTTTTTTTTATTTTGTCACTGTGGTAGAAATAAAGCGTGGTGACGTGAAACTACAAGCAACACAGGATGTACTACTGCTGCGTGCCGAGCTGTCGTGGCAACTACAACAGCGGGATCAGAATCCAAGTTTCTTCCTTGCCGAATGACGGCGATCGTAGAGCTAAGTGGGAACGACCAATCCGCCGAGAATGCACAGACCTCTGTACGCTACGAAATTTCAACGTTTTTTGCGAACGTTTTCTCGCTATTCACGATTAGTTTGCTCACAAGGTGCACATTTTGTCATTGCTCCTGTAACTGGGCCGTGGCGTGAACGTCGTCAATGTCTATGTTCTGTTACGTCCGCAAGTTACTTTTTGGGTCCTACCAGTAGCAGTGAAATTGAGAATGTGGTATCACTAAATATAATTCGGAGCATGGAGACTGCAAAACCAGCCTGTACAGTCCTCAGCTGCGTTGTCTTTAAGTTTTCATGGTGAGAAAATAGTTTATAAGATCCAGCCACCCTGTTATATGCACTGGATGGAAATGCCTTATTCCCGTGCTTAGCTATTGTACACTTTGATGAAGTTCACACTTTGGTCATATCACAAAAACACGAGGACGTTGACAGCTTTGTACATTTCAATTCGCCTTTATGTTAGTATATGTTCTTTGACCACGTCGTGTACTGCCCAAATTTTCACATTATCCAATATATAGGCATGCCATCTGTTCATAATCGTACCAGCACTGCTTTTACTGTTGCAGGTGAACGGTCTTCACTTCAAGCTGGAAGATGTAAGACCACCAGCACTTACATTAACATTCCGCACCGAATTGTGAACTTCCTTAACAATAATACAGCAGTCATGACTATGATTTTTGATAACGTTTCCATTCACAGTTGCTAAAACTAAGATATCTACATGTATCACCTCTCCCTCCGCCTTTCAGCGTAATAGTCGGATCAGCTTTTGGCAATGTCAAGTGTCTTCCTTAGTTTTGTTTTTCATATTAAAATATCAGTTTGAATTTCTGTATTTCATTGTATGAAAGGCATTCCTCCTACGCTTTCCCATTTTCAATTTATCGTATAGTGACGTTACAAATGAAATACATGTCGGTGAAACTCATCTTCATAGCCTGTACTCTACTTTGTTGCGTATTTTATAAACTATGTCGTTTCCTCTTCCGTGTTTTTTTTTTGCCCTTTGAGAAATATGTAATGGTTGTAAAATAAATTGTATGGTATTGCGCTGAATGAACCGAGGAAAACGTCTCAAAAGCAAACATTCTCGTATCAATAAAAAAAGCCATCCTGCTTATTCTCACGCTGTCTTGTCTTAGCAGAAGCTTGATGTGGGGGAGTTGGCTCGGCATACTTGAAGAAAAGAGCGCTACGAAGACGCGAACTATTTAATATCCTGTTTCTTGAAAAATATATTTAGTTGGAAGTCCGTCATACATGTTCCTCTTTTAGTCCGCGTCTTCGTAGCGCTCTTTTCTTCAAGTCTCTTGTCTTAATTTCGGCTTTACGAAATGATGATTCTGTCGCATTCAGCACATTCAAAGCCTGACATTTTATTGTCGTCTACATATATATGAAAAGTCTCTACTACAAGTGTTTACCAGTAAACAGTGGCAAATGATACGTAGCTTCTAATAAAAGTGCAGTGTGTCATACTTACAGGACAAATGCCGTCCTCACTTATATTTGTCGTGAAGTACCCCCGTTTTTAGTTTGCAAAGAAAGCGAAAGTACAAAGCATAAAGAAAAAAATTCTTGGTCACACACTGCATGCGAAGCTCCCGCTCATCCGAAGCCGCGAGCGATAACGTCTCCCTCCGTTGGTACGGTGCGTGAAGGCACGGGGTAAGTGAACAGGACTTAACCTCTTCTAGGTGGTTTTGGTGTGTGATGCCTTGGGCGGGAGGAGGATGTCTGCACTAGGGACAGTTGCTCGGTGAGTAATAGCTCGAGCTGCACTGTCCGCTCAGTCGTTACCATTGGCTGTGATGTGTCCCGGGCACCATATGGTTCGTCTTTCTTGTTTCAGTGTTGCATCTAAGTGTAGGACAACACAGGCAGGAATACCGCCGCTACTGAAATAATGCCACGCTCTTAGGTGAGAGCTTCCGGGTTGATGCTTGCTGCTGTCTTGGTGCAGGAAATTTGTTAGGAACGGGCACCACTTATGCGCAAACAACTTCTTCAGAAGGCGACGCTTAGCACGGTTAGCGCGAGGGTTCGCCTGTGCTGACATACCGACTTCGCTGCAGCCGAACTCCAAATACCGCATATGCGATGACGGTAGCTATATAGGTTTGTTGATAGGTCATCTTGTAATTTGTTGTAGTGCAGGCAGAACTTCACGAACATAGAAGACAAATGAGATAGCACACCGCTCTGAACGACTAGCTGCGAACAGCTGTTACCAACTGACACGTCTCCTCGGCCCCATTTTTAGGAACCGTTATTGAGGGCTCCGAAACAATTTACTCTTCAAAACCTTTTTGACTACAAAGCAAGTGCATTATTTGCTCTTTTTAAAGACATGTTAACAATATCATAACGCAAAGCTTCTTTCGTTAGGTTTCAAAATTTATGCGGCGTATGCCACAATACCTGGCCGCAAGCAACACTCCACGTTGCACCAGCAGCGTTGTTGAAATCAAAATTTTGTGCCAAGAGCCCTCTAAAGATCGCATTGCGACTCGTGCGACTGCACCGATCTTTATTTTTTCTCCATTCAAAACATGTGAAACAGAATTCGTGCCGGAAACGGGCTCCTCTTTCCCGCTTCTTCCTAGACAGGCTGCGCCATCTAGTGGCGCTGCTGGTGAGTCCGCGCGTGGCCTCCGAGACGAGAAGTTTGGCGTGCCTGGACGTGCCAACGCTCGTAATTCCTGCCTCGCTCGTTAAAGCGCTGGCCTGAAAGACGCCATCGGAAAATGGCACATAACCATTGCATTTGTGGCAAGAACCAGTGATACTGTCCGACATCGGAGTAAAAGAAGTTAGTATAAATGTGGCACGTGTGTACAAACTGCCATATATTCGGCGGCCCAATTTGGTCCCATGGTTGGTTTGCGTCCCTGTTTCCTCACCACACCAACTCGATGCGCTGCTTAATGGGACACGGACTATAAAGTGGCCCAGGTATGCGGTAAAGTGGTTACATAGAAACACATATAGAAACCTAAACAGCCGCCGGAAACTGCGTGATGTCCCAAATGAATGCTAAGGCTTTCAATATAGAGAACCGGTTAGAGACGTGCTATTGTACAATTACAGGTGAGTCTCTGGGGCGAAAAATGTTACACAAACTTCGAATCAGCAAAGTTGCCAGCTCGACAACGTTGCCGCAGGTACATTAAATGGGATTCCAGTGGCGATGGTTGGCCAAATTTGTTCTAAATGGAAGCTTTCTTTGCCACTTTCTCTCACGCTAAGCGTGCTGGCTGCTGTCGTGCGGAATATAGAACTTGATTTACTGGGTAAGTGCCACTAGATCTGGACCGCTTGTCCGAACAAACAAATAACTTAATTGGGTAACTGAGTATGCAGCACTGCGAATAGGCAATTTTGCACACTAAGTCTGTGACTGTGAAATTTTCTCTGGGTATGTGAATATTCTTGACCATTCGCCCGAAAACAGAACCTGCCACTGTGTAGGTGCCCCGACCGATAAGCAATACAAGAGATAAGAAGTGAAGGCCGCAACAGAAATTTGAAGAAGTCGGCTGTAGAGAGGTGAACGATTCGGCAACAGATCGAAGCAGCCGAGTGTGGAGAAAGGTCTGAAGAGAACAGAGTAGGGCCAGAGCATACATTCAACGAGAGGTGTGGAGCTACAGAAACGTGAAGACATTTCACTTCGCGTGTTTGCTGATTCACACATATGCGTGGCGTCTGCTATTTTTTTTCTTCTTCGCTGTTGAACGAATATGAGGCTGAGAGTGAGCAGATTACCTCGCGGAAGCCACGAGATACCGACGACTGTGGTTGGTGTAATACAAGCGACGGATGCATTCGGCAAACAAGCTTTCGAGATTATCACTCTTTTCTCAGTGCTATAAAACTTCATAATATACTTCGAAATAGTATGTGCCTGAGCCGGTGAGTTGCACATATCACAAATGGTTTCCAGTAGAACGTAGTGCCACGCACCGAAAGGGACGACGATCCAGCGTGGGTCGTCATCCTCTACGAGGACGACGACACACTATGAGCTTTCTCCAGGCCTCATAGCGTTAGAGGCGTCGTTGACCACAAATGTGGCGAGAGTACTCTGCCACTGCGAAATTAACGGTTCGCAATGATGCAACTTTTATAGCGTGTCCGCGAGTGAGCTTCGCTAGTACAATACTGGAAATGCTGGGGTTCAGCAAAACTCAAGAAATAAATCAGTTTTGATTGGATTTCAAGAGCTAAATATGGGAGGGCCTGAAAGCTAGCATGCATCTTAAAAGGCTTGACTGCCACAACGGGTGCTGATGCATCGTATTTTATAAATGATTAGTCAGTAGACGAGATAATGCAAGAAATTGTGCGAATATTTATACGTCAGCTGCATCGCCAGGATGCCCTCTGTTCTTATATTATCATTAAAAGTAATATAGGGCAACGCACTCAAATTAAGAGCTATGGCTGCGTTTTCAGTTACCTTCCTTTGTTGCCGCCTAATCCTATGAATATCGATGCCAGCGACGTAATTGGCAAGACTACTCGGAAGAACAAACAAAGGCAAACCTTCTACAGTTCTTTGCAGACGTGAACAGTGTAGATTTGCGCCCACACACACTAAAAAGCGAAAACAAAAGCGATAACAAATAACTAAATAGACGTAGTAGAAATGAAATAGAGTTATTACGTGGGCGCATACACTGCGGTCTCAGGATCTTGCGGTTGCGCGAAGGCAGGCATTATCTTTCTTTCTAAGGTTTCCAGCCACCTATCTGAAAGCAGCATGTGTCACGATGAGAAATGGTACACGGCCTCACGCGTTTCGAATCTGATAGCCACCGCGGGTTACGCTCTGAATACGTCCGACCGGAACGGAGCGAGTTTGCCCACGTGTAGGCACTCCATCAAACCGAAAGGCCGTGCAAGAAGACGAAGAGAGAGCAGGCGTCTCGGCTTTCGATGTGCCGCGCGTGAAGCTGGCAACCCTGTGAGAGGCGACGAGAATGAAAGGCCGCAAAAGGGGACAAGAGAAAAAAAATAATATCAGACGCGTGAGGAGAATAACGTGGGTCTGAAGAAATGGTGTAGGTAGCTGTTCAAAAGCGATTTCTACCTGCGTTGTAGGAGGAAGGATAAAACTGTACAAGACGCTCTTGCCGGCCGTCGACGTTGCTAGATTTATTGTGAGAAAATGGAATCGTGGGAGACATTCTCATTATGAAAACTAAAGAGAAGCCCTAAGCGAGGAAGTTAAAGATAAACAGACGCTTTGTGAGTCACACCTTCGGTGTTTAGCTAAGGCAGCTTATATGATGTGGGTTGTCTCTGTTAGGGCAGGGTCCGATGGTCGATGGAAAAACATTTTAAGAGGGTGCATGGATGGCAGGAAAGGCGCTATTTTAAAAAAGATTCAGCGATTACGCTTATTGGTTAACTTTAAAACGGGAATTCATTGATATGTAGGAAGGCTGGACGATGACGAGCATCAGACAGTCAATAACAAAGCAAGCATAATTTCCAGGCGGGGAGCCAGGGCCAACATAAATGCTCGGATGTGTTTGTTGTTGTTTTTTTTATTAGAAGGTATTCATTTATACTAATTTTTTTATATTTAGAGCCCTCGAAAGCACACCAGAGAGTGCTTGAGAGGGCCCTAAGCATCCCTCGGGTTTGGTGAAAGTACACATTCCGCGGATAGCATACGCTACTGTGAATCTTGCAGCGAAAATTTGAATTCGTGTGTGAGGCGTGGGGCTCACAAGCGGAGCTCAAAGTCACCTTTTTCCCAAGCACTCTCTTTTCAACGGAAGTATTCTCCTCACCCGTTTCGTGGCTGGCGGCGTCTTCCCATTGACGTCAGCGGACAGATTCCCCTAGAGGACAGACTCTCATAGATTGGTTTCAACTGACAGGCACACGCTGATAGTTGATATCACTGAAAAATCGTGTTGGGTTTAGTGAGCGTTTTCCAACTGTTATTGTATGTTATTGTGCATGTAGTGAAGAAAACAGGCTGTAGTTAGTGACAATATGCGCTTCCAATTTCAGCAAGAAATACCCACTTCGAAAATAAGCCGACTATCGTGTGCACATGCTCGGGCGTGGTATTTTCCATTTGCTCTATACCCTAAAATTTCTTCCAAGGAAATCAAACTTAAAGAGACCCTGAACCACTCTTTCCCAAAGTCAAGAAATGCAATTGCAGTTAAAATAGACTATCTCAGGAATACTCTGCTTCTGCTAAGCGAATTCAAGCAGTTTTGCAGCAATTCAGACGTCCCAACGCGGTGCTTCTGCTCATTGTTCAATTACTTGCACTGCGAAGGCTATGGCGTAGCGGGTCGTGCCCACAACGCTCCGCCTACTGAACGTCACCATGGCGGGTAGTTCAAGTTTGATTTTGGACGTTCACGTAGGCGCACCTACTTCCGATTTTGGCGCCTACGACGCGCCAAATGCCACAGTCATCAGCAAGCCGCAGTGCACTCAGTCAACGGACTCGACACGGCATCCCGCGACGGGCGCCGGATCTACGCTACGCAGCAGACCGCGGCTAGATGCAACTGTAATGTGTATCTGCAGCGTTTGCTAGGTACATCATAAGTGTTGAGCGCGCTCACGCTCATTTGCTCCAGCCTGGCTGTGCCACCGGGTGCTGACCGGTCTTGTCCTGCACCACCTTGACCGACGGATATTAGCCACATCCACTTGCGCACTTTGCAGCGCTATCAGTAACTCAATGCGAAACGTAGTCTGCCAAGGCGCCTAATCAGGAGCGGCCAGGAGTAAGCGCGCCCCGACAAGCGTGCGTATGCTCTCACCTTAAGTTTCGCGTGGTTCGAGGCAAGTTCGATGTCTAAAACAATTCCAAATTAACGCGACTCGACGGCTGTGAAACCAATAAACTTGGCGGTAGCCAAACTTTAATTCCTGTGCGGGTGGTCGCGGGCGAGCGTGAGCAGACAATAGCGAGCAGAAAATGATTACGCGAACTAAACGTCGAGAACACAGCGCACGCGAACCTTTGAGCCCTCCGCACACCTAGACTCTGTAATAACCACAGTTCGCTGTCAAGACATCGGCCGCGCCATGCGCAGCAGCCAGCACAGCGGAAACATTCGACAGCGGACAGCGTCCACCTTGCCTTCCATCCCCGGGGCCTTGCGCGCGAAGAAAGATGGTGCACTTCTCCCCACTTCCCACGCTTGCCTTCCTTGTGCGTGCAAGATTGAGCCGGCCGTCGTCGGCTCACCTTCGCACGCTTTCACTTGCGTGCGGCGGCAATGTTGTCGCCCTTGGAGTTTATACAGAACATCGCGGCGACGGTGACAGCAAAATGGGGCATGCAGTCTTAAAGTGCGAACCGCATGGCGCATTTTTTCGCACGTGAAAACGCGGCACGCGGCGAACGCCCGCGCCACTGCTGACATGTCAGCAACCGTTTGAGCGTCGCGGGTCCGTGCCTGTCGCAGTTCTGTCGTGGTCGTTACATCACCGTCATTGCCACTTTGTCATCCGACACTCGTATTACCGTCGTCGTCACGCCATCGTCATCAAACATTCGTCGTGCATTTGTTGTCGCGCCGTCATAGTGATGCTGTCATGGTCGTTCAATCACCACCATTACAGCTTCGCGATCTGACTCTCGTCAAGCGGTCGTCGTCACGGCCTAGACTGTATCCCAGTGGTCAAAGTTGCGAAATAACTTGAGAAACTAAGCATGTGTTCTGTATCGTGATGCCGCCGGGATGTTTGCATCGTCGTCATTTCATCTTTGTCATTTGATTCTCCTCATGCCGTCGTCATCACGCTATCGTCGTCACGCTGTCGTTTTATCATTGTCATCACTGCAGTGACGCCATTCCATTGGCGTAATGCTGTCGTCGTCATACCGCCCTTGTCGTAAAACTCATTGTATTGTAACCATACCGTCGTTATCGAATTTTAATTATGCCTTCATTCTCATGCCGCCATCGTCAAATAGATGTTATCATTTCTCAATTTCCAGATGGTCGTCGTAATGGCGTCATACTCGTGCCCTCATGGTCACACCAGCTTGTCATCTGGCTTTCGTCATACCGTCATCGTCACGCCGTCATCGTCAAAGAGGTTATAAGAAAATAAATAACTAAATAAAGTACTCTATGGAGTCAATGACCCGCCGATCGGCGTCGAAGGACCGTAGCTATCGATTGGCACACGGCCTAGTGGTCGGGCTGGGCAGGGTAGAGGTTACAGGGATGATGATGAATCAACATTTATTGGGCCCGAAATAAATCGGTGGTGCACGCAGGTACCACACGGGGTCGTTCCCTAGTTACGGGACTCACATTTTCCCAGCAGCTCCTGGCCCCTCTCCATCAGTGCGAGCCGAATCGGTAGGGCGGGGCTGCATGACATGGTCTCCCAAGGGGTTGGGGATTGGGGGTGTTGGTGGCAAGGGGAGCAGGGGGGGAGGTCTTGCGTTCTGTGCCCTCTGCCAAGACGTGCGGCAGGGTGCCCTTTTCTCTTCTGCAAAAAGGACAGAGCATATCGTGCTCCGCGGGGTACATGCGGTTCGTCAGTACGGTATGCCCAAGCCATCCCGCTTGCGCTCGACGCAGCATCGTCTGTTGTTGCCTGGTGAGTTTGGGGTGCGGCGCTGGCAGTCTGCACCTTTCCTCTCGGTACATCCGGGTAATGTCCCGAAACTTGGTAACCGGGTATGGTAGCTGATCCGGTTCGTCCTCGGCCCGGATTGACATTTCTAGGGCATAATAGCCCGCGATGGCGTTGCCTGCTACCTACGAGTTAACTGGGACCCACAAGAGCTCTATGGCTCTTCCCGGAGGCTTGCGCTTGGATAGAATGGCTCGGGCCGCGGAGGAGGTTACCCCCCTGCGCAAGCTTCCGTAAGCTGTGTTTGAGTCGGTGACCACAGTGTCCACGCTCGGCAGTGCGAGTGTTAGGGCCACAGCCGCTTCTTCGGCATCTGTGGGGTCTGTTATCTTCAGAGACGCGCTGACGATCAGCCTGTCTTTTGATGTAACCACCACCGCTGCACGGTTAGTGTGTTTTCGGAGTGAGGCGTCTGCGAAGAGGACCCTGGGGTTCTCTTCCAGCTTCCGGACTTTGGTTTTGGCCCACGCGGTGTGCCTGTCGTCGTCCTTGCCCGGCATCATGTTCCGGGGAATGGGTTCGGTCTGAATGGTTGTCTTCCAGTCTTCCGGAAGGGCAGCCTTCGTGGGTACTGGCTCGATCTGCCATCCTATCTTGCGTAGGACGGCTCGTCCGTATTCCGTGCGAGTGAGCCGGATTCTCTGATTATGAGGGGAGGGCTTCGACGAGCTCCTCCACCGTGTTGTGGGCGCCCATGTCTAGTAGTCTCTGCGTGGACGAGTATATGGGCATGCCCACTGTTTGCTTCGTTGCCTTACGAAGCCTCCTGTTTAGGGTGTCCCTATTCACCCTTGTCAGCTGCAGATGCGGGGTGGACTAGGTAACCCGCGACACGAAGAAGGCGCGTACGTGGCGCATGGCATCATCCTCTTTAAGGCCTCGGTTTCTGTTAGATACCCTCCCAATCATACTAAGCATCTGTAAGGTTGTAGTCTTGATTTTTGTGGCAGCCGCGTGTGCATTCCCGTCGCTCTGAAGTAGTACGCCGAGAATCCTAATCTGCTGTGTTGGCTTGATGGCCGTTCCGTCTATGGTGATGATCACGTTCGGCGGCAGCTCCTACTTGTATTTTCCCGGTTGGATCATGAGCAGCTCTGATTTCTGGGAAGCGCAGCTTAGTCCGCACAACTTTCCGCACTCGTGCATGGTCGTTGCAGCCCGCTGCAAGGCTTCCTCCGTCCAGGCATCGGACCTGGCTCGAGCCGTCCATACCGTAATATCGTCGGCCTAGAACGCGTGGTCCACGCCTTCGATTTGCTTCAGTAGATCGGGCAGCGGCAGGAGGGCCAGATTGAAGAGCAGGGGCGATAAGACCGATCCCTTAGGGGTGCCCCTATAGCCGAGCTCGACAGGGTGTTACTTTTCCTCGCCTTTCTGATGGTCGCCGTTTGGTTTGACAGGAAATCTTTATGTAGCCGAATATCTTTCGGCCACACCTGGTCTTGTTCTGATTCTGCTTCCTACAGGTCAAGGGCGAGTATCCCGCGCAGCGCGCGCCTCGCTGCCGGCTTGACGACCAGTTCCTGGAGTTGGATAACCACGTCTTGGGCTGCCGCTATAGATATCTTTCAGTATTTTTGCATACCGCTTTTCTACACCCTGATTCCGTAATGCCTCCACGACTGCTGAGGGTTTGACTGGATCAAGCGCTTTCTCGTAATCAATGAAAGCTATATATAGGGGTTGGGTGAATTCCGCACATTTATCTATCACCTGATTGATAGTGTGAATATGGTCTATTGTTAAATAGCCTTTACGGAACCCTGCTTGGTCATTTGGTTGCCGGAAGTCTAAGGTGTTCCTGATTCTATGTCCGGACAATAAGTTTATCGGTCTGTAATTTTTCAAGTCTTTGGCGTCTCCTTTCTTCTGGATTAGGATTATGTTAGCGTTCTTCCAAGATTCCAGTACGCTCTAATTCATGAGGCATTGCGTCTACAGGGTGGCCAGTTTTCTGGAACAATCTAACCACCACACTTCAACAAGTCTGCTGTTACCTGATCCTCCCCAGCTGCCTTCCCCCTTTGCACAACTCCCAAGGCTTTCTTTACTTCTTCCGACGTTACTTGTGGGATTTCAAATTCCTCTAGGCTATTTTCTCTTCCATTATTGTCGTGGGTGCCACTGGTACTGTCTAAATCTCTATAGGACTCCTCAGCCACTTGAACTATCTCATCCATATTAGTAATGATATTGCCGGCTTTGTCTCTTAACGCATACATTTGATTCTTGCCTATTCCTAATTTTTTCTTCACTGCTCTTAGGCTACCTCCGTTCCTGAGAGCATCTAAAATTCTATACATATTATACTTCCTTATGTCAGCTATCTTACGCTTGTTGATTAACTTGGATAGTTCTGCCAGTTATATTCTAGCTATAGGGTTAGAGGCTTTCCTACTTTGGCGTTTCTTGATCAGATCTTTGGTCTCCTGCGATAGCTTACTGGCGTCCTGTCTAAAAGAGTTACCACCGACTTCTATTGCACACTCCTTAATGATGTCCACAAGATTGTCGTTCAGCTAAAGCCGAATACCTGTTCTGTAGCGTGATCTGGAATTCCTCTATTTTCCCTCTTACCGCTACCTCATTGCTCGGCTTCTTATGTACCAGCTTCTTCCGTTCCCTCCTCAGGTCCAGGCTAATTCGACTTCTTATCATCCTATGGTCACTGCAGCGTCCGCAACTTCTATGATGCCAGGGTTAGCGCAGAGCATGAAGTCTATTTCATTTCTAGTCTCGCAGTTCGGGCTCCTCCACGTCCACTTTCGGCTATCCCGCTTGCGGAAGAAGATATTAATTATCCGCATATTATTCTGTTCCGTAAACTCTACTAATAACTCTCCCCTGCTATTCCTAGTGCCTATGCCATATTCCCCCACTGCCTTGTCACCAGCCTGCTTCTTGCCTACCTTGGCATTGAAGTCGCCTATAAGTATGGTGTATTTTGTGTTGACTTTACCCATCGCCGATTCCACGTCCTCATAGAAGGTTTCGACTTCCTGCTCATCATGGCTGGATGTAGGGGCGCAGACCTGTACGACCATAAATTTGTACCTCTTACTAAGTTTCCCAACAAGTCTTGCCATCCTCTCTTTAATGCCACGTTATTCTGGTATGTTACCAGCTATATCCTTATTAATCAGGAATCCGACTCCCAGTTCTCGTCTCTCCGATAAGGCCCAGTAGCACAGGACGTGTCCGCTTTTCAGCACTGTATATGCTTCTTTCGTCCTCCTACCTTCACTGAGCCTTTTTATGTCCCATTTACTGGCGTGTAATTCCTTTAATAGCAATGCTAGACTCGCCTCACTAGATAACGTTCTAGCGTTAAACGTTGCCAGGTTCAGATTCCAATGGCGGCCTGTCGACAGCCACCGTAGTCCTCTATAAAGAAAGCAACAAAATCCCAATAAAGAAAGGCGTCAGGCAGGGAGATACAATCTCTCCAATGCTATTCACAGCTTGTTTACAGGAGGTATTCAGAGACCTGGATTGGGAGGAATGGGGGATAAGAGTTAATGGAGAATACCTCACTAACTTGCGATTAGGTGATGATATTGTCTTGCTTAGTAACTCAGGGGACCAATTGCAATGCATGCTCACTGACCTGGAGAGGCAAAGCAAAAGGGTGGGTCTAAAAATTAGTCTGCAGGGAACTAAAGTAAGGTTTAACAGTCTCGGAAAAGAACAGCAGTTTACGATAGGTAGCGAGGAACTGGAAGTGGTAAAGGAATATGTCTACTTAGGACAGCTAGTGACTGCGGATCCGGGTCATGAGACTGAAATCATCAGAAGAATAAGAATGGGCTGGGGTGCGTTTGGAAGGCATTCTGAGATCATGAACACCAGGTTGCCATTATCCCTCAAGAGAAAAGTGTATAACAGCTGTGTCTTACCTGTACTCACGTACGGGGCAGAAACCTGGAGGCTTACGAAAAGGGTTCTACTTCAATTGAAGATGACGCAAGAAGCTATGGAAAGAAGATTGATAGGTGTAACATTAAGGGATAAGAAAAGAGCAGATTTGGTGAGGAAACAAACGCGAGTTAATGACACCTTAGTTGAAATCAAGAAAAAGAAATGGGGTGGAGGGCATGGGTAGGACATGTAATGAGGAGGGAAGATAACCGATGGTCATTAAGGGTTACGGACTGGATTCCAAGGGAAGGCAAGCGTAGCAGGGGGTGGCAGAAAGTTAGGTGGGCGGATGAGATTAAGAAGCTTGCAGGGACAAAGTAGTCACAATTAGTACATGACCGCGGTAGTTGAAGATGTATGGGAGAGGCATTTGCCCTGCAGTGGGTGTAACCAGGCTGATGATGATGGTGATGTCTCGGGTGCTGAGATGTTGCCTGAAGCCATACATCGTCTCGGCATCTGATCCATTTTTTCAAGGTGCTTCTGCAGCCGGCGAAGGACCATGCGCTCCATCACCTTCCCCACGCAGCACGTGAGAGAGATGGACCACATGTCGTCTATCGTGAGGGCCTTGCCGGGCTTTGGAATGAAGCGGACTTCAGCAACTTTCGGCAAAGGCGAGCTCTCCTAGGCATCGTTTATGTGCTCTAGGAGGCCGCGGACTGCTGTACCGCTCATGTTGCCGAGTAGTTTGTAAGTTATTGCGTCCCTGCCGGGTACACTTCTCTTGTTGCTTTCCCGTATTGCTGTCCACAGCTACGTCAGGGTAAACGGCCAGTCCAGCTCTTCGTTGTCGCGTCCTTCGTACGTCTCGGGCACCGGGTACTGGCACTTCTCTGTCTTTGGACACTTCGCTTTCAGGTCTTCCAGGAGCATGCGGCCGTCTCCTTTGTACGTGATCAATACTTTGGTGAGGTTGCGATTGGTCGCAGTTGTGCTACTCAGCGGGTCGATCAGATGCCTCAAGAGACACCACGTGTTCCGCGTCGAAGCTTTCCCTGCAGGCCGTCGCAGCTCTTCTGCCAATTTTCCATACATAGTTTGGCCGCGTGCTCGGCGATCTGTTTGTTCAAGACTGCTATGCGCTTGGCCATACTTCTGTTGTGTCTGACGTTTCCACCGCCGCCTTAATGAGTGCCGGGCCACCCACATGTGGGTTAGTCTGGCTTCCACGTACGGAAGTTACAGTGAAACAGTGGTGACGCTGACACTTAGTAAGTAAATCAGAACGGACCTACTGGTGAATGAGTAGTTACATGCCTCATGAGTAACGCAGAAGGAGAAGTTGGTAGTTGGTTTTCAATAAGCCAGTTCTACTGCACTGAAGTTCATCGTCTGAAGTGGGGTAGACGTCCGAGCCCAGATGACGGTGGGCAACTAGCAGCCACCTGCCACCTACATACAGCCTTTGGTTGGGTGGTTGTTGCGGTACAGCAGGTGTTCATGACTGGCAAAGTGATTGGCTTGACGGCGCAAGGAACGGGATGCGACCTGAGGCGAGGGGGGAAGGCGCAAAGTAGAACAGTGAAGCAATTCATGGGTCCTGACGGCTGCTCAGCTGGCATGTCGGTAATTATGAGAATTGACGACACGCAAGTGGAATAGATTAGCAAACGATGTGAGAAGGGAGCAGGGAACGAGACAGGGTGCCATCATCTGAATACTTGCGTCCATAATAAACGTCATGTATGTCATTCTTGAGTCCAACGAGGAAGGTGTAATGTGATATTATTCAAGAAATTTCTGCAACCCTTCAATAGACAGAGCCATTTTAGCCTTTCACACGTTCCTACAATGGATAAAATGCTTTAGAGATGTCATATCGTGGCAGACTTCTAACTATGCAAGTCTTTCTCTTCTTCCTCATCACTGATCTCAAAATTTGGTTCAAATTTGCGAAGCAGCGTATGTACTCTGTTTTTTCCACCCAGCTTGAGGGGTTGTTCAGGCCCCTTTACGTAGTTATATTGGGGCGTGTCTTGTAATTCACAAATTGTGACCGGTGATACTGCAGGGTATATCCACTTGGAAATAATTCTGTGGATGAAACTATTCTCGAGATGGGCTACAAAAAACTTACAGCAAAACTGATCCGTCTTTCTACTTCCCTTAAAAGAAAGGACGCTTTATGCGTCAAAGCCCACAAACCTAACCGGAAAACTAAATATTTTTTCGCAACGCTCGGGAAATTTTGTCTCCAAGCTGGCTGTCAACCAATGAATTCATTTCAAGTGAATCCGCCCTGCGAACCCCTGGCTATAGTTTGCAAATATCAATATGTGCCGTGAGGTAGTTAGTTAAAAGCCTAATTAGAATATATTTCAATACTAGTCGATAATGCATTTTCATTTCTCGTGCAAATAATGTCCGCCTGACCTAGCACACCAGATAAAGAATTAGAATTGTACTATCGGCCACAGGGCACTTTCCGAAAATTTATAAGGGTAGCCGCAGAAGCACCCAGTTATACACGCGGGAAATCAAGGCAAGCGGGCCGCAGCAGTGTACGTATAATTGCTATCGAAATAAACGTTGACACACAATTACGGCATCAAATTACTTTGTTAAAATACCAGCTCACTTGACGCTCAAGACCTGTCCTGCGTGTTGCAAACTGTGTGGTAGGCGAGCAAGGCAATTGTTCCGGCCAGGAGATACAGGCTTCCATCCCACAACTTCTCACACCTTTACTGAAAAGAAGCAACCTGAAGTATTCATGGGCACAGAGAGAGAGAGAGAGAGAATGAAGAGGAAAGGCAGGGAGGTTAACCAGATATGAGTCTCCGGTTTGCTACCCTACACTGGGGATGGGGGATAGGGGTTAGAAAGATGACAGAGAGGAAAACGTTAAAAAATAAAGGTAAAAAAAACACGCACACATGGAGGCACACACACAAAAGGCGTTCCAGTTAAAGTCGTTCACACAGGCCGGTAGATCGCAAAAAGTGCAATAGCGCTTGCACGGCCTTCTTCTGTGACGGTAGGTCCTTTCGATGTTGCAGAATTCGTTTTTCGGATAGCGCTTGGTCGTCCATTTCGTCAAGTTCGTGGCGAAGGCATGCCCTCTGTGTACTGTACTCCGGGCAGGCACACAAAATATGGCCAATTGATTCTTCATGGCCGCAGTGGTCACAGGTTGGGCTGTCGGTCATCCCTATGCGGAATGCATAGGCTTTAGTAAAGGCAACGCCCAACCAAAGTCGATATAAAAGCGTGGCGTCTCGACGGCGAAGCTGTGATGGCGCTCGAAGACTTAGTGTTGGATCAAGTGAGTACAGTCGCGTGTTTCTTAAATGTGGCTCATTCCATTGCGACACGGTGCACTGCCGAGCAAGTAGGCGGAGCTTCCGTGCTGCGTCAGTTCTAGAATGAGGAATTGGGACGTGGCGCTCCTCAGTATGGGCTGAGCGGGCAGCGTGATCCACCCGTTCATTGCCGATAATCCCGCAGTGACTTGGAAGCCACTGAAAGGTTATCTCATGGCACAGAAGTGAAGTATATGCCAATGACGTGCTATTGATTCTTCAGACTGAAGGAAAATGTCATATTTTCAGCTCTTATGCACTTCAATGACTAAGCACGGTCCGCTTCCTGGATCTTTTCTTTCTTTCTTCTTCTTTCTTTTCGTCTCTGCAGTTGCGCCAAAAACAACTTACTGCAAAAAAACTACACCACCTGATTATGTTATGCACTTGGCGCAGAGACTCGAGCGAATCCACTGCGAGTACAGACACTGCACGCTCGGAGGGATATAATCTTTCTCAATATTTCTCCAAGGAGAGGACTGCCTCGAAATAGCTACACGTATTCGGAAAGGAACGTGAACGATATTTCCATCAAATGGGTGAGTGATTCTCAAAGGGATGTACTCGACGTCACAGCGATTGTGAGGGAAAATCGGGTGGCGACGAGAAACTAAAATCACACTGCTTGGCTGGTAAAGAACCGAAGTGGCCATCAAAGTATTTACAAGCATGAACGGCGCGCAGAATGGAGAGCTGAGGTAGGTGAACGTACGCATGTTATCTATTTACTGATATACGACATATAAATACGGTTCTACATATCTATTACGAGCCTCCGCAGCTACTGCCACTTTATATGCTAAACAGGGCACTCCCACAACATGCGCGAGACGGTCGCTCTAGTTGCCTGATATAACTTGCAAAGAGCACTCGGATATTGCGAGGAGAAAATCTGCTGCATTCACCCCGGACTGGGGAAAGTACGTGTCTGCAGTGGTCGCCACACGACTTCCTGGCGACGGTTCAGTTTGGGGTATGGTGGGGGCAAAGTCCTCCTGCCTATCGCTAGTCGGGCTTGTTGATGTCGTATCTGACTAAGCGCTCTCGCGTGTTTCGCACCAGGAGGTCCGAACTTGAACTCTGCACGGCGGGTCATGAGCGCAGCCAGGTGGTTTTATTTCACATTTGGCGGGATTTCTTTAAACGCCGAAGGAAAATCACTACGCAGCATGTACGTTGAAAAAAAAAATTGGATCGGTCGTTTCTGAACCCCCTCTACAACGCAACGAAACGCACTTGGCTCTAATGTAAATATTAAAGATCTTGCATCATTCATCTTAGTTAATTAACTAATTAGGCGGAATATAAAAATACTCTATAGAGCGTCACACGACGGCACACCATATGCAGTTGGTGTCATTCAGCTACGGCTAACCACTTTTCAATCCTTGGCACAAGTTACGGGAAACACCCTGTATATGGTGTGTATGTGTGTAGTTTTGTGCATAATATGGGATGATCTTATTTGAGGCTATAATATGCTATAATATCATGCATGATTAATACATTATATTATTTGAAGCTCAGGCGGAAATGAAGAGCGTAAGACCTCCTCACACACGGCCTTTATGTTTTTATCCTCCTCAAAGATCGAGAACGGCATCTCTTTTGGCGAGTGAACCCCATCGCATGTGCTTTGTTCAAGAGACGTACATACGGTGCACTGACGCCGAGGCCTGGACCAGTGCTCTTGATTTGGTGCCTAACACTGTATGGACGGTAAAATTTCTATTTTGTTGCGTTTCCGACTGAAACTTATTTGACTTGTCTGTAGAACCGCACCGCCATGCCCCTCGGCTTGAAATTCTGATGCCTCTGACATCGTCATTCTTTGTTTGTTGTTGAACTCTACACGGAGCTTTACTTTCTTTGTCGAACGGCACCTATGCCGGGTTTGTGTGATGCATTCGCTAGGCAGCCAAGTTGACGCTGGCGTACTACTGGTTGAATTACCACGAGGCCGGCAGCTCAAATTCCCGTAAGCCGGCACAGTACTGCAAATAAGAACGGGCCCTGGCGCATTATGCATGCTGGCGAATCATTCAGGATCGTGCGAAACCGTAGTGTTCGTTTTGTGTGACCCACCGGTGGCGCGCACGAAAGGACAAAGTCATCGGGCTGCGCGACTCAAGCCGCAAGCGCGGAAATGTATACGAGAGAAAATTCTATGCTCCCGAAACCTGGATTACTAAACAAATGAGAAGGAAAAAAAAAGGATACGTGGGCCGAGAAACTGCGCGGCAAGACGCGGCAGAGCCGCGGGACAAACTTAGAGCTGACAAAGAGAGAAATTAAAATGAGATGCATTTCTGAAGGGACGCGCTTCAAAAGTCTTTTTTTTTGCCTCAGTCGTTTCTGTTTATGCTCTTTCCTGCGGCAAGTTTCAGCAAATAAATAAGCAAGGGAACGTCCCTGTATGACCGAAAGACGCCTTGAGCCAATCGAGGCGAAGTCAGAATTAACGAGCGAAATCACTATGAAAGTGTGCGCGTACCATAAGTTGCACGTAAAAATGAAAATTTTTCTTTCGTTGAGTAGTCGTTCGAAGGCTCCCTTTTGTTCCCGTTTCATGCTACATTTTGTTTTACAAGACAGCATAATTCTAGCGACGACATCCTTACGACGCTGCAACGCAGGAGGGTGCTACGTGGCACTGAGAGATCATTTGCGCGCCTTTCTACGTAAGCTTATTTATTGTAAGCTTTTCTGAAAGACGATAGAGGAACGGAACGTTAACTCTTTCAGAACTGACATAGAGAGCCTAAATAAGCTTTCTTGTGATTTTTTTGTTTATTGTTCGGAGAAAGCGAGAACCGAGCTCACTTTGTTCGCTCTCAATCGATCAAAAGAAGTGTTAGACAAGTACTTAGCCGCTGAAGGTCTCCGGTGGCCCGTTAATCATGCGTTTGCCGGTGTGCCTCATTAGCCATTTACTCGAGCCGAGGTGACGGCTGACAAATTGAGACGTTCGTACTTTCTTTTTCTTTGATGAAGTGAACGCTCCCGGAGTAGGGAAGATTTTACCGCCATTCTAGTAGGTTGGGCGTATGCGGTTGAATGTTAAAAAACTCCGTGGGAAGCTTGTGCCTAAAATAACGTTGTATGCGTCAGACTATTAGTATTCAGTGCAAGAATGACGCGCACAGAAAAAAGAAATGAAGTACACCGGCAATATTAATTACACCGTATACTTTTATGCTTTTAACGCAGGAACTTCCACCATTAAGAACGAAATGATCAAGAGTGGAATTGTGTTCGATGCAGTCGTAACTCCGTCGTAACGTTGAGAAATGTTAATTGAAATAATTAACGTTCTGTGAAAAGGTCTTCATTATCCTTTAAGAAGGATTATTTCATTTCTTATAGTATCTCTGATGCTTGTTTTTGTTTTTTTTATTTCTGCCCTCACCTTTCAGCGCGATGCTTATGGTTGCAAAGAATTGTCTGTGAAAGTCCAGAGAATTAATTTGGGTACTTATTTATCAGTCTACTAATAGCACCATAAAATGGCATTACATAGGGAGGGGGCGGAAGGGGAAATATATTTTTCAAAGATATTAGCAGTACAGAGAGGATTTATTTATTTATTTATTTAATTATTTATTTATTTATTTATTTATACATACTGCGAACCACTACTGCGTTCAAAGCAGGGGGGGGGGCGTCAATCGTGATGACAAAGATAGGTACAACCGACGATCCGAAAAACATAATAAATGCACAATGTAAATGTCACACACATACGATATGGTAAATTAACTGCCCCAAAAATGACACTCCCAGTTCATTAAAAAAATCACTAGAATCAAGGACACTTGCAGGTAATTTTTTCCACTCCGAGACAGTATTAGGAAAGAAGCTATTCTTAAATACGTTAGCCCTAGCAAAAATCAGCGTCAGTGCCCTATCATGAGTACGTCGAGTTTTCCTTGTAGAATGAGGCTTTACTGGTATGGTAAATTTAGTAGTTCCGGAAAGACAGTTGTGTAAAAAGGCAAGGCGGCTAACTTTTATGCGGGTCTCCAGAGCAGGAATACAGTGCTGATGTATTAAGAAAATGGGCTAGCCATGTCTTCGAAACATATTGAAAATGAATCGCATTGCCCTCCTCTGAATGAGCTCGAACTTGCAATATCATCCTTATTGTTCGGGTCCCATACAATCGCGCCGTATTCAAGCTTCGCTCTAACACAAGCGTTATGTGCGAGAGGTTTAACATGAGATGGTGCATTGTTAAGTTTTCTCCGGAGAAACCGCATTGTTTTAGAGCTGATGAACACATTACATATATGTGTGTAGACCAAGAAAGTTTGATCTCTTACGGGACGCCGAGGTACTTGTAATTGTCTACCTCTAAAATATCGCGGTTTTTATATGATTAGGTATATGTGCTAAGTTGTTTCTTTCTTGTTAAGCGCAGCAGAACAGCTTCTTCAATGTTTACTTCCATATTCCAGGACGGGCAGCAATCATCAATACGCTGCAACTTATTTGACAATGCGTAGTGGTCATTTTGAGAAGTAATTTGGTTAAAAACAATACAATCATCTCCGAAAAGCCGGATAGATACGCCACCATGAATGACCATCGGGCAAATTGTTCACATAAATTGAAGACAGTAGCGGCCCCAGCACACTTCCCTGAGGCACGCAAGAAATGACCAGTAGCGCACCTGAATCCCAATAGTCTATTCTTACAAACTGCTCCCTCTTCCGAAGATAAGCCGCAATCCACTGGATGATATGCGATGGAAGATACATACGGTCAAGTTTATGCAACAACTTGCCTTGAGACGCCCTATGGAAGGCCTCCGGAAAATCCAAAAACATAATGTCAATCTACCCAGTTAGGTCACGTACTGATGCAAATTGATGCGCAGTTGACAGAAGGTGCGTAACTGTAGATATCTGTTTCCGAAAGCCTTGCCGATAGGGGTGATAAGATGATTCGTTTAGCCAAACAAATGTGAATTTATGTCGCAATCACATGTTCCAACACTTTACAACATGTGCTAGTGATGGAAATGGGCCGACAGCTTGAGAACGACAGGCGGTCGCCTTTTTTATGAATGGGAGTGACGCGCGCCTTGATCCAGTCATTCGGTATTTCGCCGGTAGTAATTGAAAGATTAGAAAGTTCTGTCAAGAAATTGAGCTATTTGCTGTGAATAGTGCCGCGAAAATTCATTTGGGATACAGTCGCGGCCACAGGACTTCTTTACGTCGACTGTCAGAAGCATGTCTATGATGCCTTCAAGAGTGACCAGAGGGCCTTCATGCACTGGTACTGGCACATTGCTAAGCATAGAAGTATCATATTTTGAGAAAACGCTTTGGAAGCACTCATTAAAATGGATAGCTATCTCCTTACCATCAGTACTCATTAAACTGTCAACTTTTATTTTATTAACACTATCTTTGTTTTCTTTCAAATGATGATTTCAAATGATCACAATCACACACGGTATTGTCAACAGATTTATTTATTTATTTATTTATTTATACAATACTGCAGGCCCAAATGAGGGCCCAAGCAGGAGGGGTAGAATTCATAAATATTTACATATATACGTGTATATATACATACACAGGCACACATAGAAAGGAAATACAAAAGCAATGCAACATATGTAAATATCAGAAGAAAACTGAAATGAAAGCGACGACTAATAAGATTAAGAGAAGGTACACTGAAGGAAGACAACTCGACAAACATTAGAACAGTATCACACGCATATATGAGCACTTGCAACCACTATCGAGAGAGGTGACGACAGCCAGGCATCCTCGACAGAAACCTCTCTCCCGACTATATATGCTGTATCCCGGTGGTACGATTTCACTACCACCGATAGCCTCATGTAGGCAGGTTTCACACACAAACATGCGGGTCGTATGTGAGAAAGAGGGATTCAAGAGAGTCCAATTTATTAACAATGGGGGGTCCTGGCATTACAAGAGAGCAGGCACAAATTCATTGCGTCAGCTTTCAGCTATTTGACTATGGGGTGTCGTTTTTCTAAACTGCTTTACGCGCCATTTCACTATCATTCCACATAAACAGCCGATAATTGAACAAAGTTTGTCGTGAATTATAATGATCGTTCTTCCTTGATCTTTCTCGGCTTTCAATATGTTTCGGCGCAATAAGAATTTTGTAGAAATATATGCGATGCTTTCAATGTATGGGCTTTAAGTTGTACTTTTATTCTCTGTAGTCCTGGAAGTGCAGCAAAATAGGTCTTCTTGGTACTGGTTCTTAAGCCAACGAATGTCACTAACTAATATGCAGTTTACGCCTAGCCTATGTGAAACAGCTTTTCGATAATCTTATCGCGCAAAGTATTATCAGTGCATTCCCCCAAAATGTACTTTTATTTTTTTTATCCTGTAAATATATTGTTGCTTGTATTGTCACCTACCACTCCTGTGATAGCCCAAAGTTGGGCTGACAGTATCAATAAATAAAAAAAAGGAAATAGACTAAAATGCAAGCACATTGCTGCAGTGATGCCGGAATAGTCCGTTGGGCTTTGCTTATGCAGCTTTCTAAGGAGTTTTACTTCACACGTGCACAGATGGCTTTTCCAATTTACTAGATCAGTTGAGTGCTTCTATTCGGATCGTTCGCTTGACGAAGCGCTTTGTGGCTTTCTTCAAATCCGAGGAAACTGGTATGTCGCTTAGCCAGAGTTTTCTGTGGTCTGTGTTGAAGATGACCTTAAGTTACCTGTTGAGCATTAATTTAGTAATCGATGAGCTGTTGAATGAAGCAGCACGCGGGTAATACCTTCCCATATTGTAACTGTGGAGAAATGCGGGACTGTGGAAAAGGTATGATCATTTCCAACCTAATACATCTTTAAAGAGTGGACAGTTATCGTACCATGGAATGTGAAAGTTAAAGGTCGCGATTCAATTTGGCTCGCTAAATCTCACAAGGAAGTACTCTATGATGGCGTATTAGTATAGGGAAAGCCCACAACAGAGTATCATTTTGTTATTTCAGACATTCATTTTAAAAGAAGGGTAAGAAATGAGCCCCTCTCTAACAGCCTGAACGTGCTCCTTTTCGTCAGATATTGATCGTTACGGCGGGCCACACAAAACGTCGGCATGTGCAGTGCTGTTGACTGCTAAATGAAACACATGAGTTCAGGACACGTGCAATTTTTTCTTCTCACAAGGGCACATTTGCACTAGATGACTTGGAGTCGTGGTCGTTGGCACTTTTATAATCCCTGGTGTAGTTCATTGGCGCAGCTTTAGCATTTACTTACCACTAAAGCGCCAGCAATTTAGATCCGGAAATTGCCGTATCCGCTTTCACTGCGAGCGTCACATTTCATATCGGAAAGACGCTGTTATGCTACCGGATTAGCGTACGGCTGGGATAAAAAAAAATAGATGAACTGCGAGAGAACAAAAAAAGAATAAAGTAATGAATACCGTGTCAAGAAGGAAAGTAATGAAAAGCGTGTCAAATATTTTAACTTAGTTTTGGGCGCATTATGACGCCTTGCACAGATGAAGTAATCCAATTCAAGCGTGGTTAATAAAGATGGTAATGCTTATTTCTAGCGTAAAAGGCATAATTTGTTTAGCAATGCGGCGCAAACTAGTATATATAGTATTTAGAGTTCTCAAGCAGCGAGTGTTTGTGGAGACAAGAGTAATACCTTATTAAAATTATATGCCCTGCTCGATATTTAATTTGCAGAAAGATAAAATAGTGCGTGTACAAGTGCATGATGCGATATGATGGGGCACGACACTACTTCAAGCAAGCCTTGCTCACGAAAGTCGTTAATGCAGGTTTTCATGACACTGGCTTTCTACTCCGCAATTCTTGGTTCCTACCAGCACGGTGAAACTGGCCCGCCTCCTGTCTGTCTGGTGGCGATGAACGCAATTCCAGGCATGGACAATGCCTGACTGCCCGTCTGGCAACACCTAGCCACTATGACTGCACTCGAAACTGCCGGCTGGGTACTTAAAGGCCAACCAGCCATCGTTCGGTTCCGGCACGACACCACTTCAAGTATGCCTTCCTCACAAATGCCTTCAAGTTAGTTACCTTGAAGGTGCTGATCCCTTGCGAAGACTAGTGGCTATTGTATCATAGCGGTGTTGTACCCGACGCAGTGCACTGACGTGTTTAAATGATTGGTCGGTGGTGAGTAAGGTGACTATTGCCTTGTTTGAGCGCTCGTCCTCGTGGGCGTTGTTGAGCAAAATGGGCGTCCCATGTCCAAGGCTGAAGCAGATGCCTAAACAGTCGTCTCGGACAGATTCAATAAGCTGGAGGACACAGTCAAATCTATGGTAGCCTATTTAAAAAAAATTCTCAAGATAGGCCGGCAGCTTCACTGGAAAGCGTACGCAAGCATCAAGCTGATCAAAAGGCTCTGTGCGACGACTTGAAACACGCGAAAGAAGAACGCAAAGCAGCCTGGGAAGATATTAAGTTACCAAAAGCAAAGATAGCGACGTTGGAGACGCGTATCCCGTCTCCACCGGCTGCTGTTTCTGAATCATGTGTTGCAACATTGCGAGGCGTGTTTAGACGGCATAATAAGATAACTTCTAAATGAGATGATGCGCAAAGCCGAATAAGGCGATCTCACCTGCTCTTCTTTGTATTAGAAGACTAAGCTAAAGAAGACTCGGCTGCCTTAGAACAAGAGGTTATTAAATTCTGCCGCGTAAAATTGAGCATTGAAGTGTCGACGGCTTAGCTTGAAAGAGACCATAGCTTAGGCAAGTATACGGATGACAGGAAAAGGTCTGTTATAGCTCAAATAACCTTTTTTTTAAAGACAAAGGGCGTTTCTATCTTCTGCACAAAAAAAACTTAAAGCGTCCAGCTTTTTTATCCGCCAAGATTTTTGACCAACTACGCAGAACCAATAAAGCTCTTCATTGCATTTGCTAAGGGAAAAGCCAAACCATTCAGCCGCTCTATTGACCGACTGCGCATTGAGGATGCAACTTATGTTTATGACAACACCAGTAAAGCTGTAGTCCTTTGTAGCAGATAGCTACAAACCACACCAAACAATTCGAGCTGTCGAAGGTCTTAGTCACTTACAACCGCACCATCATTATCAGTAGCATTCTCAAATATTAGAAGCATGCTGCCCAACTGCGACCACGTTGTCTCGTTTCTTGACGACTGCAATTCTCTCTTTCTATTTCTCACTGAAACATGACTACATCTGGAAATAATCGGTAATGAAACCTTCCCCGCGATAATTCTTTTAACATGTATAGGTATGACCACAGTGGGAAAAGAGGTGGTGGCGTATTCTTGGGCGTCAAAAGAACAGTTACATCATATGCTGTGAACACCAATTCGTGTAGTGAGATTGTATGGGTAGAATGCCTAACCCGTAACCATAATGTGTTAAATGGGGGCTGCTATCGCCCTCCCGATTCTAATCAGTTCTATATCGTTGAACTGCACACAAGCATTACAAAAGCAATTAACATCTGTCAGGCGGATATCATTTATCTCCATGGCGACCCTTGCTCCAATAAACTCCAATCATCATCATCATCTTTTTGGAGGTTTCAGTTTTCCACTGATTGAATGGAATAAGCTATCATCCTCCTGTCGGTCGTGAACATAATTTATTTTTTTACCGTGACCTTATAATGTATTCCAAATGGTTACCCAACGCACCCGTGGTGCTAACACCTTAGACTCAGTTCTTACTAGCGCACCTGAAAGATTTCGTGAAGTGACTTATCTAGAAGGCTTTAGTGACCATAACTTGCTTCTACTTAATTTTAATGTCCCTTTGCAGTCTACAAGCGTCACTAAGAAAACTATCTGAGGCTATAACAAAGGTGACTTGGCTCTCGAGTGATATTGCAGACTATGAAATCTTTGAATGTGAAAGAGTTTTCAAATTTTTTCGCTGTAATCGTATCTCGCGTACTGGTGGCGGAATGTTCATCGCCGTACGTGACGGCTTGAGTTGTTGTGTTATAGATATGGCTACTCGTTTGGAAATCGTGTGTACGCGTGTCAGTCTCGGATATTGTGATTTTATTTTTTGTGGGTGCTATCACCCGCCTAGTTCGCCCTTAACATTTAATTCAGATTTACATGATGCATTAAATGAGTTAATTGTCCGATTCCCCTCATGTCCACTCTTCCTTCTTGGTGATTTCAATTTTCCAGCAATTAACTGGCATGACTCTCCTCCCTTATCTGACTGCTCATCTGAGTGCTCTCTCTTCATCAAGCTTTGTATGGAGTTTAATTTTAAGCAACTTGTCTTTCAGGCTACACGATCTACTTACCAATCTGCTAACATTCTTGACCTCCTTCTCACTACTACACCGCAGCTTGTTTCATGTTTAAGATATTTACCTGGTTTGAGTGATCATTGCCTCATTTATTTTGAACTGCGCATATCTGTTCCCGCTACCAAAACGCCAAAAGTTATGCGAGACTATAAAAACGCTGACTTTGAATCTATAAACCGCGAACTAATGGATTTTGTCACTAACTTCATTCCAAGTGTCCACACGCGCAACATTGATCAAAATTGGACCTTATTCAAAGATAAAGTCAATTTTTTAATTAATGAATTCATCCCTCAAAAACGCATTATATCCAACTCTCAAGCCCCGTGGTTGAACGCGCGTCAGCGGCGCCTACTGAACAAGAAAAAAAGGCTGTTCCGGCGAGCCAAGGCAACTCAAACGGCCGAACGCTGGAACGCTTACGCCACCGCTAAGGCGGATTATAAACAAGCTTCGTATGAAGCAAAACAATATTTCTACCAACACATGCTCCCGCTCCTTCTTAGAAATAACCCGAGGAAATTTGGGAATGTGGTCAGCGGGAATAAGCCGAATACAATAGATCTTTGCGATGATCACAACACTCCAATACACCAGAGAGATTGCTGCAAAGTGTTAAATGATTTTTTTGCCTCGTGTTTCTCTTCTACCTTGCCGAATGTTTTCGCTCATCCTTGTACATCTGACTTTTTACCCATGGATCCAATACTCATTGATTCGGTTGGTTTGACATGTTTAATTGAAAAACAGAATATTTCATCTTGTTCAGGCGTCGACGGCATTACAACGAAGTTCTTGAAAAGTACATCTACCTGCTCATCACTGATTCTTTGTGCAATCTTTGAACAGTCGTTACAGAGTTGTACCATCCCTCCTGATTGGAAGGTGGGGAAGGTGGTTCCATTGCATAAATCAGGTAGTAAAGCTTCAATACTAAACTATCGGCCCATTTCATTAACCAGCGTTCCCTGTAAACTTCTTGAGCACATTATTTATTCTCATCTTATTACCTTCCTTGAATCTAACAACTTTTTCAAATCATGTCAACATGGCTTCAGAAAATTTTTTTCGTGTGAGACACAGCTCCTATCTTTAAGTAATGATTAATTTCGCGCTATGGATGCTAACGTTATTGTGGATTGCGTTTTTTTTAGACTTTGCTAAGGCGTTCGCCACTGTTTCTCGTGATCTATTATTAATTAAACTCGGTGCTCATAATATTAACGATCAGGTATTAGCCTGGATTAAATGTTTTCTTTCCAACCACAGTCAATATGTCTCAGTTAATGATTATGACTCGCCTCTTGTTTCTGTAACTTCTGGAGTACCTCAAGGTTCTGTGTTAGGTCCTCTACTGTTTTTAATTTACACTAATGGTCTTCCTGATAACGTTATCTCCCATATAAATCTTTTCGCAGATGACTGTGTGCTTTATCGTTCAATCACTAATCCCTCTGCTGAAGCATGTTTGCAAACGGACTTAACGCAATTTCTTTATGGTGCAGCGAATGGCTCATGACTCTTAGCACCACTAAGTGAAAACACCTGCGTATCTCCAGCCGTCTTCCTGAATACACCCCTCGCTATCTTCTTAATAACACTCCGTTATCATCTGTCTCATCGTACAAATACCTGGGTATTCACTTAACACACAATCTGTCCTGGAAAATGCACGTCAACTGCATATCTAACCAGGCTAACCGTACGCTCGGGTTCCTACGGCGTCATTTCATCGCTTCTAACAGCACCGTTAAGCTTCATCTATATAGGACGTTAGTCAGACCTAAACTAGAATGTGCTTGCTCCATTTGGGATCCTAATCAGATAACCTTAATTAATGCTTTAGAGTCTGTTCAAAACCGCGCCGCCCGTTTTATTGTTTCAAATTATTAAAGATAAAAATTATTAGGCTAAAATTATTAAGGCTAAAGATAACGACTATTCTCAAGATCTACCCTCCCTCTTTAAGTCTAGCCCCCAAATGTTTTGGCAAGCTATATCACCTGATTGCGGTTTACACTATATTTCGTTAAATAGTGAGCATGAATTTCCGCTTACTCATGATGAGTGCCCTGCGGTCTTTAACACGTTCTTTTTTTCAACCATATTCACAAACGAAGACATTTTACTCATTCCTGAAGTCACTGATTTCGGCTGCCAGGACATGGAACTAATCTTTATTACTGAAGGTGGTATCACATGTCTCATTGTTAACCTTAAAATGTCTAGCTCTTCCGGTGTCGATAGTATTAACTCAAAAGTATTGAAAACTAAAGCTTCGATAGCTTGCAAAATTTTGTGCCACATTTTCTGCCATTTATTATTATCAGAGTTAGGTTCACTCCCATCTAAGGAAACGCGGTGCATTTAATTTAAGGACTTTGGCACGAGTCATCTGTTTGTGTGATTCTCTTCTTGAGAGCACGGTCATGAAGCAGAAAAGGATAATAACTTTAGGCAACTACTCAACTTGAAGTTTCTGTCCTAAATGTGCGTCATTCTGTATGCCACGTTCTGTGTAATCTATGTAACTTCACGCACATTTATATGTATTTATTTCTCTTATTCATGCTTTAAACTACACTTTCTTACGCAATGTTTAATTATGTGCGCAAGCAATAGGCGGGATCAAATTTATCCGATGTTTTGTTCGCTACGGAATCTTCAATTGTAACCGTGATTTGCAACGATGTTCTCTACCCATCTTTGCGGTATTCACCTGTACCGGTCTTATAGTGATGCCCCCCTTACTTAATGCTTCTCATGGGACCTATAAGGTCATCTGAGATAAATAAATAAATAAATAAATAAATAAATAAATAAATAAGTAAATAAATAAATACAGAGAACAGTGGTTCGAAAGATGATGGGCAGGCACATTTGCAAACAACGCTAAGCGAATTCTTCTGCAGAATCAAGAGCTCTCTTATATTTCTTTTGCAACTTTGATGTTACGCTTTGCAATCCTGCCCTTCGGTCGCCGGTAGGAGGCACCGTGGATGACGCTGTCGCTCTCCTTCGGTCCTTGCAACCACACCTTCTCCCCAAGAGGAGGTCTTTGCTGCCCACCGGGAGCATCCGCCGGGTGCAGAGGCACTTGCTCCATTTGAGCCACAAACACCCATGCAGGACCTCCTCGATGCCGACATGGATTCCTGATCCGCAGGTGAAGGGGCAGTGTGGGGAAGCCTGCCGCATGAGTGCGCCGCTGTGCCTTAAGCATCACAGTCTGGGCCTGGCTGATGCGCCCGTGGCAGGCTTAGCCAGTCTGAGGCCGTAGAGCGAGGAATGGTGACCAAGAAGCAGTCGCAGTTGGCCTAGGACTTCGGGCAGTAAAGGGTTACTCTCAAAGGGCTCTTGCGCCCTGTGTCGTCTCTGAGAGCCTCAGCTAGCCATTGGTTCTGAAGCCACGGCCCTGAGCCCACAAGTTTTACTACTGCTGAACGAAGCACAGTATTTTCTTACTCAAACTGTGCATGGTGTCTAATGTGTCTGTGAGTGTGTTTCTTTTTTTCACAGGCAATATGTCGGAAGATTTGCAAGGCAGGATCCGAGAACCTTCGCTAAAATTTGGTATGATAGCTACTCCCGACACGTAGCTTCGTGGAGTTCACTGAAGAATACGTCGCGTTAAACGCCTTAGCGTGAAGGCCTTCCGATAAACTTCCTATGAGCAGAATTCGGGTCTGTAATTTCTTCTTTCATATCTATTATTTCGTGAACGTGGCCAGACAGTAATCGGAACAAAAAAATTTGGTGGTTCCCCCAGTGTTGAAAGCGATGTCGGAAAGTCGTTCCTTAGTCACTCGGTTTCCGGATCTCGCCCTATTCGCATTTCCTCAAACACTACGGCGCGCCGTGCGTGTCCAGCCTATGTTTAGAAAACAATGCGTTCACACAGACGCCTTAACAAACGTCATTTTCACGAGAAAGATAAAAGTACTCGAGACAAAGAAGCACAGCGTGATTTATACAAGCTAAGAAAGAGAGGCGACATTCCTTGTTGTATCAAGTACTACTTCAATATGCACATCAAACGCATACGAAATACAACGTAGAAGCGTAACATGGCATTGCCCACAAACTGCGCTAGTGGGTGCACTGTTGGTGCACCCATTATGAATCCTGTGATCCCACGTGAGCTCGCAACTCGCGAATTTCCGGCAACGCGTGGCTTACAAATGCTACGTACATACCAAGATCTCAGACGTACAGCGTAGGCCACTTTATCGGAGTTGCGAAACAAATGCGCTGTATACATATGCCTGTGGTGATAAAAAAAATAGAGCGTGCTCAGTCATTCGGTTGTGGTCTATTGTGGGTTGCGTGGCGGCTGAGGTGGGACCTAAGTGATAGCGACATCTGGATTACAAAGTTTAATGTTAAACAAAGTATGAGGCGTCTAATATAATATGACTACGGCGGAGGAGCATCCTGACATCTTACACTTGTCGAACATAGAGAGTAGAAATAACAGCAGAATCGCTCAAAAAATACTGTGGACTACTTAGCTGACAACCTTATTTCTTCCTGGCAAGCATGTGAGTGTCTGCCACACTATCCAGTAATAGCAAATATCAATCTATACAGAATAAGTAAAACTTGTTTTTGTATCTGGACCCAAGACGTATCAAATTACTCCTCCGAGACCTACAATACCACAAAATCACACCGAGAATTGAGGCACATATATGCAAATTGCGATTTCGGAAGTCCAGGTAACCTATCTTGTTACCCCAATATCAAAACTAGACACGGTCGCAATTTGTCTTCATCGCTCAGCTGGTCGCCGTTGTTCTATGGATACGTCGTGCCGATGCGTGGCATGAGGTTGTGGGTGCGACTCTCGAGCGCGGCGACCGCATTTTTATGTGTATGTAATGCGAGGACACTTGCCTACGGACAATTCTTTGCATATCAATCCTATTGTCAATATCTACAGTGCCTCACTATCGTTTTACGCGTGTTAACTTTTATTCGCGTATTAGAGACAGCGGCAATAAAGCCGCATCACTTAGGGAAGTAAAAAGCCTACAAAATGCGAGCTGTGAAAGAAAGAAAGAACTCGTGCAGCTTCTGCATCCACTTTGATAATATGACTTCAAGCGAGCACTAGCATACGCAAACGACATTGTTCTGTACGATGCATTTACGGTGAAAAACTGCTGAGAAACTCAACATTTTATGAGATGTCAGGGTTCACAAAATTTTGAACGTAACTGGAGCCATCAGTGAGCGCAACAAATCACTTGAAATATCTGCGACACTTCGGTACAGAGCGAGGAGATGAAACACCGCAACAAAAATAAAACCGCTATGCCGCGCCATCATTTACGATAACTTTAGATTTCACCTCCCACTCCATCAGACGCCGGTCCCTAAATTACTGAAAAGTTAGGGAAAGCATTCAAGTCGTTGCAGCGTACTATTGTATACACTTTGCAAAAGCAGCCCTGGCCATCAAAATTAAATAAATACCGTAGATGCTCGAAGTAAACATGAGAATAACACACACAGTTAAGGGGATGTGATCACGCCGAGTGAAAATGCTTATCATGACATGTGTAAACTGACGAATAAAGAAAGAGGAGAGCCAAAGCGAGAAACTATGCAAAATAAAGATCGGAAGCCCAGCTGCCGTTTTGAATGGTTTAATTATTTTTCCGTCGCATTGTTTATGCCTTAATTAACTTGTAATGTGGCTGATTCCGTTGCATGGTTCGAACGTTAATAAAGCAGCTCGAAATCCGTTGACTATACTTGTAGGTTTAGGTTTGAATGACCATAATTTAAGTCCTACTATCGTCTCATCCACCCTTCACATACGACCCTTCTCATGGGCAAGTTTCCGTTGATCCCAGTTAGCTATGAAAAAAAAAACCTGAACCTAAATCTCACGATCGTCATGTGAAGTGTGCAATTTCCTTGAGTAGCATTCCCGTGACTCGGAAATAAAACACATTTTACAGTGTGCGTTCACTCATCCGATATGCCGTTATCCTCAAAAAATGCGTCGCGGGGTTTTATGGAATCGCGGTGTTTGCGTTTCGCTCTCGGAGAGAAAGTGACACACGAAAGAAAACAAATGGAGGTGCCGAAAATTTTTTTTTCTTGGTCGAGCGACGCTCTACGTATATCTGCTCGAGGACCCGACTCGCTATGTCGTCTGTAAGCCGTGCCACGTGGAGAATACAGGGTCTGTAGGCTATGCGAAGGTTCGGGAGCTTCCTCCGTTCTTTCCAGCGGCCCTCTAAGCGACTAAAAATATCGCTGTTCAGAATCACCTCCCTATTCCATAGTTTCATCTCTAACTTTTTTTTTTTCGTTGCTGACCGTAATCTTCCGGCGCTTCTATTTGTCCCTCGTAAAAGTGCAGAAAAAAGGAATGGCCGTTTCAAGGTAATGGTTTGAGCAGCAAGAGGGCGTGGAAAGCCGAGCTTGAAGACGTATGAGCGATTTTGCACTCTACTGTGCTTCCGTTGCCGCTCTTGTCGCCTCTACTTAGTCTTATGGATGCGACAGTTCGACGGCCACGCAGCCAGAGCTTGAGCGCTCGGCAGGCACTTTCGTCGCCGAAAGTTGTCATCTTCCGTATAAGCAATTATCTGTTGTAGCGCATGGCGCCATTTATGGCTTGTATTTTGTGACTTTGACGAGAAAATTGTTGACTGAGATTTTACAACGTCCGAGGTATTAAGAGCGAAAATGAATGAATGAATGAATGAATGAATGAACGAATGAATGACCACATAAAGAAATTATTTCTTCTTCAGGGAGAAATCCTTTTTCGCATTTGTACCAATTACATCTTTCTAGCCTGTAGCCTTTTCAAAACAGTTCAGATAGATAAAAGGAAGCAACAGTACTTCGAACATATCACTCAAGGAGCGCTCTGGCGTAGCAACCGCCTCTCTACCGAGACTTGTTTTTTGTTGACTCGTAGTTCACCGCGCCTGTGCAAATTGACAACGCGTGCCTGCATATTTTCTTTTGCTAGTGGCCGTTCTTAACCGGATCACAATTCATAAAAACGTTACCAGTCAGCGCAAAGCGCTCCATCATTTATCGGAACTTTCTCGAATGTTGTCGCTGATTCTACAGGAAGAAAACCCTGTCCACTCAGATCGTACGCGTGATTCGAATAGTGCGCTTATTGGAATACACGCGAGATTGACCAATTATTCTAGAATGTAAGTGCCCGACGATCGACGTCGCGGTACTCGGATCGTGTGGACTCCGACACTTCTTTTTTTTTCACCACCGGTGGGCGCTGGGCACGCCTAGTTGAAGCATTTTGGTACACATTGAAAGTGGGAGCTTTTGTGGAACATTATAGAATTGTGTTTTGTCGACAAACGATCGCACAGTGCTCTCTAGTGTCGCAATAAGTGCCGGCGGCCATGTGGAACGAGTAGGGCGCTTTAATTACTTTAATTGTTTTAATTGACCTGACCCGCAAGTCCGAGTTTCACGACCGACCAAGGTGCCTTCATAAGTGATCGTTAATGAGTATGCCGGGATTTGTGCCGCACCAGATTCAATTACACATCGGGTTATAAACGACCGCACTTGTGGCTTGCGCTACCGCCAGAGACATTGAGATAGCATTGACGCTCGTCTTTATTTTGTTGCCTTTCCCTCTGCCGACTTATTTGCTCTGTTCATAAGCACATAATGCACTCCTTTTAATTAGTAGAGCCTGCAAAAGCGACGACGGCTAATGCTCGAGATACCAAGGCACAAGAACCCATTGGAGGAGTTCTTGCGTGTTCTGTACGCATGATCATTATTCGTGTCTACATTAATTTGCAATTACAATAGCGCGTTGTGAGGTGGCACTAGGACTTAGATGGCCAGCCGAGATTTTGCCGAACGTTATCGCAGTAATCGAAATCCTGTGATTTTATTTCTTGAATCTGTTCTTCTTGAATTCGCAGACCATTTATGCTAACATTTGTTCTCGCTCATCTTGCTTCGAGAAGCGACAAGCACGGTTTGAAGCGAATGCGGCACCGCATTTCCACTGCGTGCAACATGTGATCTCTTATTTTGGAGGACGTTTTAGGGATTCCGTCATTATTATATATATATATATATATATATATATATATATATATATATATATATATATATATATATATATATATATATATATATATATATATATATATATATATATATATATATGTATATATATATATGTATATATATATATATATGTGCCTGTGTGTGTGTGTGTTTGTGTGTGTGTGTGTGTGTGTGTGAGAGAGAGAGAGAGAGAGAGAGACAGAGAGAGAGAGAGAGGAATACACCTGACAATCCGAGCACAGTGCTAGATGTGCAGTGATCACAGGTTAGTGAGGTCTAGGATTTACCGCAATATGAATAGCGAAAGAGAAAAGAGAAAATTGCTGAAGTAGAAACAGGCCAAAATAAAATCAGTAAGGGTGAAATCAGATTCAGATTGGCACCTGCAAACACATCTGCAGCCTTACAACAGAGAGATGAAGATGTCATAGACGTAATGAATGAGACTGCAATTAGGCTAACTTCAGAAGCAGAAATTGGAGTGGGAGGTAAGGCACCAAGGCCACCAGTAGGTAAGAGAGAGAGCAAATGATAAATGAAAGGTAGGGAGGTTAACCAGGACTGAGCCCGGTTGGCTACCCTACACTGTGAAAAGAAAAAACCAAACGGATAGGTTAAAAGAAGAAGAGAAAGTCCACAGGGGATATCGTTCAGTCCCTCAGTCCTGATCACAGACGCTGACTCAATCCTGTAGCTTTCAAATATCGCAACAGAGCTTTTGTAGCCTTTTGTAGCTGCGATATGCGAGGCCATGGTCCCAAGACCTTGTTGAAGGTGAACGGTTTTCTATCTAACTAGGCCTTCCGCTGAGCGCCTCAACAGCGGGAACCATTATAATGGCTCAAGACCATCCGATCACGAAATACATTAGTACCGACACGCTTAGGGCCCATGCTCGTCATGTTTCAGTGATGCAATCAAGCTCTCTTGCCTGCCTGCCAGAACGACGACCACAGGCGTCCTTCTCCAACGAGGCCAGCATCCATCGTGTCTCCCTACCATCGGGCTTCACACCCTCAGCAGGTTCAACCTCACCTTTGTGGTGTTCAAGATAACCTCAAGTGCGTGTTACGGTTCCAGGGATAAGAAAGAAGACCGACCTGCCTACCTTGGCCTTGAAGCAAGCAGTTATTGTTCGCACACTTTCTACTTTGACCGAGTCCACATATATACGGATGGCTGTTCCACCCATACCAGCTCCACCGGCGTAGTGGTTATACCATCGCGATCACTAAGCATCCGATAAAAGATTTTTCACTTGATAACATCGACCGGTTCGGAGCTTGTTGCCCTCCGAGGTGCCGTTGATTATATTAACAACCAACCGGCTAATCGGTGGGCAATATTCTGCGATGCGAAGGCGACCGTACAATGTCTTCTGTTATCTCTTCGTTGCGGGTCCAGTGAACAACTCATGTCGGAGATACGAGAAATGCACCATCTAATGATCGCAAAAGGACACGACATGGTGTTTCAGTGGCTGCCTGGCCATTGTGGTATCTCCGGCAACGACAACGCTGACGAAGCTGCTAGGAAAGCATACGAAGGAGCAACCCTTGTTTCGGTATCTTTATCGCGAACTGACGCAGCCCAACACTTAAGCAAGCTTGCGCACCGTATGACATCGGAGAAGTGGCACACACCTGAATACACCCAACGTCGATTGCGTTCCCTCGATCCATCTATGCAACTGCGGCTGTTACCAGGGCTTCCGCGTAATGAGGAAACAAAGCTGTGCCGCTTACGGTTGGGCGTCGCATTCACCAATGCATATACGTTTTTGATTGGAATGGCTGATAGCGCCGAGTGCAATGCCTGCGGTGTCGAAAAAACTATAGAACATCTACTGTGCTACTGCCCATCTTTTGAAAATGAAAGACAAAATCTCTGCACAGCTCTCAACCAGTAGGTAAACTCTCCCCAGTGACAAAGGGCCTAATAAAGAAACGACAAAGAATGAAAGTGTGCAACTCAAGAGATCAGATAGAATTAGCAGAACTCTCAAAACTGATCAACACGGCGAAAATAGGTCATATTCGAAATTTAACGTGAGAAAGTCTTTGGAAGCCGTAGAAAATGGACTCAGTCTGAAATCAGTGAAAAGGAAAGTTGGCATGGGAAAACCAAGATGTACGCATTGAAAGATAAGCAGGGTAATATCATCAGCAGTCTCGAGGATATAGTAAAAGCAGCGGAAGAATCCTACACTGACCTAGGTCTTTTTACCCCGGTCAATTACTCACTGTGAACCCTGATCCTGAGATGGGAATTCACAAAAGAATGAAAATGGGCTGGAGTGCTTACGGCAGACATTGTCAGCTCCTGACTGGAAGCTTACCATTATCATTGAAAAGGACGGTGTACACTCAGTACATTTTACCGGTGCTGACATATGGGGCAGAAACTTGGAGACTGACAAAGAAGCTTGAGAGCAAGTTAAGGACCGCGCAAAGAGCAATTGAACGAAGAATGTTAGAGGTTAGGGATAACGTTAATAAATAGAAAGAGAGAGCAAACGGGGATAGCCGACATTCTAATGGACATGAACAGAAAAAATGGAGCTGGGCGGGCAATGCAGGTTAGATAACCGGTGAGCCCACAGAGTTGCAGACTGGGTGCCAAGAGAAGGGGAGCGCAGTCGAGGACGGCAGCAGACTAGGTGGCTTGAGGAACTTCGAAATTTCGCAGGCGTTAGTTGGATAGGGGTAATTGGAGATTGCAGGGAGAGGCCTTCGTCCTGCAGCGGACATAAAATAGGCTGATTATGGTGACGATATAGCAAGGAATGCTACACGAATTCTGAGAATTGTTTACTAATACGTTAGCATTCTTTGGCCTGTCTGATACTTCCCTATTGCTCGATTATTTAGCTATGTTATGCATGACTGCCGATCGCTACTAATAATTTATTGTTACACTATTATAACAAATTGATATGTTAACTTGACCAATCTTACATTTATTTCGCGCATATACAGGTGTATCGCATCAACTGAGCAGAAACACCATCAGAACCGGTTACTTTTTTTTTCACACCACAGTTGTTTCTTTTTCCTTTCTTTATTTAGCTTTTTTGTTGCTACTTTGACGTGGCAACGGCGATGCCACCAGTTTTTCTTTTCTAACACTGATAATATCGTCTACTATTACACTAATATAACGATTACACATGTTAACTTGATCGAGTATGAATCTATTTTACAGATATAAGGCGTCACGGGACGGACACATTTCGCGGAGGAAAGATTTTATTCCCATAATACGAAGCCAGACTCGCTTACGTACATCTAGGATTTATTTGGACTCGAAGTTGAGACCCCAGAAGTATCAGGATTATGACCTCACTGATATTCAAACGTACTCGGACTCACCGGCACCCAGTCGCACTCATACTCATAAATCCTGAGATCGTCGATGTGTAACAGCAAGAAAAAACTACGCAGATAGTATCACGCAGGAATGAAATCTCGGGACGGAACTGATACGAAAATCCAGAAATATCTATATTGCGACATTCTTGCGTATACGAAACACTGTTATGTGCGAACGTTTTATTTGCGCCTGACATGTCGCTCCTTGCATGTTTCGTAGGAAACTTCTCACAGAAATATAGGGCAGGTCCTAGGCTTGCACACTTCGTTGTCTTTGTGTACCTTTCACTCCGTGAACTCTCACTCAATAGTGGCAATAACACCTACTAGCATCAGCACGCAGTGCCCGCAGTGCTGTTTATCCAATTGGAAACAGGGAGGCATACCTTTCTCTGAAGTCGCGAAGTTCTATCACGCTTCCTGCCCAGTCGGGCGAGGAGGGGAGGGAGGGGCCGTAGGGTCGGCTTAACGAGTGACTGTGTGCTTAACGAAGCTCGTCGTGGTGGGTAGGTTTGCCAATAAAGCCTAATGTGGATAGACGGCACGGAGAACCTGCAATATCTACGGCGTGGGAGAGACGACAGCTCTTCGGCTCGCACCATTTGGCAAGCGCCATGCAATCATTCCAAGCAGCCACTGCCGTGCCTTATGTCTGAGCACTGCGCCGAGTTTCTGTTTTCGTAGACAGCACTTGCGTCTTCACTTATAACAGCTGACCGGTCGTTGAAGTGTGCTCATGGAGCACCGGATGGGGACAACAGCGTTCAGCTCTCCAAATAAAGTAAATTGGTTATTACGGGCCAAACCACAATACGATTATGAGGCGCGCCGTAGTGAGGGACAACGCAATAATTTTGACTAGCTGGAGTTCAACTAAGCATCCGACAAAAGATTTTTCACTTGATAACATCGACCGGTTCGGAGCTTGTTGCCCTCCGAGGTGCCGTTGATTATATTAACAACCAACCGGCTAATCGGTGGGCAATATTCTCCGATTCGAAGGCGACCGTACAATTTCTTCTGTCATCTCTTCGTTGCGGGTCCTGTGAACAACTCATCTCGGAGATACGAAAAATGCACCATCATATGATCGCGAAAGGACATGACATGGTGTTTCAGTGGCTGCCCGGCCATTGTGGTATCTCCAGCAACGACAACGCTGACGAAGCTGCTAGGAAAGCACACGAACGAGCAACCCTTGTTTCGGTACCTTTATCGCGAACTGACGCAGCCCAACACTTAAGCAAGCTAGCCCACCGTATGACATCGGAGAAGTGGCACACACCTGAATACACCCAACGTCGATTGCGTTCCCTCGATCCATCTATGCAATGTTACCAGGTCTTCCGCGTAATGAGGAAACAAAGCTGTGCCGCTTACGGTTGGGCGTCGCATTCACCAATGCATATACGTTTCTGATTGGAATGGCTGATAGCGCCGAGTGCAATGCCTGCGGTGTTCCATAACGCGGTGCAAGAACCTTCTGTCATTTTGCCTCCATCTAAATGAGACTGCGCGGCCGAGATTTGAACCCGTGACCTAGTGCTTAGCTGTGTATCACCACCGCGATTCAGCCACCTCGGCAGGTAACGTTGAGCTTATATCTAACGTACGAATAGTTTGTAAAATGATAATCGAGCTTCATTACTCAACTGAACCGCGGCTGACCTTGTAATAAGCCATCGTTATCACGCAAGCTCCAGTATATGGCTGCAAAAAAGTACCAACTTCTGTCCCAGACGCTGCAAAAGAGTATCAACTTCTTTCGTAGACGCTGCCAGGACACACTCGAAGAATGGAAAGCACACCATAGTTTTGGCGAACCGCAGATCAGATCCAGATCGTTTCGTCTACCTTTCACTGAGCAAGCATTTACATCACAGCATTTGCGTAACATCGCGCGTCGTCAAATTTACACGCGTGCATGCGCAGTCAGAAAAGTCGACAGGCATGAGCATACTAGTGCAGTATGGCAGAGTCGGTTTTGAATAGCGCATGAGGCTGTGAATTGTAATCGAGAGCAATTGAATCTCCCGACTGAAGGCGCAGTTTTATTCATTATGGAATATAGTAGCGCACTTCGAAACAACGACGCAAAGCAGTATGAACAGCGTTCATTCAAAACCAAGGTATGGACACAAGATAATGCGCAGCGCTATATTGTGTTACGTCATTGTTTCTAGGTGAGCTGCCATGTGTCATCATGATTCAACCGAAGCTTCGACTGCTGCTGTTATTTCACATAAGCTAAACGGCCGATTTCTCTCGCTAAATATAGTGCTAATTAGCGCCTACATGTGACGAGTAATTTTTCGAGTTCCTCTTTGCGATAATATTACTAACCACGGCACTTAGAAAACCCTGTCCACCCATGAATTATCTAGTTTCGTGTATGGCGCGCTATCGTGGCTATAGTGAGCGGTAATTTCGCAAAGGCAAGCTACAAAATAGTGCAATTTCGACATCCAGGTAAACGTTGCGTAAGAAACAGAAACTTCCTGTATTTCATGAAATATCGGCCAGGATAGGGAGCAAGTCCCAACTACATGCTTCTCTGTCTATTTGTAGACATTCTTGGAACTATAATACTAAAGAAATGCTACAGTAACTGCAGCTTACCAAGAAACCCCATGCAGCCTTTTTGACGCTGTTTCAACAGCAGTCCCCATCGGTTCCTGGGAGGCTCAAACCAACAACGGCGGCAACGGTGGGATTTCACAATATGCACCACCACCATTTTCCTCATGAACAGCTTTGCAACTTGCAAATGCGGTCCTCGTTCATTATAGTATATATCGCCTATTGTGACTGCCTAAATACACGCACAGACTCGACAGCACTCGGGATTTTCGTGCTGCACACAACTTCGCATTTGTTGTGAAGCAAAAGTTGTTAGTCCATCTGACTGCAGCTGTACGACTTCGATGCCCAGTGACTGTGTGGGGCAAAATTATACATTGTTCGCCCTACAGTCAGTGTTTTCCCCTGTTGGCTGATTGAATAGAACTGAATTTTTATTCTCCTTGAACAAATACACAAGGAAGGAGTAGCCACAAAAAGCTACTGAGATTAGTGGCTTGTCGAGATGGCTGCCCCTTTACACAGCAGCAGTAGATATGAAACAATTTTCATACAAATGACTGCTTTCATACAGATGTACGGGCAATGACTGCACAACGGAACATATGCATTTTGCAAAATACAAAAGAAAGCTTCAAATTATTGAGCAAAATATGTGAAAATAGATAAATAAATGCATCATAGCTCACAGAAACTGATCTCGCATTGTTTTTTGGACAACTGTGACACATCTACCGATTTGTTGGCAAAATTATTGAGCAGAGCTGGAAGAGTAAAAGTGATTGATTGTTTCGCATAGCTGTTTTGAGGAGTAGGTATGTGCCAAATATTGTGGTGACGCGTAGTGTATACGGCAATATTTTCGCTTAATTCTGAAATCTTGCTGTAAAAAGAGTTGTTCTTTCTTGTGGCGGAGCAGTATGTCTGGAGTAAACCATAATTATAAAAATCATGGACATTTATAACCTTAAACTGTTTAAAGAGTTGCTGCGTGTGAAAATCATATGGGACGTCTGCAATTATTTGCATAAACTTCTTTTGAATTAGGTACAGTCGGTTTAGATTCGTTTTTCTTGTTGTGCCCCATACTAGGTGGGCGTAGGACAATTGAGAAAGGGCTAACGAGTTATATAGTAGTAGTTTTATACGTTGAGAAATGATATGTCTACATTTGTTTAGCATACCCGCAATTTTGCACAATTTTTTATGAGTTTCGCGGATATGGTCATCCCAAGTTAATGTACTTGAAAAATATACGCCCAGCACTTTCATGCATTCTACTATTTCAATCACACTGTGACGAAGTGTAATGAGCGGCAAGTTTACAACCTTATTTTTTGGTCTCAAGAGTATTTCTTTTGTTTTTGCGGTATCAATAAGTAAGGAATTGCACTTTGTCCATTCCAGTAACAGCGGCATTGTTTCATTAGATATCTTTTGTATTTCGTCAGTTGTTTTACCGGTGATTATTAATGTAGTGTCATCAGCATAGCAAATTGATGTTACATGTGGATTTAAGGTAAAGGAGTGTAGGTCGTTAACTTAAACACAAAATAAAAGTGGCCCCAATATGCTGCATGAGGTACTCCCATCTTTATGTATTTAATATCTGAAGAAGATGCTCTTATTGATACATACTGCTTACGATGCCTTAAATAAGAAACTAGGAGGTCATACGCAATGCCATGTACACCGTATGGCTGCAATTTATCAAGCAGTGTTTCATGCTGTAATGAATCAAAGGCTTTCGATAAATCTACGTATACTGCCAGTGTTAAATTATGGTCTGAAAGTTTTTTAGGGTTATTTCCTTTTGCTTTAGCAGCGCGGTTTCCATCGAAAAATGCTGACGAAATCCATGCTGAAAATTGTGTAGTAATGATTCCTTGGAAAATTGTTAGACGATCTTATATATCAGAGCTTTACTATCGGTGTGAAAAAAAACGAATAATAATAATATTTGGGGTTTTACGTGCCAAAACCACTTTCTGATTATGAGGCACGCCGTAGTGGAGGACTCCGGAAATTTCGACCACCTGGGGTTCTTTAACGTGCACCTAAATCTAAGCACACGGGTGTTTTCGCATTTCGCCCCCATCGAAATGCGGCCGCCGTGGCCGGGATTCGATCCCGCGACCTCGTGCTCAGCAGCCCAACACCATAGCCACTGAGCAACCACGGCGGGTGAAAAAAAAAAAAAAAAAAAACCAGGAGATTAGACCTGTCGTTGTACCGTACTATCACCGCGTAGCTCAGAACCTGAAAAAGATAGCGAGTAAATTCAAAGTCCCGGTTGTTTTCTCAGCCCCTTCAAAACTTGCTACATTGTGCGCCCGCCTGAACAACCAAAAAATAGAACGCGCGACCTGCGGAACCCAGCATACCAATCCACTTATCAGTTGCAAGGAAGGGGTAGTTTATCAAATTGCACTCTCTTGCAAAAAGGTTTACATTGGACAAACGGGGTGGTGTTTAAATGAAAGGCTAAAAGAACACGAACGGTCACAGGAAAAAGGAACTGGTTCCAATATGGCCATCCATTGCAAAGAGTGCGGGTGCAAGCCTCGCCTAAGAGATACCATCGTTCTGGACAGAAGTCGAGACAGCGTTGCCCGTGAGCTGAAGGAAGCCTTCCACATTTAAAGGAAGGGCCTCGAATGCGTGAGCGTACCATAAAAAAATCTGTATAAAAGTAGGATGTCCTTTTTAGAAGCCCTGAGTTAGAACTGAGCATGTTGCTGCGCCGCCCGCGCTTGGTAAAAATTCCTAATCGTTTCGTTTTTATGGTGTACTCCCTTACGGCGGTGTTTGTGTATCGCGTAACCATTATCATTTATAGTCATTTGGCCGTGTACACCACGTGTCATCTTCACGAATGTCACCTTCACAATCGTTCTATCGCCTTTTGCCTGGTTACCATGTGATGTTTGACAATGCGCGAGTTGCGCCGCGAGATTTGCGCATATATATTGCGTGTTTCCGTCAATAAAGCATCAGTTGTAAGTAAGCGTTCGTCCGCGTCTCTTCTTGTGTCGTCTGTTTGGCGCTATGGTACTTCAGTACATTTAGGTCCTTGGTTTTAAGGAAGGTAGCGTAAAGTTGTCCTTTGGTTTTAATTTTACCGTATATATCCTTGCTTACACAAGGTTTTCTTATTTTGTGCGTCCGTTTAGCAGTTTTTGTGGGAAAACTTGCGTGATAAGCATTTTTCACTACATTAAGAAATTCGTCATATGCCTTATCTGCATCTTTGATTTCATATATGCACTCTCATGTAACATCCTGCAGGGATTCTTTAAATCGCGTCAAGTTTGCATCCGAAATATCTGGATAAACGCGTTGACGTTTTGCTTTTTTACGGCAAACTATGTCTAAAAGTAGAAAAACGGGTAAATGATCACTGATATCGCATGCTATGGTGCCAGCGGTAGTTTTTTCAAGCATGGTATTCGTTATGAATAAATCTAACAATGTCTTTGATGTCTCTGTTATTCTCGTTGCGCTTGTCGGAACACATAGCCTTACATACTAACAGTCGATAACAAAGTCATTTGCTTGGAATCACGTTGAAGTAAATTAATATTAAAAACACCTCCGACAACAAGTTTGAGATTCTGCTCAGTAGAAAAACATAATAAGCGTTCAAGGAAACTAAAGAAATTGTCAGAGCTGCCAGCGGGCGGCCTATACAAGCCAACAAACATGTTTTCATTTGCACGGACCGCTACAGCTTCAGTCATCAGTTACACATGTCATCAGTTACACATGTGCACTCTCTTTCAAGGTGACAATCGATGCATTTTTGCCTAAGGATAGATACACTCTTTTGTTGTTTCGCGTCACGAAGAAATGAGCATACGGATGTGGCGCATACATTTCCGAGTCATTTTCGTACCAGGTTTCTGTTAATATAATCAAAGAGAAGGGGAAGCTTACGCGATGAAAAAAAATTTCTATGCCATCTATTTTTGACTTTGCAGACCGACAGTTGAGAGTAAGAAAAGAAAAAGAAAATTTTCGTGGTTTTACTTTTTCAGAGAACTGGTGGGGTAAGACATTCATATCGGATAATCACACAAGCAATGCTACGAAGTCAACGATTGCAACCGCGTGTCTTTCTTAACAACAGTCACTCAATAATAATAATAATATTTGGGGTTTTACGTGCCAAAACCACTTTCTGATTATGAGGCACGCCGTAGTGGAGGACTCCGGAAATTTTGACCACCCGGGGTTCTTTAGCGTGCACCTAAATCTAAGCACACGGGTGTTTTCGCATTTCGCCCCCATTGAAATGCGGCCGCCGTGGCCGGGATTCGATCACGCGACCTCGTGCTCAGCAGCCCAACACCATAGCCACTGAGCAACCACGGCGGGTCAACAGTCACTCAATCCCCAGTGGCCTTCCACATAAGAATTTTGCCGTTCGCATGCCAGACAAAACGGGAGTTGTCTGCCATGCATTAGGTGGTTGTCGTTGCCATGATGGTAGGTTGAAGAAATGGGCCGACTTTGCCTCGTGATCAATCCCGGCTATTCATCGGCCTGAGCGTCGCTTACAGTGCCACTGCGGTACTTCACGATGTATCCAGCAAACTATTCTCTCTTGATAATGCTAGAATACATGGACCTTGCTTGTTGGCTATAAGTGACCCGTCTGGGAACACGAGGGAGCGCAGGCTCGCATGAAGAATGTCATCATTTTGTAGGTTATCAAGAAGAGCGCCCCTTTGATCGCGGTATTTTGAGCCTTACCGCGAAAAGTGCCCTGTGTCTGCCATGTCGTCGCGTAAAGTACAGTGAGTATAATCGTGAGGTCATTTGTTCAACGAGAAAATAGCACCACGAAAAATTAATGCAATGACTCTTCATAGTGCGTTGGATATTTTCGCCTGTAGAATTGCGGGATGCAGCCCAACGACTTTACCTGTTTGCCCTCAGAAGTTCTGCATATAGGTGTCTTTGTTTTTTATGGCTTGTGATGGCGTGCTTAATGCGGGAATGTCTTGCCTATGGAGGTCCTGCTTCTTATGCTGTAATCATAGCGATCCGTGCTTTGATTAGATTTTCTTTTAGAAACCCCCAATCCAAGGGTTCTTAGCTCTAATTTCCTTCCCAATGTTTTCGATTTCGTAACTACAGCTTTCTTTCACATTTACAACACAGATAAGCAGTGCAGAATACATTATGTTGTTTTTACTATCTTATACATCATTTCCGAGCCTCCAGTCAAGGCTTTGCCTTGTCATCGAAGGTACTAGACTGTTGCGGAAGGCTTGTTTCCATTTCTCTACTCACCCTGTATACAAGCATGTCTTTTTTTTGCTTGCAACGCAAGACCCATCATTTTATTACGTTCTCTAAGGATCTCTCTTGAATTTGTGGACGCCGCAAGGGCTGTTTTTTTTTTTTTAGATTGCATCGGTGCTTGCATAATAAGCCTACTGTTCAATTTATTCACTGCTAGTAGTCTATCGGAGAACCTGGTAATTTTCACTGTTTATTTCGGCTACCAGTGTGCTTGTTCTTAAGATACAGCAGCTTTAGTTTGTTCGCGAGCAGAGGGTTATTTCTTCAGGTTATCTTTGTGTCACTATTTTACTTTTTTTTTCTCCCATGTATAACAATTTTGCTACGTTGAGCAGTTTGGTCGAAGTATTGTTATGTGATTCAGCTTCCAGACATTCATTCGTTAAGTCTGCTAAGCCTACGAAACCCGACCAACAAATTATAACCTGAAACAAGGCATATCCAATGCGCATGTTGGACTTCTTTTGTTGTTGGACTTTCTTAATGTTGGTGTTTGTTTCGATTTATCAAGCCATATTTCCTAGGCCATTTCACATGGCGTTTTCGAACTGTTTTTGTGCGCCTTTGTTCTATTGTTTATGGTCCGCGTTTTAAGTGTCGTCCAAATTATTGTTTAATTTTTCGTCCTTCTTGGGTGAACTCTCAAATGTTGTTGTTAAGTTATTATGTTATGTCACTTTGAAAAACATCACTATAGATTACCTCTTTCGCGTAAGTCTATACACTGTTTAATATACATGTTGTGCACACGTATGTATGCATGTTTGAGAACTGTGTTATGCCACATGCACCCATTTACAATCTATATACATACTTACACCCTTCTACAGATGCACACATATTGCGGATGGAAAATGTTCTCGTCGAAACGCTAGCACGAGATCCTGTGAATAGAAGGTGGTGTGCACCGTTGACGTAGCAATATCCCTCTAAGAGGTACCCGGCGCATTAGCTGTTGCTGTCGTAGTTTTTGTTATTGTGTTTCACTAGAATTATAAATCTGAGAAGCGTCCTGTATATGCTTAATGGGACAATAAAGGCAAATACTAAGTCAAGTTGAAGTTGTAGATTAGCGCTCGAGAATCTCTAAGGCGTCAATATTATCCCTAACAGAGCTTTAATAATCGGGAAATCCAGGTAAATGCCGGACATGATTATAGTCTCCCTCGGGACATTCAAGCACTTTCCCGGTGATAAAACCACTCCTCAGTTAAATTCTGTCACTAGTACTCAACTACTCGTTGCAAAAAAACATCCTCGTATTCCAGTACAAGATGTAATAAACTGCTTCTTACCCAGTCCCATTTCATGTTTAGAAAAAAGAACTCATTGAAGTTACCGTTGACAACGACGCGGGTGGTCGAAAAGGTTTCGTTTTCACTCGATTCTGCGCCGCCCATGCTTTCGCGTTTCAGCACTTTTCCGATCGCGTGCTGCTGTGTTGGTTTTGCTGGCTCGCGAAACTCGCACAAACTGCCAGTAGCAGAGAATTCAACTTCCATGAGATGTCGCGGGACGCCCGAACGGTCCACGCCACTCGACCAAAAAGCAGCTGCAGCGGCGAATCCGCCGCTCTGTCTTGGCTCGGTGCCGCCGTCTATCGGGCGCCGTTTTACTCACCGATGGCAGCAAAGAGCGGTAATCGCGTATATAACGTCACAACTCCCCCAGTTGGGTGGCGGGATATTTGAATTTCGAAAAAGGTATTCGGACCGTTCAGATGCAATTTTCTCGTAAACTAAATCTTTTCTTGGCCCGAAACTAGCGTTGCGAGGTTTCTGGAGAGGTATTTAAACATTCCATGTCGACTTAGTATTTGCCCTTACTGTCCCTTTAAGTATGACAAGGGCTTTTACGTGTTCATTGCTTCAACACCTTTACAATGAATGCCTTCGTGTTAGCTCCGGTTCATTATGATGAGTGAAGTTGAAAATACATTATAATCGTCTTGGTTTGTGTGAATATACATTAAAATCGCCCGTGACGGTGAGCGAAATTTGCTTGTCGTTAGAATCAGCGTAACCATAAGAATATGCAGATCCATCGCACGCGTTACAATTTCTATGAAGCGGTGATTTCTTGAAGTCGTTAATACACGCTCTACCCGTAACGGCAATGCAGCCATGGATATTGTTTTTGTGCATTTTATGCAATGTGAAATCTCGCGCAATTGTAATGTTTATCCACCACGAATAACACAGTTTTATTCTCACGCATTTTCTATACGTATGCCATGCTCTGCTCACAAGCTACGACGAATTGCAAACACCAAGTTAGGATGACACACAATGTGACTCATTTACGCAGCGATGTCAGAAAAATTGAAAGCGATAAATGAAGCAGATAAATGAAACAATGGCAATGAACAATGTACGCACAGAAGTGTTCTACACATATGTAGCTGCATGCGAGGATTGTGCGTCTCTTGTGTCAGTGGCACATATCGAACAAATTATTCAAGGAAGTCCTAATGAAAATAAAGCATCCAGTTAATCTAACGCGCTACTCTAATAACATCGCCGTGTGTTTCAGGGCTACCTGTTAGCCAATAATGCATGCTGCTATCTTTTATGTCAGAGGCGATTATTTTGTTACTCAGAACAGATGTGTGCTAGCTGCCACTACTTTGTCGGTCAGCACACAAGGAATATCTAAGTCTGTTTGCTCGTATACGCACTCAGCGCCCCTGTCACCTTTGCATATGCAGGGTGATCACATATAAGCTTCATGGAATTTGTAAGGACCGCCCGTGGCAGATAGCATACATCTTGTCCTTGAGTGGACTTATACGAAGAGGCGGACGTTAGTAGAATGACAAGTTGTAACACATATTCAACTAATTAACAAAATCACTGTTGAACTCCTAACGTATTCACTTTACGGCAGATATTGCAAATAATGAATTGTAGCTAGTGGGCTCGCAAGACGTATCCAATTTATATGAATTTCCAGGTTTACATCAATTTCGAGAAACTTCAAAACGTGTGGAAAGAAATACATTCGCCTTCCGGTTACTTATGTGATGCCATGCATAAAAGAGCGTTTTGTTAAAAACGTAAGTGGTACAACACTGCATTTTTACGGCAAGTTTCACGGCCAATATCCCCAACTGGCATCATTGTAGAAATTTATTCCAACTGGATACCCCTTGCAAGCTCACTGGCTACAATTTGTGAATTGCAATATGTACATCTGCCACTAAGAAATTAATTCAATACGATAATTAGCGGGCTTCTGTTAACTAGGGCATGTGTTGCGATTTCTCGTGCAATCAATGTCGTCCTCTATGAATAATCCAGCTCAAGGACTACAATTATGTTATCTGCACTAGGCTATTTTCTTTAATTTACATAAAACTTAAGAACAATCTCCATGTATACAGCCACCAAGATATCCGTCGATATACTGCCCAACCCGGTAGCCGACAACCACGCCAAACCCGTAGGGAAGACAAAAAAGGCTTGGCTTTCAACTTAGCACGTCTTGTGAGAAATCCGCAATTCTAAAGAAAAGAAACTAAATTATGGGATTTCACGGGCCAAAACCACTTTCTGATTATGAGGCACGACAGACTGGGGGACCCAGGAAATTTGGACGACCTGGGGTTCATTAACGTGCACCTAAATCTAAGTATACGGGTGTTTTCGCATTTCGCCCCTACCGAAATGCGGCCGCAGTCGCCAGGATTCAATCCCTCGACCTCGTGCTTAGCAGCCCAACTCCACAGCCACTAAGCAACCACGGCAGGTAATTCCACAATTCGAAATGGGAGGAATGCTTTTGCCTTTGTGTGAGAGTGCTTGGGAGGAGTAGTGGGTCTTCTTAAGGTAATAAATTCCAATGAAGGTCCGCCTCGTGTATGAATATAGCCGGAGTACCACTCTTTGGCCTATGAATTCTTTGCGGTGACTTCATGTTCCTGAGCAAATCTACGGCCGTACAGGCAAATGTGAAACGGTTTAGTATCCTAAAATTTCTTAAAGCGGACGATTTTCCATTCGCCTCTAGTTTGTTTCTGCCTTTCTTAGTCTCTTTGGTCTATCTGTCTTTTCATCCCCATGTCCCTTTTCCTCAGTCCAAGCTGGCAAATCGGATGTGTGGCTGGTTAAGCTCCCTGCTATTCCTATCTTCTGTCTTTCTCTATTTCTCTTTTGCCGTGTTCTGGAGAGCACGATGCCTAGTCCGTGTGCTCATAAGTCACATTAGAGCTTCAACGAAAATGCAGGGTTGTTGAAGGCAGGTATTGAGATACTTTTGATGGCTTCAAAAGCCACCGAAAGTGGTGTTTGCAATTAGGCTTTTTTTTATTGCGGTAGCAATTACATGGACACTCGAGACACATTTTTGTCGTCACCATGATGCTCCGTATAAGGTGGAAGGGCGATAACATCGTCGCGGTGCGCCGTATGCCGTATGCCGTATGTGCGATTGAAAGCGTACGAGGGTGAGTCGACGAAGGCGGTCCGATCTCGCGCGCGCAAAGGAGGAAAGCGAGAGGAAGCGCGCTGTCTTCTGTCGCGGGCAAGGCACCAGAGGGAGAGGAGGAAGGGGGTTACTCCAGCGGCTGCTGCGTATGGCGCGGCCGCGTGGGCCCTATTTTGAAAGCGATCTGCGACAAGCACTGAGTAAAGCGAGTGCTGATAGCTTTGGATTCGCTGTTTAGTACACGTTGAAGCAAGAGGAAACACGAAAGCCAATTCGCTCCCTGCAGCTGCTGCGCTTCTTCACTCCAGCGTTTTGACAACGAGTTTCCGCGGTCATCGAGTGATATGTGTTCATGTTAAGTTATTAAGCTAATTTTTACGAAATATACGGCCGACAAAACTACTATCCTTACATCGTATAGCTGTGCAATATTTTCCTATCGCAATCGATGCTTTGCCTTTAGGGCTTAACTGCGACTTTTACAGCGCAGCTCTTTCGCGCCCGTTTCCGCGTTTCGCGTCGCCGTGGGCCTCACCGTCATGCCTCGTATTAACCAAGGTCATCATCCACGCGCTCCTCTTACTGCGCGCGCTCCTGCTACCGTCTCTCGCGCGCAGCGCCAATCTTGCTCTCCCCTTGTCTTGCAAAGCCGGATCGCGTGTTCTCGCCTATCCTCTCGCCCCCTTCCTCCCGCGCAGTGCCTTTGCGGTGACTCGCCACGCTACCGTCCACTCCGCCTTCGCCGTCCCTTCTCCCGCTGTCGCGGCACTGCCGCGGTGCCGACGGCGGGCGCTCCTTGCCGCCTCGCGCGTGATCCACGGCTCTCCGCTCCTCCGTCTACGCGTCGAGTAGCTGTACGGCTCTCAGCGTTGTCTCTCGCTTCCCCGTCTACGGGGCGCGTTCCTCAGTGGCGTTTGGCACCTCTGGCAGTGATTGCGCCTGGCTGTCCTCCTCCTGTCGCCACTTTTGCCCCATACCTCCCCTTATCTGGCGCAGTGTCATTGCGGTGACTCGAAATACAATTATAGCGTTTCGTCCCCTTTTATTTCCCACCACAACCTTGCGCAGCCACGTTGAGGCCTGTTTGCGAGTGAATGAGTGTGCGACCTCTACTCAATACACCTGTTCTCGGGTCGTTTCCTCATTCCACCTCAGAAGAAACACTAAATACGAATACGTATACGAATACGATTTATTTCATGTTTCTTCGAAATATGGGGAGATGAAAGAAAAAGCTGCTGAACAGCATCTTGACAAGCTCCCACCACCCTTGTTTACATAGGCAACAGCAGCTCATACAATATACATATACAGATATTATACAGATATCACACATTATATATAGACATTGCAGATACAGATTACAGATATATACAGATATTATACAGATATTATCGGCCTACACGCACGCACACACACACACGTTTTGATGGATATTTTATACTAATAATTCATAATCTTCCCCCCGCTCTCCGTTGCGGTGACCCGCTATAAGATGGCGCGATGGCGTGTCGCCGGAACACCTGCTCGATAGCAGCGGATCGCTATGTGTGCTGCCCAATCCGATACGCAAAACCACCTCCGTTCGGCGTTGCGTATTCTGTACGCGGTTGCCTGCTGTTGAAATAAGGCAGCAGCTGCGCTCAAGGACGCATTACCAAGAAGCGTAATCGTTAACTTTTCTTTATTTCAATAGAATCTGTGACATTTATGTATAATTGTGCGGACCATCACGCGAGCTGCCTCGTTCTGCTTATTAAGCGCCAGGAAGAAGGCAAAAAAGAACGACAGCCTGCAAGATGGGAAAAAAATGCTAGTTTGCAGAGCGTTACTTATACAGAACTGTTATCAGAAATGCACCACTTATTTTTAAAAAAATATTCAGATTCCACGCACACTGAGAGTCAATTTACGTGAAACGTCTTCGAGGCAGTAGCCTGTTATTTGGGGCTCTGCAAAGCGCTTCTCCATGAACCAATGTATTAGTATAGGGTAACCTATTGTACGTGTAGCGCGAGCGTGCGTTGACGACAGCAGCAAGACGACGATATTGTGAGGGGGGTCTAAATGACGACTTCTTTTTGCCCTGCTGCGAAAAACACCCCAAAACCTGCTCCACCTCGATATGAACAGACACCGAAAGCGGTAATGTGCCGTAGCGCCTGCGTAGCAATAGCTGCATGCTATGAGGAAAGCACTGGGCAATGAGAGTCGATCCTGGAGGTGGTGGAGCGTAACGCAGTTCCTAAATGGGCTGGCGGCGACACGAGGAGAACGGGAGACATTGGCACGCTATATCGCTCTTAAAAGCGGCTTATTGATATGCGACATCACGCACGGGAAAGATTTTAGCGAGACTGACTAGGAACTGGCGTGCGCGCACGTAGTCTCACTTTTTGCATAATGAATCCTTACCAACTAGCTCAGCTTTCTGTCGTTCTAAGTCTCACTTGTGCCATGCGACGTGGTGCAAGAAGTAGTCGTGTCAACGGGCTAGTTTGCGTCAACTCGAGAAAACTATGCGTGCTATCGTGGCTTAGTGTATAAAGCATTGCGCTCTCTACTGATTTACGCACAAGCTTTGTGGACATGTCGTGGGGTCCCCGTGAGCGCGCGAATTATGCTGCAGTATAACTTTTATTGGGTTACCACCTCTACTGAATACATCTGACAGTATGATGATAATATTGTCGCTTGCACAGGAAGGCAAATGCATCACTTGTTCACATATCCTAGCTAAAGTTATCCTTTATTTTATTTTCTAGTAGATTCAGTTCTTCGTTGCACTCTGTTCAATATCTACGTTGATTTTTGTTCTATCTTTCTAATTTCTGCCGCTATATGCTTCTAAATTTGTCTATGAGACCAAGTGCATTGTTATTAAAGAGTTTAGTCTTTTATTATTCTGCCATTTTGCTTTTAGTACACCGTCTTTTCTCCTTTTGTCTGCTATGACATAGCTTCTAATGTAAGTTGTCCCGTTTTTTAAGTCATTTCTATCTTATTGTTACGGTGTTTAGCTGCATTAGTGAACTCTTTCACTTTGAAGCAGCCGTCGCATCTCGTGGAGCACGGAGACAATGTTAAGTAGTCTTTCGCCATTTTTTCCTATCCGAATCCTTAGGTTTGTTGTTTGTAAGGGTAGCACTGTGTCGCGGTTCTCTGCCGCCTTGTAGACCATTGCGGAACGTGTTCGTCACCGAATCCCGCTGCTTATCTATCGTAAGATGCGCCGTCATCTTATCTTATTTCTTTTCTTTTGCCGGCACACCACAATTTCGCTTAGACTGAACCCATCAGTGTGTGGGATCGTCATAGTTCTTCAACTGAAAAGGCGCGAGACGATGTGAGACAGCAACCCCCTAGCCGCCAGCTGTTATTGAGCTTAAGAATCCTTCAGAATGAAACATTCACGACGCCACCTTACGGTTTTAACTTTTGCTGCATCAGCACCTTTACATAACGCGCTACGCATGCATCAGCACCATAACTGCTGATGCTCTTGGTCTTTGTTATTGCTACTGTTGAACGCATGACTGTAAAAAGAGCAGACATGCGATCTGTCGTCTTCAAAATGTTGCTCCGTTTGTAAAATGTCGTGCGCAAGCAAGGAAAACAAAAGATGATTTCGTTTGTATAAAGTTTTTGTTAAGTGCGAAATATATTTATGCGTACTCATTCATGTCAGTTTACCTGCAAATGCCTTGCGAGGAGCCTGCCATGGATGCGCGCATAATGTGCTGGTGCAATCATGCATGTGCGATTCTTCAAGGCAATTTAAGTGAAATAGACGTCAAAAAGAGTGAATTTGGTTTGCACGCGTCGTACGGCACTTCTCTTCAAACAATCCGCAACTCCCAGGCGTAACAGGGCTGCATTTTCGTCTTATGCACAAAACGCCTTTTATCAAATGTGGAGTGCACTTCTTGTTGAATTCAACTTTAGTCACATGCACCCTGCATGCTGTCATTTTGGTGCGTCCTCGTGTCGCCTACAAGAAAGCTATTGGTTCTGTCACGTCGCCAGCAGACTTGTGGAGCCCACAAGAAGAGGGACTGAACGACGAGAAAGCAGGGAAGCGTTTCGATAGAGACAGCAATATGTCAAAATGAAATGCGACGATCGAACAACAGTGGACAAGAAATGAGGTCAACAGAATCGCTCACGGCTGAGGAAAGGAAGAGTAGGACTTGTGTTCCTTCTTTGTGCACATTTTTTCCTCGTCTCTAAAGCATAAACGCACGTTTTCTTTTGTTAGGGTAAATAAAAAAATTTGTCGCTCTTCCTTGCTGCGATCTTCCCCTTTCTGTTTCCTGAAAATCCCATGTTTGTCATTCTTGGCGCGGGGGCAAGTGATGCTGCCAGACAACGTGCAGAAACGAACAGCCTGCGTTTCCTTCTGTCCCATCTGTCACCCACTGTTTGTAAAACGCGGAGCGGTTTCTCGATTCTTTGCTTCTGTGTGTTTCTTAGTCCTTCTGCATCTTTTGGTGTATTTGTCTGCTTTTCTTTTTGACAATGTGTCAATAGGACCCTAAGCGACATGGTAGGCGCCTTGCAAAATAAGCGCGTAAACCCGAGGGCATGCGAAGGGCCAAGAACAGACACTCCAAGCGGCTATTTCTTGACACGGCATTTGACGCACGACAGCTTCTCCGTTGATTAGAAAATTTAGAAAAGAACGTGACCCACTAAGCAGCCGTAAAAAGCTATAAACGTGCAGGTATTCTTGTAAGTTTGCAAAAAGTGCACATCACTAGTGCATATAAATAGTATAATACTTTCGGCATATCATTCATGCAGCATCTACAGAAAGTACCACAGCGTCGACAAGCTTTCGCTGTTCGCTTTGTCTGTCGCTCACAAGCAGCAGCGGACAAATGTGAGGTACAACGCAGGGTATACAGGAAAAATCTACCAGAAGAATTTCTTGAACTAGATACGTCCTGCAGGAGTTTAAGTAGGATGCCAGTGAATGTTAGCAGCGAGCTTGTTCTGCAGGTTAAGGGATTCGACAGCTGTCAGGGCAACAGTGTCCTTGTCCTGTAGCGAGGCTTTCCTGTCACGTTTGTCTTAATCTACGCCCGTTCGCCGGCACGCTACGATCAGGAGGAGAATGTGCCAGCAAAGCGGAGCACTAACTCGATTGTTGAATGTTACCGAAGTCTGATTGCCGAAATTGCTTGTGCACGATCAGTGCTAGCACACAGAAAAAATAAGTGTTCTGCCGAACCGCATTGACCGCTCTCAGGTCTCAGGCTTTCGCAAGTTTATTTCAGAGTGTAGCGTACATTTTGTGCATTTGTAGATACAAGCATGCATATTCGTGACGTGTAGAATAAGAAACAACTATTAGGCTAAAATTTATGGAATCAAATAACAATAGATTCAGGAAACGGTGCTCCATGTACGCGACGTTTCCAGCAAGCGTTCTACACGAGCCAAATTATATCCAAGCATTGCTAAGCTTAGCCGTAGCAGGAAAGTTGCAGTATTTATTTATTTTCCAAAATATTGCTTTTCCTTTGTTTAGCGACAAGTGCACACTCACCGATTAAGTATTCGCGCTGTGAAAACCTATATGTGACCCCCTTTTATTTTTTTCTTTGTATAGTCGTCACTAATAGTGATCTCCACTATAGCGTAATGTGACCGATGTCTGTGGATACGTTGCCATTGATTTGTGTTTGATTGAACAGTTCGCCGTTCAATGCAGTCTGTGACATTGTGGCAATATGTGCGGGCGCGTACGGTTTGTCTCTGTGTCGGGACAATTAGAAGTAATCGCCGACATCTAGGTAAGTTTATATCAAGCAGTCCTTTCTAACACTTCATCAGTCTGCTTCGGAGAGGCTGACTGAACACCGAGCGAGCAGCTCCTAGGTTGCCAACATTACGTTCCGGCACTGAACTGTAACTTTCTCTATAAACACCGATCGCAGTTACCATGACTAAGCACTCGGTTGTTTATATGGGTTATCATCTCGAAAGGCGACCATGCATATACCTTTTGTAAGATATCCAGCGCCCTTTGTCGAAACATAGCTTTGGTGAAATTGTTGAGCCTCCGCCACTGCTGTGGGACGAGCATGTGCGCGACTACCGGGTGCCTACCCTTACGAAAGTTGAAAGCGCACTGCGGAGCCAGTTCTCGGCCACTAAGGATGTTCAAGACACTTTGAACGACACCAATTTGATGGGAAGTGACCGGCACGAGAGCGCCAGAGTCTGCTGCAAGTGGCCAGGTTACCGTGCTCTGCGTCCTACTGTGCGCGCGCAATGGTCCCTCTTCGTTGTTGTTCTTTTCTATTCCACTCTTTCATTTACCGCCAGTGTAGGGTAATAAACAGCATGCTCACATGACTGGCCTCCCTATATTTCATCTCCTTGCTAACTTTCTTTCCCTTTTTTTTTCTTCTGGAAACGCACCACCAGCTTTGGGAGTCCCTTATAATTCACATCTGTGAGGACACTGCTGCCGCACCCAGTTTGTTGTATGCCACTCCTCTTTAACTTATTTAACTGGGGACTCTAAATACTGATTATTTTCTCGCTCCCTATGTGAACGAGTAGCTTGTACTAACTTAAGATCTATTGATCGGCTGGTAGGTTAGTCATGGTGGAATAAGGCAGCGCACCACGATACAACGACGTAACTTTTTCTTTCGATATTTCTTTACAGCCCCTACACATCCGCCGTAAGTGTGCTCTGCTCTGCCTATTTAAAAATATGTTCATTCCGATAAGCCATGCATATTACCCCTAGAAACCCCAGCCCGTACGTCCTCAATATTACATAATCATTTTAGCTTCAAGCGTATTTTCGGTAAAACCACTACTTTCAATTTATCTGGTGTACCTCGTGCCATATAACACTGGAATGGTCTTCGCGATGACATCGTCTCGATAACTGGTCGTGAAATATTTCGTGAACGCCTGTGCGTGCTTTTTACATAATCTCCTTCCTCTTACATACCTGCTATGCTTGAGCATGCTGTGCTTTGTTTTGCTTTTTACTTCAGCCACTGTAGTTGTCTTAGGTTTATTGTTTAGTTGTTTCCATTGTACTTCACAGTTCTTTGTTACATTGCCCCCCTTACTCAATGCCCGACAGGGACTGTAAGGTGTTTTCTAAATAAATAAAAAAATAAACTCAGGATAAACAAACACAAGCGCTGTGTAGATTCTGTGTCTGTATGTCTGCTCCTTGCGAATGTCACTTCCATACCTTCGCGCCTACAAGGGACACTAGACAAGCTTAGCATAATAAACCCAACTTGCCGAAAGCTCATAATGTATACGGTCAACGTCACCTACCATTTGTCAGTGCAGAAACCTGGAACTAAATATTCAGCTTCGTTAGAAAACTTCCAAGTGAGGTTTCACCAGTATATCATCATCATCATCATCATCAGCCTAGTTACGCCCACTGCAGGGCAATGGCCTCTCCCATACTTCTCCAACTACCCCGGTCATGTACTATTTGTGGCCATGTTGTCCCTGCAAACGTCTTAATGTCATCCGCCCACCTAACTTTCTGCCGCCCCCTGCTACGCATCCCTTCCCTTGGAATCCAGTCCGTAACCCTTAGTGACCATCGGTTATCTTCCCTCCTCATTACATGTCCGGCCCATGCCCATTTCTTTTTCTTGATTTCAACTAAGATGTCGTTTACCCGCGTTTGTTGCCTCACCCAATCTGCTCTTTTCTTATCCCTTAATGTCACACCCATCATTCTTCTTTCCATAGCTCGTTGCGTCGTCCTCAATTTCAGCAGAACCCTTTTCGTAAGTCTCCAGGTTTCTGCCCCATATGTGAGTACTGGTAACACACAGCTGTTATACACTTTCCTTTTGAGGGATAGTGGCATCCTGCTGTTCATGATTTGAGAATGCCTGCCAAACGCACCCCAGCCCGTTCTTATTCTTCTGGTTATTTCAGTCTCATGATCCGGATCCGTGGTCACTACCTGCCCTAAGTAGATGTAGTCCCTTACCCCTTCCAGTGCTTCGCTACCTATCGTAAACTGCTGTTCTCTTGCGAGCCTGTTAAACATTACTTTAGTTTTCTGCAGATTAATTTTCAGACCCACCCTTCTGCTTTGCCTCTCCAGGTCAGTGAGCATGCATTGCAATTGGTCTCCTGAGTTACTAAGCAAGGCAATATCATCAGCGAATCGCAAGTTGCTAAGGTATTCTCCATCAACTTTTATCCCCAATTCTTCCCACTCCAGGCCTCTGAATACCTCCTGTAAACATGCTGTGAATAGCATTGGAGATATCGTATCTCCCTGTCTGACGCCTTTCTTTATAGGGATTTTGTTGCTTTCTTTGTGGAGGACTACGGTGGCTGTGGAGCCGCTATAGATATCTTCCAGTATCTTTACATATGGCTCATCTACACCCTGATTCCGTAATGCCTCCATGACTGCTGAGGTTTCGACTGAATCAAACGCTTTCTCGTAATCAATGAAAGCTATATATAACGGTTGGTTATATTCTGCACATTTCTCTATCACTTGATTGATAGTGTGAATATGGTCTATTGTTGAGTAGCCTTTACGGAATCCTGCCTGGTCCTTTGGTTGTCAGAAGTCTAAGGTGTTCCTGATCCTATTTGCGATTACCTTAGTAAATACTTTGTAGGCAACGGACAGTAAGCTGATCGGTCTATAATTTTTCAAGTCTTTGGCGTCCCCTTTCTTATGGATTAGGATTATGTTAGCGTTCTTCCAAGATTCCGGTACGCTCGAGGTTATGAGGCATTGCGTATACAGGGTGGCCAGTTTCTCTAGAACAATCTGACCACCATCCTTCAACAAATCTGCTGTTACCTGATCCTCCCCAGCTGCCTTCCCCCTTTGCATAGCTCCTAAGGCTTTCTTTACTTCTTCTGGCGTTACCTGTGGGATTTCGAATTCCTCTAGGCTATTCTCTCTTCCACTATCGTCGTGGGTGCCACTGGTACTGTATAAATCTCTATAGAACTCCTCAGCCACTTGAACTATCTCATCCATATTAGTAACGATATTGCCGGCTTTGTCTCTTAACGCACACATCTGATTCTTGCCTATTCCTAGTTTCTTCTTCACTGTTTTTAGGCTTCCTCCGTTCCTGAGAGCCTGTTCAATTCTATCCATATTATAGTTCCTGATGTCCGCTGTCTTACGCTTGTTGATTAACTTAGAAAGTTCTGCCAGTTCTATTCTAGCTGTAGGGTTAGAGGCTTTCATACATTGGCGTTTCTTGATCAGATCTTTCGTCTCGTGCGATAGCTTACTGGTTTCCTGTCTAACGGAGTTACCACCGACTTCTATTGCGCACTCCTTAATGGTTCCCATGAGATAGTCGTTCATTGCTTCAACACTAAGGTCCTCTTCCTGAGCTAAAGCCGAATACCTGTTCTGTAGCTTGATCCGCGATTCCTCTAGTTTCCCTCTTACCGCTCACTCATTGATTGGCTTCTTGTGTACCAGTTTCTTCCGTTCCCTCCTCAAGTCTAGGCTAATTCGAGTTCTTACCATCCTATGGTCACTGCAGCGTACCTTGCCGAGTACGTCTACATCTTGTATGATGCCAGGGTTCGCGCAGAGTATGAAGTCAATTTCATTTCTAGTCTCACCATTCGGGCTCCTCCACGTCCACTTTCGACTAACCCGCTTGCGGAAGAAGGTGTTCATTATCCGCATATTATTCTGTTCTGCAAACTCTACTAATAATTCTCCTCTGCTATTCCTAGAGCCTATGCCATATTCCCCCACTGACTTGTCTCCAGCCTGCTTCTTGCCTACCCTGGCATTGAAGTCGCCCATCAGTATAGTGTATTTTGTTTTGACTTTACCCATCGCCGATTCCACGTCTTCATAAAAGCTTTCGACTTCCTGGTCATCATGACTGCATGTAGGGGCATAGACTTGTACCACCTTCAATTTGTACCTCTTATTAAGTTTCACAACAAGACCTGCCACCCTCTCGTTAATGCTATAGAATTCCTGTATGTTACCAGCTATTTCCTTATTAATCAGGAATCCGACTCCTAGTTCTCGTCTCTCCGCTAAGCCCCGGTAACACAGTACATGCCCGCTTTTTAGCACTGTATATGCTTCTTTTGTCCTCCTAACCTCACTGAGCCCTATTATATCCCATTTACTAGCCTCTAATTCCTCCAATAACACTGCTAGACTCGCCTCACTAGATAGCGTTCTAACGTTAAACGTTGCCAGGTTCAGATTCCAATGGCGGCCTGTCCGGAGCCAGGCATTCTTAGCACCCTCTGCAGCGTTACAGATCTGACCGCCGCCGTGGTCAGTTGCTTCGCGGCTGCTGGGGACTGAGGGCCGGGGTTTGATTGTTGTATTCATATAGGAGGTTGTGGCCAAGTACTGCACCAGGGTGGCCAATCCTGCTCTGGTGAGAGAGTGCGTTACCGGTTCTGGTCACCGGGATCAGGCGGCACTGCAGGTCTGTTTGTGCAATTTTCTCAACACACGGTTTTTTTTTCATCACTTTAAATCCTGTATCACTTTAAATCCTGTATCTAAGATAAGCTAGTTCTGATTTTTTTTCTTTGTGTTGCAGTTTACGATGACTTTTATGCTATAGACCCCGAACTAGCCACATAGGCTAAAGATCCAGATGATACCGTCAATCATATTGTATTACACCATGTCGGAATAAACATTTCTTTCTCTCTCCCTTTCTCTCACTGCTGAAAGGCACACTAAAGCGAAACAATAAATAAGTTTAGACTAATGAAACATTGTTTGAGAACCCTTGAGGCCGTCATTTAAAAAAAATAGTTTGATTATTAGATGAGCAAATGAACGTCCAATTATCGGTATTTGAATTTCGCGCCGAAACTCTAGTGCCGGAACGTCAGAATGATGTCAGGGATTCCAAAGTATGTTTTTGCATTTGGACCGCGTTGGCTGAATAAAGGTTCTCGAAACTTGCCATGTTTAATATTTGGTTCATTTAGAACACAATGTAGTCAATCTGTACCGCTATATATAATCAGTAGGCCCTAGAAGTTGCCATCAAAATCAAAGACGTCAAAGCCCTCAAGTGCGGGAACTTAAGTAGGCGTCGCCACCCGTACTTCGTTCTTGCGTTTGTTCTGGCTTACAAAACGTCTTATCGTTGTAAGAGTAGTGTTTTTGGTGTTGTAGAACGGTAATTTACTGATGCAGAAGAAATCATTTTTTACTTTAGTGTCCCTTTAAAGAATTGCCTCTATCATTTAAAAGTGCTAGTTGTGCTTTGTTTCCGTAAAATAATAAATGGTTAGTTGTTCACCTGAAGCAGCACCTCTGTCTAATTCACGATGGTAGCTGGCGAAAACCAGACACTGGTCGTCAACTGCTCAGATGAAAATAACGTGTCAAAGATCGATTAGGGCAACTTTTCACTTATTTTCTGTCACGAAAATTCCCGAGTCGGATTTTATGATCTGCACTGTCTCCCATTGGTTCTTATGAAGACGTAAGCTAAGATCTGTAACTCTAAGATTACTCGTTTTTTTTATTTGGTATAGCAGATGTGGCCCCTTACTTATTAGAACGCCATCATTTATCTTAAAGGCCGACTCTTTCATGCCCTGTTGCACCTTTGACTGTGAGGTTATGGATTGTAAGGCCGGGCTAGTTGGTAATCCATGTGGAAGCGACTACAGTGCGGAAACCGTCCGAGGACGAATGGCTGATGCAGACCGAAGCGCTTGTGTCTGTGGGGAAGCTGTGAATACGCATTGCTAGGTGAAATTAGGTGAAATATTTTTAAGAAGTTTTAGTTATTAGTTCAATATGCATTTGGATATCCCGCTATGGTAATGTCAGCCTCTTCGAGAGAGTCAACTCATGGGTTCGTATTGTGCTATCTGTCACACACGATTTAAAAAAAAATTATAATGAGATCCACGGTACGTGATCGAACTGTTCGCCGTTCAATACAGTCTGAACCATGGCGGTCAACAGTGCGCACGAGTAGGGTTTGTCTCTGTGTCGGGCCAATTCGAAGTGATTCCGGCGCCTAGTTAAGCTTAGATTAAGCGTTCCGTTCTGAGACTTCAGCAGTCTGCCTCGGAGAGGCTTACTGAACACCGAGTGAATAGAAGCCAAGTTAACGCAGTTAATTACAAACTTTGCAACTAACGCCGACGCGTATAAATTTGTATATTTTCTTATTATTGGACGCGTACTAATCACATCGAATTTTTATTTTCATCTACACCAAAAGTAACACCTTTATTGCCATGCAGCTTTTATGTTTGTGCAATGCATCACTCGTAAATACAAAGTCCAAAAACAGGCGGATGCACAGTGTGGAGTGTAGAAGGGGCAATTTGAAAAGGGTGACGGGCGATGTGTGATGCTTGTCGAGGAAAAGATTGCGATTGCATGCGCATGTGCAGAAAGAAACGTCACGCAGCCAGCAACATTTACGGATTATGTACATCTTATCTCAGAGTTGGGCATACACATTCTGGAGGGTTGGTCAAGAACAGGCACATCCACAGAGGCACATACCGAATGGCTAAATCTAGGAAAACGAAGTTAATAAAGAATCTCTCAGTTATGATCCAGCAGAGCATCATGGGATCGGTATGGTTTAGACACGCTTGTAAGCCGACTTTACACGTTAGGTACTGCGTAGGAAGACACTTTATTTTAGGCAGAACATGGTTGCGCATAATTGTCGAGCATTGAATAGGTATATCAGCGTGTTTGCTGATACTTTTATTCAGCACACGTGCAACAATTGTATAGGTAACCACGAATATATCCACTGAGATAGCAACCGGCGCAAGAGCACGAAGCAGCCAGGCAGCAATGCGAAACCCTGGAAAGTAGGGAGAGAAGGCATCGGCTTTAAAATTCCGCATAGTTAAACAGATAGACTGGTATCGACTACTAGTTTGAGTATCTAAGAGACTGGTCCTTATGAATTCGTTGTGCATACCGTAGAAGTCAAGCGACAGTGCCACGACAGCCCACAACCACTCGCACACGCGAACGAATTCCTGGGATTCGTCAGTTGTTCTGGCTCGGTGTACAGGGAACGAAACACTTGATCTTGGATACTTAGTATTGCAGAGGAAATGAACCGAATACTGAACAGAGTTATAAGAAAGTAAAAATAAAACGAAGTGCGGAACAAAGGTAAAGGCGAAATGCATGGAAGTCTTGTTTCTAACTTGCACCTCACGGCTGCTTCTTTGCGCATTGTGCAGATAGTCCTAACGGAAGAAATAGAATGCGACGTGTCTAGCTCTAAAACGTCCGTAATGAAGTAATGAGAGTGTAACATTAACTGACAAACTCCCTCAGACGTATTCGGCGCTAGAGGTTTCGTAGGGGGAAAAAGCTATTTTCCCTTCGCCACCATTTGTCCCGAAGTTATTCGAGCGCCCCCTCGGAGCCGCTCTTCTGGGGTTTTCCATCAGACTCGCCCTCGAATTCCCTGTGGAGCCTCTGTCCTTCAAGCTGTGGAGCGTTTGTAACGAATGCCTTGCGCGTGTGTGTGCGTGTGTGCGTGTGTGTGCGTGTGTGCGTGTGTGTGCGCTTCCTGGTTATCCACGCTGTATACTGTCGCGTAAGTGTTGCTAGAAGCGGCCTGCACTCGTCTTTCCTCTTGAGGCGCGGCCAAACACATTGACTTCCTGCGTCTCAAGAAAAATGGAGCCGGAACTCATTGAGCACGAAGGCCTTGCACCCCTCAGTCGATCATCGCAGCCAGCGATGGACAGGTTTCAGCCACTCACGAAATGGGCTCGCTACGTTCCTGGTGCTTAGTATCTTCAGACATTGCTGCCACAGAAGTTCCAACGGGTCAGCGATGTCATGAACAGCCGTGCTTTTTTTCAGTGTTTTCATCATGCAGCTTCTCCCTCTCTTTTTTTGAGCTTTTAGCTGCTCAGGGCCCACAATAAGCCCCCGAAGACAAGTGTGAAATGAATGAATCAACTATTTGTCAGGATGGCTCATTTATCGAAGCTGTGAAGAAAAATTAAGCTAAGCTAGGCTAAGCTTTCTCCTTTCGCTCTTGTTTTGTCCTGAGGAAATATGTAAGAATCAAAATGTAAATTAAATATAAACGCACCGACGATTTCGCACGTTGTGTAACAGTATTGCTGCACAAAGATAAGCTCTGATTTTAATTATGTGAAAGACGATCCAATTTGGTAGAGTATACCACTAAATGGTAATGAATGCGTTATAACCACAATTTCTTTTTTACATTGAGTTAAAGTGTCGTAGATAATATGGCAAGCGCACATGAAAAGAAAAACAATCTCGAGGTTATTGCCGCATATCGAGCTTTGACTGACTTGATAATACTAAATAAATGTTCTCATTATGTGCGCACCTCCCCCACTTTAAACTCTTGCCTTACTCTTGACTAAACGTGCGCAGGGGGAGGAGGAATAAACTTTTATTTTGGAAACAGTATTCCGGGGTAAGCCTCGTTTCTACTCGCGGTGGGAGGTCTCCTCATTCCAGGAACCCTCTGGCCGTCGCTGCCTCCTTGGCCCTGGCGACGAGGCGTCGTTGTTGTTCCAGGTCCTCGGAGACGAGCTTGGCCTCCCACGTTTCTGAGAGGTCTTCGCTTTGTCTGGCGTTGCAACAGACTCTCGGTGAAGGTAATGCGTCTTTGTCTAGATGCCATGGACATTCGATGATCAGGTGCGCTAAGGTGTCCGGTACGCCGCACATTGGACAGTGGTATCCTTGTAGCGTTGGGTACAGTCTATGCGTGATGATTCCGTGGATGTAAGTATCACTTTGCAGTCTTCTGCGTGTAGTGCTTTCTTCTTTGTTGAGCTTTGGATGAGGTGGTGAGTACACCCTGCATTCCAGCCTGTGATGTTGAAGGATCCCTGAGTACGTGACGGGTACGGTCTCTGCCTCCACTGACGAAGGACCGGGCGTCTCGAGAATAGCAAGGGTTGGCCAGGTAGGTGTGGCCTCGGGCCGCGGCATGTGCCGCTTCGTTCCCCTCCAGCCCCTCATGCCCAGGAACCCATGTCACGCAGGTGTAGGGGATCGGAGTACTGCGGTGCTTCAATATCTTCAGAACTTCTGTCGACAAGCGACCCTTAGCGTAGTTCCTGATCCTGACAGCTGCTTGAGAATCTGAGATGACAGCTGCGTTCATGGACGTGGTAGTTGCGAGGGCGATCGCCGTCTCTTCTGCAGTCTCGGGGTTTTGCGCACGGACTGTGGCAGACGCTAGCTCTCTGCCCTGAGAATCTACGACGCTCCGGGCGTAAGCGTTTCTTTGCGGGTATTTGGCTGCGTCAGTTTATCTGGCGTCCGGATCTTGCCCGTGTCTTCGCCGTAGAGCATCCACTCGGGCTTGTCTTCTTTAACGTGCGCAGAAAACACTCATTATTCCATTCGAGCTAAACCGCCCGCACAACGTTGTCGTGATGCGTTCTGAATTTTCATCGATAAGCACATGCAGTCTTTCACGTTGAATTGCGACAATGATCCAACTTGTTCTTTGCGGCTGCAACCCTTTCGAAACCGAACGTCATAGCAGTGAATGTTATGTACGCGGTCCGGAAACATGTCCTGCATGAGGGACGTACGATTGATCGTCAGCGCGACGAGGGAGAGAAAGAGGTTATTTGACATATGATAGATCGGTCACAAAGGCGGCCATTGTTGACGCCTTCTGAATGCTAAACAGTGAAATGATTGCCATCGGCGCTTTTCGTGCTTAAAAAAGCGTTCTGCGTAAATGGTTCCGATCGGCCCCTTTACCTTGCCTGGTACACAAGGACAGCCATAATCTGGAAAAAAAGAAACCCGGCGTGGAACCAGCAAAAATCGCTCTACAGCGAAAAAAAAACCTGGACCGATCTTAATGACATTTGTTGCATATCAGAGAGCAAATGAAATTATAGTGACTGTTGGAACGGGAATTTCGATATAGGGCCTGACTTTTATGAAAATGATTTTCACAAATTCAAATTTCTGAAGAAATAGAAGCACGAAGTTTATAAATTAATAGCTCTGCATCAAAAAGAGATATCGCGGTTCTGTAAACGGCATCCCTTAGACCATTTAAAACGGACAAATTCAATATGTCAATTTGTGTAACATGAATAACATAACATGAATTTGTGTAACATGAATTTGTTACGTTGAGTACAAGGGTTCTGCAAAACTTGTATTTCCATATTAGTAATTTTTTTTAATTCATGTGTAACATATCACTTTTCTCCACTTTAGATGTACTATCATGTGCGACTCACAGAATTGTGGTACTATTTTCCATTGCTGAGTTGGAGAGTTGTAAAGTTCTTTGTTTAATTTGCTGAAAATTTTCAATTTTCGCGAATTTTTAATAAAGAGTTGACCATTTAAATCAAAGATCCGAAGCAAACAGCCACTAGATTTTAAGTTTTTCTTTTAAACGCAGCAAACCTCGCCAAATTTCGTGCGCTGGTTGATGAGAAAGACGAATTCTCCTTTTACACTCTAAAAATTTTAACACCATTTAGGGTGTAAATGACTTGTCCCATGGGTGACACCCTTTTTGGGTGTATTGCTACACCCCAAGCAAAGGGGGCAAATTAACACCCCACAACAGAAGGGGTGTTAATATGACGTCACCTCGCCTATGGGTGTAAAACAAACAACACCCTTTCTTTATGGGGTGTAACACTGACACCAACCTTTCAATATGGGTGTAGCATGGACAACACCCTTCCAAAAGGGTGTTATCCCTGCAAGTATTTTAGTGTTCACTACAGCCATGTAGTTAATGGGCAGACTAGCTGTTGTGAATGCTGCCTAGCCTTAGCTATGGTACTACCTTGTTCAGTATGAGCCAGAATCTGTGAGGCGTCGTCATATTGCGCTTCTGGTCTGTCATGTGGTAGCATAACGTGCGACCCTTTCAGGCAAACAATTTAAGGTTTCGCCATTGCAGCAAGGCACACACGCCATGCTTTTCGTAATCTTCCTCTGCAGTGATAGTACACTGCCGGCCGGATGCAGAGCGCAACAACAATGCGCGCTGCACTAAGGACACAGGATCTCCTGCACCTTGGTGCACCAGTACTTATAACCCCGTGGAAACAGCACACAGCCAAAAGCATGGTTACATGCATTTCAGAAATAATTAAAAACCACTTTTCTTGGTCAAAAATTTTCGCAACACCAGCTCGACCAGGTGGGAAAGACACCATAGCTCGTTGTTGTAACTCATATTGTATGCAATAGAGCGCAAGCAATGCATAGATTGGCGACGGTAACAAGTGCAGTAGTACAGAAGCATACGTTTGCCTGTCAAGCAGTTTTTTGCCATTTTAAGCCCACACTTTATACCTCTATTCATCAAAGCTGTCATTTATCTCCACGGGATGCTTCTACTAGTACTTTCACACATATGACTTAAAGGTAGCACTGAAAGGCAAAGAACAAAGTGCTTCCACGTCGAATAATGTTTTAGCATTTACGAACAAAACAGCATGTGTAGCTGTGCATGCTGTTCAATATATAAGCATGCACTCTTTCCTGAAATATATTTATGCTACATTTACTGCCAGTGACCTGCTTATACCCAATAATTTAGTTTATTTTTCACCATGTGCTTGCATTGAATATTCCACAGGCATGGTAAGTTAAGCTACCAGAATAACAATCAACTAGTCTAAGGTTACCTAATCGAACAAAATCATTGTAAAATTTGTGACAAAATGTCAGAATAAAAGTATTTATTTCATTGAAGAGAAATGGTTACATAATATTTGCACATTTTAAAAGTAAAAAGGAAGATAAGGAGTAAAACCATACCAATACAAAGACATAAGCACCGAATAATGGCACAGGCTTGCTCAATTAAATTTTAAGCAGAAGTTTTTTTTAAATAACCTCACTACGAACTATCACGTTTTCATTCGAAAAGCACTGCATCTTATTCTAAAGCACAAAAATAACCGGTCACATAAGTAAGAACAAATCTGAGTGTGTCTTGAACACAAGGATATAAAGTTGGGCGAGTTGGTACAGTAACATGATCTTGGATTGTAGCGCGAAGTGACACGGACACAGACTTGAAGCAGATTGCAACGAACACACACACATATATATATATATATATATATATATATATATATATATATATATATATATATAGGTGACTGCAAGAAACCGCAGCACATCTAAATGAATATTGAATACATAGTAGTAACATGAAGACGACAAACAAAAGCCATCAGCCATCAACTCCGTGGCAAATCTGAGTGCAAGCTATTCTCTTATCAAGTATACCTGTAGGCACTGCGACCAATGTGCTCCCAAGATGCATGAGGCATTAGTCATTGCAGAGTTGTAAGGACATGACAATCGTAGGATGATTATGTTCTTGAGGCTTTTTTCCCCACTTTCCATCTTTTGAAACTAGTATACTTCAGTCATGAATACAAAAATGCTACAACTGGCGTGTGATAAGTTTTGCGTCTTATTTCCTAGCAGCTCATTGAAAAGAGCCACGATGAGAAATTCAAATGCTGTTACCTCATCAGACATTCAAATTTCTTAAACACAAACAAAACCAGATAGGCATTAGAGCGAGCATCACTTAAATACATTACACTGAATTAAAGTTATTGCACCACTTTGTGCCAGGTAAAAATGTTCGAAACATCAAAAATGCTAAGATTCTACGGCCAACCGTGAAAACTAAATAAGAAAATCATTAAGCTTTCTTAAACGGGTACAGGAGCTTTACAACTGGCAGTCTTGGTGATGGACACGCAGATAGATGAGCAGCCATTCCACTGAGACGAGAATGTTGAGGGTTTCGCATGGAAGTCTGCGAGACACTGCAGAGTAGTTCTTGGTCCACATGAAGGAGGTTGCTTGCATACACATCTGGGCCACCATACTGAATGCATGGTGTTACTGGAACCTTTTCCCCCTGCACTGTGGTAAAAAGCATGGTTAAGTTTATACGATATTTAATATGCAAAAGAAGAGGTGAGGCATGCAGACAGGACACGAGAGTAGAGAAGTGAACACGAACGCGAAAAACATGAAAATTTTCATTAAATGGTTTTATTAGATAAAATTTTTATACTATGTGTCATTCATTATGAGGGTTCATCACCGCAACATATTTAATATATAATCAGGTAGAATTATCAGCTTGGTCAGTTTGTACAAGCTCGTTTGAGGCAAGAAATCAAGTTTTACAAACACAACCTCCACATGCTTGATTTAAAAAGGAACACCTCAGATGACACGCAGTCCTGTGAGTGGGAATTTCACAGTTCAAGAAAAACAAATTAAATCTCACAGACCGATCTTGACAAAGGAATAAGCAGCTGCTACTGCAAAAAGCGAATTAATTGACAGGTTTTAGTAGCACAAGGGCATCTTAGGCCAATGAGCGCCAAGTCTATACTGCAAAAGATAAACTTAGTGCATCTTTACAAAGCAAATATATAAAGATGACTAATGCCTCTCTGCACTACAGTTGCTTTGCTATAGCGTGAAGTCATTTTAATGCATGCACACGTACATACACACGCTACACCCAAGTGTAACAGATGTAGAATTAAAATTGGGCAGCAACAAAGTCGCAACCTTTAACCATTGATTCCAAGCTCTAGTAGTGACTGGAGGTAGTACCAATATCGCCAATGATGAGTCGCAATCTTTCTGCCCAATGTTATGCTGCTCTTATTGTCAAAGATGAGTTACAGTCGGCATTGAGGGAAAGCTGCCCTCAAGAGCAGCTCTTATTTTTGTGTTATTTCTAACCAGAGACCAATGAAGTACTATATTTTTAGAATGAGAATGACACTGAAAAATTGAGTACGTAAGAAATTTGGAAAATTTGGTACATTTTTCCTGAATTAACTTGGGGGTTAACGGCTAAAGCGACAATCCAGAAACTAGAACAAGTTTTGACATGTTTGCTAGCAGTGAATGCTAGAAAATATGTTGGCATTCTGTAGTTTTGTCCAACAATGCAAAAGGGATTCTTAATAACTGAGGAAATAAATGGAAAAGTATCATGAAATATATTTCGTGAACGTAATGCAGTATCACTCAACTTCTGTTACTATATAATCTCCACTTGATTAACCTGCACTTTCTGAACTAGTTCAGGAGGTGCTGCATTTCACTACTCATTCCACCAGTTCAACGTGCCAGCAACTGCACGTTGTGATTTGTTTTACTTAGTGCAGGCTTTGTACAGGGCGAGTTCACAGCATTCCCTGCACTTGGCCGAAAGGTAGTGCATGTTTACGCAGCAGGTGTGGTGCCGCTTCTGCACGAGCGAGGTGCAGAAAACAGTTTCATACAATTGCTAGAGGGAACTCTGACATTAGTGTCCACAGGAGATCAAACAAGAACGGCTGTACCAGCATGGAAATTATGGAAAGTACATGGATTTGCCTAAACTTCGTCTGTTTGTCTTCAAACGGCTTTGTGACTTTGTAAACTAGTCATTTTCAACAATGTACTGTGTAACAAATAAATAAGCATTAGAATCGTCCGACGACAGGATTCAAACACAGGAACTCTAGAACAGAAGTCTGATATTGACACCATTAAGCCACGGAGGCATGTAACGACAAGCGAGTGCAACGCCCTGATGAATTTATCGCGGGCATACCAGTGCCTTGAGACTCTTGGCGCCTTTCGATTTGGCCACCTGGACAAGCTCAATCGTTGCAATTAATAGCAATTGTGCGTGTTGGCGCCGTCTTCTGCACTTCGAAGAGTATAGACTGCGCTGAAATTTACGACAATAAGCTTTATATAGCGTATAATATACGAAGCCACAAGAACGTCTGAATTCCCAAGCACGAATATCAGACAAATCATGTGCTTCCCGTCATTACCATGGTGGTACGACTGCAGCGCCAGAGCTCGCTCTAGTAATTACTGTAAGAAGCTCTATGGCAGAAATAACCGAAGTGCCTCGCATTTCGTTCTGGAGTAATAAACTAAGTTTTGCTGGTCCCATAAATCTTATTGGTCATTAATTCCAAGTTTTAGTGTAGTCACATGTCTAGTAGACAATTGTGGTATTTTGCATTACCATTGCAAAGCCAACTGCGATGAGTGTTCACTCTGGTAAATTGTTTATGATCGAGTAGCATAGACTACTGAAGCAATCTCTGGAAGGCAAATAAAGTAATTTTCTTATTAGCAGCCTTTAAACAGCATTCGAGCATATGACACATGCACCTCAGATATGCAGATAATATTTCCTTGACTCAGCAAGAAGCGATGCTTCACGTTCCACGAGGCTACTTCTATCAAAGCAGTATTGGTGCTCTCTAAAAACAATGCCAATGCAGATGATCCAAATATTTTTCAGGGCAACAGTTATGCCTGAAATCATGCTAGATTAGTTTTTTTAAACACATGCTGAGACCATGTTAGAAGTGCTTCTTAAAATCCTCCTATTTATTAGACTAGTCATATATCTGTACACAAAGGCTACTAATTAGGTCCCATGCTATATCATCATCTTCAAACTTCACTTCGTAATACATATGCTGTGATAAGATTTGAGACCACATTGAGATGCTGAACAAGGTGAATTCATTATTTTAAAATGAAGCTCCTGTTCTTCCAAACGAGAAGAAAGGCTACTGAGGGTCAAAATTTTTCTGAATCACAGCAGGAAGATGCCAGGGAAGGCACGTGGAAACTTATTTGTAATTTTCTATTTAAATGTAGAAATGATAAAGGGAAATGAAAATGGTCAAAAACAACTAGGCATGGGGGGAGAACGAACCTACAGCCTTTGCATTAGGCATGCGATGCACTAACCACTGTGCCACCGAGGCAGCATTCAACCGTCCACAATGGCCCCTCAGATTGTCGATGCTCGAACATGGCCGTAGTACCCCAGTGGTTAGTATATCACATGCGTAATGTGAAGGTTATGGCTCCGTTCCCCACCCACAGCTGGATATCTTTTAATCCACTTTCACTTACCTAGAATTTATCACTTCTATACTTCATATAAAAAACTTAAAACATGTTCCTGTATGCTTTCCTTGGCCTCATTATCTGCTGGCTTCTTCCAGTTCTGTTACTTCCAACACTTCATCATCATCATCATCATCAGCCTAGTTACGCCCACTGCAGGGCAAAGGCCTCTCCCATACTTCTCCAACTACCCCGGTCATGTACTAATTGTGGCCATGTTGTCCCTGCAAACGTCTTAATGTCATCCGCCCACCTAACTTTCTGCCGCCCCCTGCTACGCATCCCTTCCCTTGGAATCCAGTCCGTAACCCTTAGTGACCATCGGTTATCTTCCCTCCTCATTACATGTCCGGCCCATGCCCATTTCTTTTTCTTGATTTCAACTAAGATGTCGTTTACCCGCGTTTGTTGCCTCACCCAATCTGCTCTTTTCTTATCCCTTAACGTCACACCCATCATTCTTCTTTCCATAGCTCGTTGCGTCGTCCTCAATTTCAGCAGAACCCTTTTCGTAAGTCTCCAGGTTTCTGCCCCATATGTGAGTACTGGTAACACACAGCTGTTATACACTTTCCTTTTGAGGGATAGTGGCAACCTGCTGTTCATGATTTGAGAATGCCTGCCAAACGCACCCCAGCCCATTCTTATTCTTCTGGTTATTTCAGTCTCATGATCCGGATCCGTGGTCACTACCTGCCCTAAGTAGATGTAGTCCCTTACTCCTTCCAGTGCTTCGCTACCTATCGTAAACTGCTGTTCTCTTCCGAGCCTGTTAAACATTACTTTAGTTTTCTGCAGATTAATTTTCAGACCCACCCTTCTGCTTTGCCTCTCCAGGTCAGTGAGCATGCATTGCAATTGGTCTCCTGAGTTACTAAGCAAGGCAATATCATCAGCGAATCGCAAGTTGCTAAGGTATTCTCCATCAACTTTTATCCCCAATTCTTCCCACTCCAGGCCTCTGAATACCTCCTGTAAACATGCTGTGAATAGCATTGGAGATATCGTATCTCCCTGTCTGACGCCTTTCTTTATAGGGATTTTGTTGCTTTCTTTGTGGAGGACTACGGTGGCTGTGGAGCCGCTATAGATATCTTCCAGTATCTTTACATATGGCTCATCTACACCCTGATTCCGTAATGCCTCCATGACTGCTGAGGTTTCGACTGAATCAAACGCTTTCTCGTAATCAATGAAAGCTATATATAAGGGTTGGTTATATTCTGCACATTTCTCTATCACTTGATTGATAGTGTGAATATGGTCTATTGTTGAGTAGCCTTTACGGAATGCTGCCTGGTCCTTTGGTTGACAGAAGTCTAAGGTGTTCCTGATTCTATTTGCGATTACCTTAGTAAATACTTTGTAGGCAACGGACAGTAAGCTGATCGGTCTATAATTTTTCAAGTCTTTGGCGTCCCCTTTCTTATGGATTAGGATTATGTTAGCGTTCTTCCAAGATTCCGGTACGCTCGAGGTTATGAGGCATTGCGTATACAGGGTGGCCAGTTTCTCTAGAACAATCTGACCACCATCCTTCAACAAATCTGCTGTTACCTGATCCTCCCCGGCTGCCTTCCCCCTTTGCATAGCTCCTAAGGCTTTCTTTACTTCTTCTGGCGTTACCTGTGGGATTTCGAATTCCTCTAGGCTATTCTCTCTTCCACTATCGTCGTGGGTGCCACTGGTACTGTATAAATCTCTATAGAACTCCTCAGCCACTTGAACTATCTCATCCATATTAGTAACGATATTGCCGGCTTTGTCTCTTAACGCACACATCTGATTCTTGCCTATTCCTAGTTTCTTCTTCACTGTTTTTAGGCTTCCTCCGTTCCTGAGACCCTGTTCAATTCTATCCATATTATAGTTCCTGATGTCCGCTGTCTTACGCTTGTTGATTAACTTAGAAAGTTCTGCCAGTTCTATTCTAGCTGTAGGGTTAGAGGCTTTCATACATTGGCGTTTCTTGATCAGATCTTTCGTCTCCTGCGATAGCTTACTGGTTTCCTGTCTAACGGAGTTACCACCGACTTCTATTGCGCACTCCTTAATGGTTCCCATGAGATAGTCGTTCATTGCTTCAACACTAAGTTCCTCTTCCTGAGTTAAAGCCGAATAGCTGTTCTGTAGCTTGATCCGGAATTCCTCTAGTTTCCCTCTTACCGCTAATTCATTGATTGGCTTCTTGTGTACCAGTTTCTTCCGTTCCCTCCTCAAGTCTAGGCTAATTCGAGTTCTTACCATCCTATGGTCACTGCAGCGTACCTTGCCGAGTACGTCTACATCTTGTATGATGCCAGGGTTCGCGCAGAGTATGAAGTCGATTTCATTTCTAGTCTCACCATTCGGGCTCCTCCACGTCCACTTTCGACTAACCCGCTTGCGGAAAAAGGTGTTCATTATCCGCATATTATTCTGTTCTGCAAACTCTACTAATAATTCTCCTCTGCTATTCCTAGAGCCTATGCCATATTCCCCCACTGACTTGTCTCCAGCCTGCTTCTTGCCTACCCTGGCATTGAAGTCGCCCATCAGTATAGTGTATTTTGTTTTGACTTTACCCATCGCCGATTCCACGTCTTCATAAAAGCTTTCGACTTCCTGGTCATCATGACTGCATGTAGGGGCATAGACTTGTACCACCTTCAATTTGTACCTCTTATTAAGTTTCACAACAAGACCAGCCACCCTCTCGTTAATGCTATAGAATTCCTGTATGTTACCAGCTATTTCCTTATTAATCAGGAATCCGACTCCTAGTTCTCGCCTCTCCGCTAAGCCCCGGTAACACAGTACATGCCCGCTTTTTAGCACTGTACATGCTTCTTTTGTCCTCCTAACCTCACTGAGCCCTATTTTATCCCATTTACTACCCTCTAATTCCTCCAATAATACTGCTAGACTCGCCTCACTAGATAGCGTTCTAACGTTAAACGTTGCCAGGTTCAGATTCCAATGGCGGCCTGTCCGGAGCCAGGTATTCTTAGCACCCTCTGCAGCGTTACAGATCTGACCGCCGCCGTGGTCAGTTGCTTCGCGGCTGCTGGGGACTGAGGGCCGGGGTTTGATTGTTGTATTCATATAGGAGGTTGTGGCCAAGTACTGCACCAGGGTGGCCAATCCTGCTCTGGTGAGAGAGTGCGTTACCGGTTCTGGTCACCGGGATCAGGCCGCACTCCAGGCCTGTTTGTGCAATTTCTCAACACACGGTTTCTTTTTTCTTTTTTTTTTTTGTATTTCCCGGAGGAGAATTGCGCGGCACCGGGATTTGAATCACGGTCCCCTTGCACTGGAGACGGATACTCTACCGTCCCCGCAGGAGTTAAATTAAAATTTGAATTATGGTGTTTTGCGTGACAAAAACCACTTTCTGATTATGAACGCCGTAGTGGCGGACTCCGAAAATTTCGACCACCTGGGGTTCTTTAACGTGCACCTAATTCTAAGTACACGGGTGTTTTCGCATTTCGCCCCCATCGAAATGCGGCCGCCGTGGCCGGGGTCCGATCCCGCGACCTCGTGCTCAGCAGTCTAACACAATGACCACTGAGCAACCACGGCGGGTCCCGCAGGAGTTGTACGCCTCATTTAACCTACAGTGGCGCCCTATTTGATCAGTCAAGGTGGACCAATCTGAGCTCGGTTATACCGCATGGATGGCACTCGGCTAGAGAACCTGGTATTTATGACCTGCACATGTGTGGCCACACATAATTGAGGATATAGAATATTTTTTTTAGGAGGGTTTCCGTACTGTGATAAAAGGAAGGAAAATACCTTTAAAAAAAAGGAACATAACATGTGATTTGAACTCGTGATCCTTCAATGTTGCCCGGAAAGGTAGCTCAGTCGGTTGGTTCGTCAAGCCAGCGGTTACTTTCAAGCGCTATAGCTCCTGCTCCGAGCCTCATACTTATGTGGAAAGGGGCTGGTGTTGTCCGCGACAGTCGATTTTTGCTATAATTATAACCCTAATAATAATTGTAAATATTCATCTCATCTATAGTTTCTAAAGCGCGCGTTGTTTCTTGCCTCTGCGTGTAGTAGTTAAGAGAGCCAGTTTAAGGGCGGAGAAGAGGGAAGGAAAAGAAAGCAAACTTGCAGCGCCGTGGTTTTAAGGCGCAACCGTGGTAGAGAAACGGGAAGGCGATATAAGCATGCGTGGCCATGATACGCACACGACAAACTGCCTTACAATATTACAATATTTAGACTTGAGGGGAAGCTTCGTTAACAAACTATAACACGGCAATGCGCACTCGAATACGACGAGAGAAATAATTGAGACGTGGAAAATTCCCTTGAAATAAATCTGGTTTGCGAGACAAATGCTTGTATGTATTGAATCTCTTAAAAGATGAGGGGGGAAATATGCGCTCACCGAGAGGGCATCGTCCGCACGAGACCACCGCCAGGCTCCTTACGGGGATGTGGAGAGCTTCGCGGCCGGAACGAAGCCCCCCCTCTCCGCCGGCCAGGCGTGGAAAACGCGCTTTCCGATCGCTCAAGGTTGCGTAGGAATGGTATAGTTCTAGCGTCTAGGAAAAGTTTTAACAGGTGCGAGGACGGCACGCATAGGGTGGGAAGCTAGCCGCCGGAATAGCTATCTTCGAGAGCTATTCTATATTATATTATATTATACTTCGAGAGCTATGACTGATGCTTTTCTATATATATGTATTCATCTCATCTATGCGATCGCATGCGCGTGCTGTTTCTTTGTCTCTGCGTGTAGTAGTTAAGAGAGTCAGTTTAAGGGCGGAGAAGAGGGAAGGAAAGGAAAGCAAACTTGCAGCGCCGTGGTTTTAAAGCGCAACCGTGGTAGAGAAACGGAAAGGCGATATAAGCATGCGTGGCGATGATACGCACACGACAAACTGCCTTAAGGTATTTAGAATTGAGGGGTAGTTTCGTTAACAAACTATAACACGGCAATCAGCACTTGAATATAATTATAACCCTAATAATAATTGTAAATATTCATCTCATCTATAGTATCTAAAGCGCGCGTTGTTTCTTGCCTCTGCGTGTAGTAGTTAAGAGAGCCAGTTTAAGGGCGGAGAAGAGGGAAGGAAAAGAAAGCAAACTTGCAGCGCCGTGGTTTTAAGGCGCAACCGTGGTAGAGAAACGGGAAGGCGATATAAGCATGCGTGGCCATGATACGCACACGACAAACTGCCTTACAATATTACAATATTTAGACTTGAGGGGAAGCTTCGTTAACAAACTATAACACGGCAATGAGCACTCGAATACGACGAGAGAAATAATTGAGACGTGGAAAATTCCCTTGAAATAAATCTGGTTTGCGAGACAAATGCTTGTATGTATTGAATCTCTTAAAAGATGAGGGGGTAAATATGCGCTCACCGAGAGGGCATCGTCCGCACGAGACCACCGCCAGGCTCCTTACGGGGATGTGGAGAGCTTCGCGGCCGGAACGAAGCCCCCCCCTCTCCGCCGGCCAGGCGTGGAAAACGCGCTTTCCGATCGCTCAAGGTTGCGTAGGAATGGTATAGTTCTAGCGTCTAGGAAAAGTTTTAACAGGTGCGAGGACGGCACGCATAGCGTGGGAAGCTAGCTGCCGGAATAGCTATCTTCGAGAGCTATTCTATATTATATTATATTATACTTCGAGAGCTATGACTGATGCTTTTCGTTATATATGTATTCATCTCATCTATGCGATCGCATGCGCGTGCTGTTTCTTTGTCTCTGCGTGTAGTAGTTAAGAGAGTCAGTTTAAGGGCGGAGAAGAGGGAAGGAAAGGAAAGCAAACTTGCAGCGCCGTGGTTTTAAAGCGCAACCGTGGTAGAGAAACGGAAAGGCGATATAAGCATGCGTGGCCATGATACGCACACGACAAACTGCCTTAAGGTATTTAGAATTGAGGGGTAGTTTCGTTAACAAACTATAACATGGCAATCAGCACTTGAATATAATTATAACCCTAATAATAATTGTAAATATTCATCTCATCTATAGTATCTAAAGCGCGCGTTGTTTCTTGCCTCTGCGTGTAGTAGTTAAGAGAGCCAGTTTAAGGGCGGAGAAGAGGGAAGGAAAAGAAAGCAAACTTGCAGCGCCGTGGTTTTAAGGCGCAACCGTGGTAGAGAAACGGAAAGGCGATATAAGCATGCGTGGCCATGATACGCACACGACAAACTGCCTTACAATATTTAGACTTGAGGGGAAGCTTCGTTAACAAACTATAACACGGCAATGAACACTCGAATACGACGAGAGAAATAATTGAGACGTGGAAAATTCCCTTGAAATAAATCTGCTTTGCGAGACAAATGCTTGTATGTATTGAATCTCTTAAAAGATGAGGGGGGAAATATGCGCTCACGGAGAGGGCATCGTCCGCACGAGACCACCGCCAGGCTCCTTACGGGGATGTGGAGAGCTTCGCGGCCGGAACGAAGCCCCCCCTCTCCGCCGGCCAGGCGTGGAAAACGCGCTTTCCGATCGCTCAAGGTTGCGTAGGAATGGTATAGTTCTAGCGTCTAGGAAAAGTTTTAACAGGTGCGAGGACGGCACGTATAGCGATAGCACGTTTCGAACACTTATACATATTCTAATCTGGTAAGTAAACAGTTTTGCATGATGCTGGAATGCAATATAATACATTATTGCGGGGCCGTTTTATGTAGAATGCCTTACATTGCCCAGGCAAGGTGTATTAATGTCAATCTGCAAAAAAAAAAAAAAATTCCCACTCCAGGCAGAAATGCTGTGTACTGCTGTGTGCAACAGGGTTTAACGAAAACAACTTGTTCAGAAATAAAGCCACCAAACAACGAGGAAATATGAAAACTAGATGAAAATTTGTGCAGTTGCATGTTAAAAATTTAGCACAGCAACAGATGAAGACATAATGAAGGAAGCGCGAGGATGGTTTATTTTGGACACACGAGGCAATATACTTGAAAGATGCATATGAGCTTACACGTGGAGAAATATTGTTTATGTAGCAGCTAAACTACGAACAGGCCTAGAACACACTGATACAAGGTGTCGAGCATGTAAATCTTATCATGCCCTTAAGTCAAAAGAACCATGGCTGTTTTTCATGATTCGCTACACATGGCTGGCTCACACAACTTAGCCACTTCTATATATGCCTTGTAATTACCAGGTGGTCTGTATGACATGTGCAAGCTTTAAATATGTACAAGTGCCACGTAGCTGGACAGCACCAAGGTAATGTCGTTTGCAATCGTTTTGAGGAAGTGAAACCAATTCTTGCAGTTTTCCTAATTAGATAATTAGTTATTAAAGATTATTTAACTGCTGAATTATATTCAAAGCAAAAGTGTCAGTGCGAAAATTGTAGAGCATCCTGAAAAATTCCCAATCCAGCTTTCTACTGCTCAATAGGTGCAACAAATTTTTTTTTCAGGCTTGAAAGAAGCCAGTGAACACATGCAAGAAGTGCCGTGCAACTAACCGTACGTGCACCTGAACACCGTTTGGCTCCTCCTTTCATGCTTGAAAAAAAACTTTTTGAAAAGAATATTTTAGAAATCAATTAATTATCATTGACTATGTTTTAGGGAAAATGCATGAAATAGTGTGACTGCCACCTCCATTTTCGGCAACATGAATTGACTCCATTTTCATGTCCAAATCCAGCTATACATTGTGCGTGTTTTGAGCTGGTTCTGTAATTTAGGCTGGTTTTGACTAATTGAAGCTTCGCACCCTAATAATGCAGTCAGCCTAAAAAGAAATTGGTACATAAACGGTCGCTGTCAGTACTCCATACTCCTTTAACTTAGTGCAAAGTGCTTGTGAGCCAAGAAGTTGGTAGTTCTAAGCAGTATTTCTCATTTTGACCTGGTGTTATCGCCCACTTACTATGATGCCATGCTGCTCAGTCATGCTGGTCCCAGTTCAATCTAGGCCATGGCAGCTGCCCTCCAATGAGGGTAAAATGCAATAACGCTTATGCACTTAGATTCAGGTGTACATTAAAGAAGGCCAGGTTCCCAAAACTTCAGGTTGTGACTTTGGAATGTAAAAGCACATAATTTAATTTTAAAATCTAAAGGTGCTTTATTAGGAGCAGGGGCATCATTTTGAGCTTTTACTGCACTGCCATGGCACCAAGAAGCTCCAAGTAAATAAAAACAATTTCTTAGACAATGTACATATCTTGCAAACATTTACGAACAGTTCTCTGCATGCACCTCTGTTGCTGTTATATTTGGATCCGTATGCCAAGGCGGGTTATGATGTTAGAACATGTTTCAAACTTGTTTTTTGTTACCGCTTTAAAGTTGTTGGTTATTTTGCAACTCATTGTGTGTCGAACGCACATTTCAGTGCATCAATTTCTTCAGAAAGTGCACTCCTCTTTATTTATTTGTGCATGCAAAAAGGGTTCAGAATAACTGCTTTCTGAAAGTCTGTATAACAAGCAAAAAACAATTCTATGTAGGCTGCACAAAGAGAAAGGATTGGTTTGTAAATATGTTATTTAGTTCCTAAAAAAAGAGGCAGCTGTCAGTATTCTGTTCCAAAGTAAAGATTGCCCCTACCTGGCTCTGCTTCATTTTCTGATGTTGTTGGTCCATTCGGGGGCATTCAACTGATAGGCTGCACTTTGGCGATGTCGGGTGTGCTGTCACCAGGCCCAAGATCGATCGACATCCTCACCAAAAGTCGAGTCCAAACGCTATAAAAGAAATATCTCATCATTTTGCTATCAGTTTTGTCATCTTGCGTGTTTCACACACGGCCGTCAGTGAAATATTTCGTCACTTGGATACTGAAAGAAATTCAAGCATTTTCTGGCAGCCAAGCTGATGATGATGATGTGTGGTGCTTTATGGCGCAAGGGCCAGGTTTGGCCAAAGAGCGCCATGACAAGTGGTAATGTTGACGATGTATTATGGAAGATGTGACTTGGCTGTAAACTGGCCTAACAATTGTAGCTGTAAAGTGCGTAAAATCTACGTGCTATAAAATTATGGCGATGACTAATGACGAATACTATGAACATTAAAATCCATCGTGGAAGAATGATGCAAAATATAAAATATATAGGATGGTAAAATTACTTGGAGCACTGCTGCCTCGCCAGAGCCCTTGAAACACAAGGACCTAGAAGCATGTGCTATACGAAAGAGCTATCACAGCGGCATCCTCTGAAGAGAGGACGGCAGCCAAGCTGAATACACAGTAAATGGAGAACATTAAAGAGCAAATGCAGTTGTCACATTAGATTGATCAAGTACAGCAGAAATGGAGAATAAATCAGTGATACTGTGTCTGTTGGCTTTGAATGCAAGGAACGTAAAAACAGGAACTTGCAACCACGCCACTTTGAATTTCCCGCGTTAGCTACACCTCACAAGTTTGGCATCGTCCGGTACTCGGGGATAGTAACCGCTTAAAATCAAGATGAACGAGCGTCGGCATAAATTAACAGGATACTTAACCGGGCAATATTGGCGCATAAACCAACTCACGTAGCGAAGCTACTGTCAATTACCCGATGACGCATCTCCGGGCGGTGCGGCTTGGGCGAACAATTGAAAAAGGAATGAGAGTTTCACTTGTTTGACGCCTACTAAGCTAAGACAGAATTTGAGTTTCTTACTAAACTACACTGGATATTTACGCTCCGAATAAAACGCTCGAAATTTTGTTACGTCACATTGCATACGTATGAAAGTGAGGGAATTGCTTTTATTGTATTCTGCCCAGACGGCATGTAGCAGCTACCACTCGCATGCAACAAAAGCATGAAAGTGGTACTCGTGACACCGAAAACAAGCAAACAGCGCCAATGTTACGCCCTTTGGAGTTGGAACTAAGCACGATCAAGCCAGTTAGTTTTCTAGCTTTCATAACGCCATGAACACGACCAAACATCGAGCGAAACAACTCTCTGCTCTCGAAAATTGTTACCGCTTGTATTTATATACCTATCGCTGCCACAAGAAAAAGTAAATGGGCTAGCTGTCCACAAGCCGCAGATTAGACTGACAGCAACATATTACGGTAACGTAAAACAATTTCCACGCTGACTTAGCAGCCGCGGTGGGTAACACTGAACTTAGTGTCACACATTACTTCCCCCCTCTTCTTTGGCTTCTGGATTGGATTGGCGTGGCTCACTACGTGCTTGCGCGCGCTTTTCCGAGCGCAGATTGATGCGCGCCTGGTTTCTGCACTAGGTATTGACACCATCACTTTTCCGAGCGCAGATTGGTGTGCGTCTGGTTTTTGCACTAGGCTTTTATACGATCGCTTGTCGCTGCTTTCCTTTTCTCTGGCTTGATTCGGCACGGCTAGGTGCAGGCGCGCATATTTGGTATGCGCCTGCTTTCTTGCGCTGGTCTTTTGAACACATCGCTCGCTGCTCGCGCTTATATATAAGAAAACGCTGCGCCGCTGGCGTACCGTGTACGTAAGCGCGCAGCAATGCCGGGAAACATTCATACAAAAGCAAAGGGTCAGAACACTGCGCTTTGTTTTTCATTACTTTGTCATGTACCTTCCCACTGGTTAGCGCCGAGCGATCGCGTCTAACAAACGCAGAAATGAGTCTGCAGCGCGTGTGGCCATTAATTGACTACCCAACACAGCCATGTGAGGTGCGACTCCAGGCGGAGAGGAGGTGGCGCTTCACTTTCTGCATGCCAATAACTTTCCATTTTTTGCGTGTGAACGCCCGTGATAGGGTTCACAAATTTCATGCTGTCTGGTTTAGTTTCCCATTGCAGATTGAGGCTCACTCCGTTAGCATCCACCAAGTTCGGGATGCAGTTGTATGCGGCCCATTCATCAACTGTGGATGGTGGTCCCCGGGTCAACGTTGGCTGCAATAATGGGGCCTAGCGTCGCCGCGTCTCGTCTGTCGACCTTGAATAGTCGGAACTGCCCGGTGGTCACGCAGGTCATGGCGAATACCCATGGTCCAAGGTCTGCAATGCCGCCGTGATTTTGCCGGCTCGGCGGAACCTTGTCACCCGTCATCAGGCGGCCTCGATTGTTTTCGCTTGCCGCGAAGGAGGCATTCATCAATTTACACAATCCTTCGGGGCCACCGAGTGGGTGTCGCGCCAGCAGCTCGTCCCGCACGACCTCACGAGCTATCACGGGCGTTCACACGCAAAAACTAGCAAGTTAATAAACTGAAGCGCCACCTCCTCTCCGCCGGCTACAGGGTAACTGCACCGCTGCTGGAGTCGCACCTGACATGGCTGTGGTGGGAGTCAATTAATGGCCACACGCGCTGCAAAGACTCATTTCTGCGTTTGTTAGAAGCGATCGCTCGGTGCTACCCATTGGTAAGGTACATGACAAAGTAATGGAAAACAAGGCGCAGTTTTCTGGCGCGCTTACATACACGGTACGCCCGCGGCGCAGCACTTCCTTATATATAAGCGCGAGCAGCGAGCGATGTGTTCGAAGACCAGCGCAAAAAAAAAGCAGGGGCACACCAAGTATGCGCGCCTGCACCAAGCCGCAACGAATCAAGCCAGAGAAAAGGAAAGCAGCGACAAGCAGTCGTATAAAAGCGCAGTGCACAAACCAGACGCACACCAATCTGCGCTCGAAAAAGCGACTGTATAAAAGCCCAGTGCACAAAGCAGGCGTACATCAATCTGCGCTCAGAAAAGCGCGCGTAAGCACGTAGCGAGCCGCGCCAATCCAATCTAGAAGCCAGAGAAAGAGGGGAAGTAATGTGTGACACTAAGTTCAGTGTTACCGCCGCGGTGTGCTGCTCTAAGTGCCAAAGTTCGCGTTTGCCGCTCGAAATTCACACCATGATGACGGGCGCTGCATCTTTCACATGAAATATTGCACGCTTTGCTCCGGAGCTCAATAGGAGGGCGAAACGCATTTGCACGTACCTGAAATCCGCATGCCGGAAACCCGTCGACGCTTCGGAGAACGGGGCGCACAGCCATACACACCCGTACGGCGGCTTGACTTGGACGTGAGGCACTTCTATCAAACATTTCACATGCGACATGTTTCACACCGATTGTGCGAACACCAGAAAATGACGCAGGCCGCATTGCGACGCCGAACAGACGTGCATCCACCGATGAGCTATGTGCGCGGATTGCAGAGAACAAAACCATACAAAACGTTAGGCGCGAGAAGATGGCGGCTCTCGCAGCGGAGACGAAGCGGACGAAGCAATGACAAGGTAAATATACCTGGTAGCGAAGCTTTCATAGGAGCCCATACGTTCAAAACATGGCGGTCCATCGGCGGTTCATGGGGCTTAGCGCCATCTGTATGTGGTGGGAACACTTCCGGCGGACGAAAAAATAATGTGACGCCATGTCCGTTAAAAGCAGAGGTGACGTCATTTTGTTTTCGCAGGCGCGAAATTTGTTTTGTTGTCCTTCCTTTGGAGCTATATATTCAAATGCCCCGCCATTCGACTTGATGGGCGTTTCGAGCTTTCAACGTGGAAAGCGATGCAGGAAGAGGCCAGCCGTACGGTTGTCGAAATCGCATCCCTGCACAGAGCATACTTTCTTTGGAGGCCGACGAAAGCTTTAGGTGTATAGTGTTGATCCTATTGTCGGATGCCAAGCCCGTCGGCCAGCGCAGTCTCACGAAAACAACTACACAATTATCTGGCGGTCGTAACTCACTCCTTTTAACTGAACAGATTAAGAAGCGATGAAGCTACCCACGTCACCAAATTCAGACAAACTTCGACAAGCAAGAAAGCACAAACTGTGAGGGGGGCGTATTTCAACAGGTGAACTTTACGAGTGCGCCTTTCTGCCCATTTCAAGACGTGCATTGCATTGCGAGTGATAGTGGCGTCAACGCCCCCTGTAGCGATGGGCGCTGAAAAGAAATGCATTTATTAATAATATTAAAATTAAACTTGTATTTTCTTAACTCGTCACGAATATATAAAAATGACTAGGAATTTTATTTTCGTTGAATGAATCTAACTGTGTCTCGTTTGAATTAAAAAACGCGTTTTTCTTTCCCAATGTTTGTTCCCTCCAAACATAGTCGCGCTTCAATCGCTGCTCCCATAACCCCCCATGCTGATGTCGGTGACAATCTGTACTGAACCGCTTTTCGCCCGAAGCTTCGCGACCTATTTGAATCGAACTTGGCAATGACGCGCGAATGAACGTTGCCAACCGTTGGTTCCGCGTTATGCCGGTGGCGGCGGCTTTAGTGGCGTGTGTTGCGGCTGTCTAAGTTTTTATTCCTTTTCCCCAAACATTATAGCTAAAATCAGTTCTCTGAATTTTTAATTGTGTCGTTTGGCATTATCTTTGTCTTTTTATGTTATTAAGCGGCCAATTATGGCCTCCCAGGTTCGCGCGCACCAGCTTCGCGCGCAAATCTCGGAGGCCATAAGACAACTCAGGAAATGCCGTTCTTGTCGTTGTTAACGTTTCATCATCGTTTCTTCAACTGAGATAGAGAGGTAGTGTCCCTTTTCCCGGGGTCGGGAGGGGGCGATCAAGACGGCATCGCTCAGCGGGGGGCGGGGGAGTGGGGTTGGTGTTGGTTCTTATCACGAAATTCGCGAACCCTGCGATTTTTTTTATAACGTAAGCATTTCTATACTTACCCAACAAGAAAAACCACCCGTCCATCAGTCCGTACCGCACGATATCTTTCAAAATAGAACCCGCAGCAGCGAGTGAATTCACCTACATGCTAGCTCTCGCTTCAACGCGACCGAAGCGGCGAAAACACTGCGCTCACGAAGCTTTCAGCTTATGCCGCTCTGTGCGCTTTTCGCAGATCACTTTCAAGATAGGTGTACGCGCGTCTGTTTTCAAAGCGAAGTAAACGGTGAGAACACAGCGCGTGAAGTTTTCAGCAGTGGGCACACTCTGTCCACAATGCAGTTCGCTTTCAAGATACGGTTCGCACGGCCGTGCCACAAGCAGCCGCCGCCGGAGAACGGTTGATAATGATTTGACGCGGATGAGGAGGGCTAAAGAGCGATACCGGCTCAAAAGGAACGGAACGTCACCAGCGCGCCTGGCCCCGTCACCTGCAGTACTTTGCTTGCGCCGCCGACCAGAGCAGCTCGTGTCGCTGCAGCGCTGTCGCTTATACTTGTCGGATCAAGCCTCATAACATTGATAACGACATGGACTGCGTGTAGATGAGGAAGAGTCACAATGCTTAGGCACACTTAGACAAATCCGAGAGGAGTTCCTGTGTGATTTTTTTTACCGGAAATGTGCAGTCAGCGGTGGGACCCAGAGTTGACAATGCCTGTAAGAGGGGTGCCAAACTTTTTTTGTTTTTTGTGAGAGTCTTGCCCAGCTCCCAAAGATCGGCTCAAGCTAAGACCTGCTGATGGCTGTATGTGTTTTTTTTTGTTGTTGTTGTTGTCGCATGCCCTCGAACTGCCACGAATCCTACAGTGTAATGACATTAGAGCAGTATTCACGCCCAAAGGGAAATGCAGCCGGTAATTGGGCTGCCTAAGGTTTGCAGCCCGGCGGCATCTGCCCTCCCGTCCCCCGTTTCCGTTGACAAGTTAGGGGGAGGGGTCTAGAGCAATCTTACACCCCCCTCCCCACAGTGGCGTAGCCAGAAAATTTTTTCGCGTGAGGGGGGGGGGGTCCCAATTGACCGTGGAGGGGGAAGGAGCGGGGCCATTGCCATAGCAGCAAAAATTTTACTGTTAATGAGCGTTACAAGTGCCCGGCGTGCCCCTTTTGGCTGCGCCGCTACTATCCTCCCCCCCCCCCCCGCAATCGACGCAAATCGAGCTATCAGAACGTGCATGACACGTATGCATGACATGTCGCGAAGCTAGCATGGATGTCGTCACATCATCAACATCATCATCATCAGCTTATTTTGACGTCCATCGCAGGACGACAGCTTCTCCAGCGATCTTCAATACCCCTGTCTTGTGCTAACTGGTTCCACGTGTCTTGAAGTTTACCAATTCCATCACGTCCACATTATTCTCTGCCGTCCTCGACTGTGCTTCCCTTCCTTTAGCACCCATTCTGCGACTCCAATAGACCAGCAGTTCTCGCCCTTACGCATTGCAATGTCTGTCCAGCACGACTTTTTCCTCTTAATGTCAACCACAATATCAGCTATCCCCGTCCGCTCTCTAATCCACATCGCTGTCTTCCAGTCTATTATCGTCATGCCTAACAATTTTCATTCCATCGCTCGTTGCGTGGTCCTCAACGTCTTCCCAAGCTTCTTTGGTACCTTCCAAGTTTCGGCCCCATACGTTAGTAACGGTAGAAAGCAATGGTTAGCAGTAAGCTCCCTGGTCATGATTTAGTAATGCCTGCCGTAAGCTCTCCAGCTAATTTTTTATTTTTGTTAATTTCCTTGATCAGAGGCCCCTGCGAGTAATTAACCTCACTAAACGTATTTCTGCGCAGGTTCTAGAGGCTGACTGCCGACCATGACATTCGTTCTCTCGCCAGGCTGCGGAACATTACTTTTCTCTTCTGCATACTAACTTTCAATCAGACTCTTACGCTTTCTTCGACAAGGTCCTCAAACATTTGTTGCAAATAGTCTGCAGCGTTGCTGAGTATGCCAATATCATCTACAAACCGTAAGTTGGTGAGCTATTTACCGTTAGCCCTCACTCCTAACCATTCCCAGACGAACTGGTTGCACACCTTTAAGTATTCAGTGATAGCATTGTAAATATTTTGCCATTGATCATATGAAGCCTTTTGCAGATATCTGGCTATGCAAAGTCTGCGCGTTAGTGCCATCCGTTCGATATCAACATTCGTGGGAAACTTCATTTTTGACCGCTGTTCGGAGCGAGTGCGCTGCTGCCTAGATGTCCCGATCTAATCATTCCAGCTACCTAATTCAAGCGCAGGTAGCGCGCGTTTCATGTATAGCCAATATCAACGCCTTAACTGGCAATGTTCATTTATCATACACTGTAAGCTTGTTCACTTACTCCCTTATAATTAGGGTGTAAATTAGAAAGACTAGGGTGTCCCAAGGGTGTTTTCTTGTTGAACACCTTTTTCAGTTAAAAAAGAGTGTTTCAAGAGTGTTTCAAAAAGATGAATACACCCGCATTACACCCATAAGGGTGTGACAATTGTAAGAGTGTACATGTATTTATATAGGAGCACCCGAGCTGAAGCTTCCTCGTAAGGCGACTTCCGCGAGCGCTTTCGAACGATGACTTAATCGCTGCCAAATGTAGCAGACCAGCCTGCACGGCTGCCTGCGTCGTAGTCCTGAATTCTCGCTTTGAAGCGTAAATATCAATGATTGTAAAGTAAAACGTGCTTTGCGCATACCTTACTCAAAAAACTTCATTGTGCGGGTGCGGTTTTTATCTAGTAATTCGTAATGTTATTGCGCAAAACTACTTCGAACGTCCCACTTCCGTCATGGAGACGTCCCGATATTCACAGCGCACGCACGGACGTCGCGGAGGGTTCGGAACTCTCTGGAGACACCGAGTGCGTTTGGGTGCAGAGACAGCGAAGTTAACGGAGGACGCACCCTCAACACTCCGTTCAGTGGGCTTTGTCGTGGAGCCAGGACAGCGTTCTGTTTTCTGCTGCTGGCATATGCGCTGTGGTCACGCACAATATATAACATGTAGGAGAGACAAAAAGGAGGAGAGGACGTCGCTCTTGAAGCGTATTAAAACAATCTTAAGGACACCGGTACGTTCTAGTAACCTAAATTTGCTTGCATCATGCTGCAGTGGTTTCATTTCGCCTCTTCTTAGGTGCAATGGCGCTGGAATGGAAATTAACAACAAAGTATGGTGATATGTGGCGTTTAATGGCGCAAGGGCCAAGTATGGCCAAAGAGCGCCATGCCAAAAGGTAATTTTAACAATGTATTGTGAATGCATGGGACAGTGAATTCTTCATGGTAAATGTGACATGGCTTTAAAAAGGCCTAAAAACTGTCGCTGTAAATGGCGTAAAATAAATAGGTACTAAAATGATGACACTGATTAGGGCATGGATGATGGCAATTGGGTTTCGTTAAAAACATGATGGAACAAGACAACACATAACAGTGACAGTAGAACCTTAAGAGAGCCCTCTTAATAGAAGGGCTGTTTGTCGTATGCTAAAAATTGCCTGTCCAAATGATTTTGAGAGTATCTGTTCCCGATAAAAACTGTAAGGCCAATTTCAGGTTAAACAGCGGTTCATCACTAAGAAAAAATTCAGGGTGAAGAGGTGTATTCTCACGATATGCAGAAGGAAAATACTTTTTCCTGTCTGTTTCTATTGGAGGGCACTGAATAAGAGCATGGAGTACTGTCAGACTATTGCCGCACTTACCACAAGTCGGGGGATCGCGTCCAGTCAAGAGGTAAGAGTGAGTACCGTATGTGCGGCCTATCCTTAATCGGCAAAGAATTACTTCCTTGTAACGTGCTGTTTTCCTACTTACCCAATTCCCCAGTTTTGGTATTATTATGTGAAGCGTATTCATTACCTGTGTATCCCACTTGCCTTGCCAATGATTCCTTAATTTACGGCGTAGAAAAGGCTTTAGGTCTGTGGCAGGGATGGGAATATTTCCATCTGTGTCGCTAAAAGTTACTGATGTAGCGCTTTCGTCAGCTGCTTTGTTCTCTTTTATACCTTTGTGACCAGGTACCTAGCATATGACAATCACTTGATCGCACATATATACGGCGCATAATAAGTTATACAGCTCATTCAAAACGGAATTCCTTTGTTTTTGTAAACTAATTAGTGATCTCACGACACTTAATGATTCTGTGAAGAGAACAGCCTTAGAGACGTTTGTGAGCCTGATGTGTTTAATAGCCGTGAGTGTAGCGTATTCTTCCGCTGTAAAGATGCTTGTGTGTGGGTTTAGTGTCCCAGATATTGAAAATGATGGTCCGAGAGCTGCGTAAGCAACACCATCAGCAGACTTCGAAGCATCCGTGTAAAATTTAGCACAGGAATACTTCTCGTTTAGTTCAAGAAAATGTGACTGTATGTGAGCCTCAGGCGCTCGTTTCGATATTTCTAAGAAAGATATGTCACATTGGATAGTTTGCCACTCCCAAGGCGGTGGGAACCGAGTACGAGCCATTGGAATATTTTCTAGAAAAGGGACACCTGTTTCTTCTGACAGTGCTTCCACTCGGAGGGACAGAGGATGCCTTATGGCTGGCGGTTACGGAATAGCCTGGCAGTGGACAAGTCGCTAATTGCAATATGACATGGATGCTGAATATCTGATTTAACTTTCAAGGCGTAGGAGAAAGATAAATGTGCTCTTTGTAAATGAAGAGACCATTCGTTGGATTCAACGTACATGCTCTCTACAGGACTAGTCCTGAAGGAATCTGTAGCAAGACGGATACCCAAGTGGTGAATCGAATCTAACATCTTCAAGGCACTAGGCCGTAGCAGAGCTATACACTATAGCGCCATAGTCAAGGCGTGACCTTATCAGACTTTTATACAGGCTCAAAAGGCATCTTCTGTCACTTACCCAGGATATACGGGACAAGAGCTTCAGAAGCTTCATTGTCTTCATGCACTTCGCCTTTAGATATTTCAAGTGGGGGATAAATGTTGATTTAGTGTCTAATTCGAGGCCCAAAAATTTATGTTCATGGCTCACTGGGAGCTGTTGTCGATTAAGGTAAATAGCGGGTTCAGGTAATATACCTCTCTTGTTCGAGAAGAGAACACACGTGCTTTTTTGCGGGTTTAATTTAAACCCATTCTCGTCAGCTCACATTGACAATTTGTTTAGCGCAAGCCGTACATGTCGCTCACAGATGGAAAGACTACATGATTTAAAACCTATTTATACGTCATGTACATAAACAGAATAAAACATTGTACGTGGTATGATAGTGTAAAGTCAGTTCATTTTTATAACGAATAGAGTGCAGCTAAGCACGCCACCTCGTGGTACACCTGTTTCCTGTGTAAATAGACGAGATAGCACATTGCCAACTCTGACGCGGAACGTGCGGTTAGGCAGGTAACTTTGGATGACATTCAGTAAATTACCTCGGACTCTCATTTCGGCCAGGTCGCGGAGAATTCCGAACCGCCACGCGGTGTCGTAAGCATTCTCCATGTCAATAAATACTGACAAAAAGAACTGCTTATGCACACAAGCATCGCGAATATTCGTCTCAATGCAGACAAGGTGATCAGTTGCGGATCTATCTTCCCTGAAACCACACTATAGGGGATCTAATAGTTTGTTACTTTAAAAAAAATGAAGGAGACGCTGGTTAACCATTTTTTCAAAGAATTTACATAGGCAACTTGTCAATGCTATAGGCCTATAGCTGTTGACTGAAGTTGGGTTCTTGCCGTCATTTAGTATTGGAATAATTATTGCTTCCTTCCAGGCGGATGGAAGGTAGCCGGCAGAGAACACAGAGTTGAAGAGGGACAGTAGTGTTTTGTGGGTTTCAGGGTGTAGGTGTTTGATCATTATATACAATATTCTGTCACTTCCTGGAGCGGATTTGTTACAGCCATTGAGCTCAGCCTGAAATTCCGCCATGCTAAATGGGAGGTTGTAAGGTTGGTTGCTATTTCCTTTCCGACCCAGAGGCAGTCGTTCCACTTGTTGCCGGTATCTCAGAAGTGTACCTGAATAGTGGGATGAGCTAGCAATCCTTTCAAAATGTACCCCTAGAGAGTCGGCTTGGTCAATGAGTGTGTCTCCTTGTGTATTTACCAATGGTAGAGGATGTGTTTCACGGCCTTTTATTTTGTTTACCCTGTTACAGGCTTTTCTTTCGCCTGTATAAGAATTATTACTAGAGATGTATTTTTGCCAGCTTTCCCTTTAGGCAAGGCGGCGCGTTCTTCTACCTTCCGATTTTATTTTCTTGAAGCTGATCAAGTTCTCGGTAGTGGGGCAGTCGCGAAGGCGACTCCAAGCCTTATTTTGATTTTATCGGGCTTCCTTACACTGCTTATTCCACCAAGGAATACGCCGTTTAGAGGGGGATCGATTCGTTTGAGGGATACATATTGATGCAGAATCAGCTATAAATGACGTCAAATATGATACTCTATCATCGATTGAGAGAGTACAGATGTCATCGCAGGTCAAATGTGACAGATCTCTGTATCGTTTCCAGTCAGCACAGTCGACCTTCCAGCGTGGCAGATGTGGGGAACACTTATCGCCTTTCGTTAACATTAAGACAATTGGGAAATCGTCAATCCCATATGAATTTTTGATCACGTCCCATTCCAGGTATGGAACTAGTGTACTTGATGTTATACTTGAGTCAATGGATGAGAACGTTTTGTTCGCCACATTGTAGAATGTTGGTTCTTTGTTGGTTAGTAAGCATGCATTGGAGGCTAATAGTAACTTTTCTAATAAGCGCCCTCTCGCATCACAACGAAAATCTCCCCAGTGGGTGTTATGTGCGTTTAAATCACCTAATACAATGTAAGGTTCGGGGAGTTTTGCGATAAAGCTCTGGAATTCTGTTGTGGAAAGTTGATGGCATGGAGGGATGTACAGAGAGCTAACCGTGACTAACTTATCAAATAGCACGGCTCTGATTCCAACTGCCTCAAGGGGTGTTCGCAGATGTAAATGTTAGCAGGCGAAACCTTTATCAACTATAATAGCAACACCACCTGACGAGGCGAGAGCGTCACTGCGATCTTTACGGTAAATGGCATATTGTTTGAGAAAGTTAGTATGTGAAGGATTGAGGTGTGTCTCTTGCACACACAGCACCCTTGGGTTAAACTTGCGAAGGAGTTCCTTAATATCATCAAGATTGTGTATTAAACCTCTCACATTCCAATGCATTATCTGTGTGTCCATACTGGAAGTGTTTTATGGTGTGTGTCAAGAGATCAATCAGGTTGGCTCAAGAGACCTTTGAAGGCCCCTTGATGCGGGGTAATTCCTTTTTGTTGGCGCGCTCCAGAGAGCAACGCCGTTCCTTCGGCGACTGAGACGCCGGACAAGTTTTTGTTACATCCATTGCCTCTTCAGAGACGCTAGATGACGCCCGCTCAGCGGGCACTCTCAGGAGTTTTTCGGGCCTGTCTGCACGAGCAGTGGCCCTGGGACCGGCAGGCTCGGAGGTCTGCTGGCCCTTCGTGGAAGGGGGCGGAAGAGCAGCGGCTGCTCCCGTTAGGGGGGCTGATGGCGTAACCGCCGTCACACTCCGTGTGACTTGGGCGGCCGCCGGAGGATGTAGCGCTGCCCCCCGGAGCGCCACATCGGTGTAGGAAGCACTAGACTGGTTGTGGAGATCGAAACGTTTACGTGCCGCTGGAAAAGATAGGTTTAGTTTGACTTTCAGTTCTATTATTTGTTTCTCCTTTTTCTACGAGGGGCACGATCTCGAGTAGGCGGGGTGATCTCCTTCACAGTTGGCACAGTGGTTTGGTGAAGTGCAGATGTCAGAAGCATGTTCCGAAGAACTACACTTAGCACAAGTAGCAAGTCCTCTGCAGGTTTGCGACCCATGCCCAAAACACTGACACTTGAAGCATCGACGCGGGTTTGGGATGTATGGTCTAACACGAAGCTTGCAGTAGCTGGTTTCTATTGTTTCAGACAGGTTGCTGGTTCCAAAAGTAATGATTATGTGCTTAGTCGGTATTTGTTTGTCATCTCGCCTTAATGTTGTTCTTTGCACTTTTACTACGTTCTGGTCTTGCCATCCTTCTAGTAGTTCGCTTTCACTCAGTTCGAGAAGGTCATCTTCTGAGACGACCCCGCCCACTGTGTTCATGGATCTGTGTGGGCCCACTGAGACTGTAATTTCCCCAAATGCTACAAGTTTCGAGAGTTTGTCATATTGCGCTTTGTCGCGAAGTTCGAGAAGAAGATCAACACTTCCCATCTTCGTTACTTTATAGCATGGGCCAATTGCTTCAGTGAGAGGTTTCGCTACAACAAATGGTGAGATCATTCTGACTGCTTTCTCATCGTGCTGACTATGTACAACGCGGTACTTTGGGAAAGATTGTTTTGGCTGCATTAAGAAAGTGAATGTTCAGGGAGCGATCAGGTAGGAGAGGAAAGTTGCTTGCCATATAGCACTAGAAATTTCGGCGATGGAGGCCACCCCCCACCAAGCCCACCAAGGGGGCGCTACAAGGTTGGAAGAATACCTGCAGACGCCAGCCATGCATCGCCGCTAACACCTAATATATATATATATATATATATATATATATATATATATATATATATATATATATATATATATATATATATATTAATATATATATATATATATATATATATATATATATATATATATATATATATATATATATATATATATATATATATATATATATTAGGTTATAGCGGCGATGCATGGCTGGCGTCTGCAGGTATTCTTCCAACCTTGTAGCGCCCCCTTGGTGGGCTTGGTGGGGGGTAGTATATATATATATATATATATATATATATATATATATATATATACACCCAAGACAGGATATATTACACACGGTTAACCCTTGTCGCCAGGAAATGGGGAAGTAATAAGAAGTGAAGAGAAGGCAGGAAAGATGAAAAAGTGGGAGAGAAAGATGAAGATTGGAGAGGATGACACGAAAAGGAGACTGCCGATTTCCTCCAGGTGGGTGAGCCTGGAGGTGCCGTCTGCCTGAAGCAGAGGCCAAAGGGGTGTGTTGCCTCCGTCGGGGGGGCTTAAAGGTCCAAACACCCGGCATCGGCTCAACCCGCAGGGTCCCCCTTTCCTCGGACACGGCAAAGCCGCGCACGGCTACACGCGGGAGGGTCCAACCCTCGTGTGCTCGGATACGTGGTGTCGCAACACACCAAACGCCTGCTGACGCAGACGCCCCTGCGGGGACCAAGAAAGTATGCGCCGCTCTTCAAGGTGCGCGGAGGCTAATATGTCGGATATTAAGGAGTGCACGGTAAAGTTACACTACGCGCAGGCTATCAGCACGGGCTGGCGGGCGAGAGCGCTGGTCACTCGACTACCCGTTGCAGAAAGCGCAAGTGGCGCCTTGGATATTCAATGGTCGTGCACCAGGTGGTTTAGCCTTCCTCCGCATTTCAAAGCAGTATATCTGAAACCTACTGAGGCACGTGCGGCTGCGTAAAACCGCCTATCCTTTCCTACATGCCTTTAATTGTGACGGCCAGCGCCCCTTCATTAAATGGCACCAAAAGCCAAAGAAGCTCTTGAATGGCCCGACAACCATGAAGAATCGGAAAAAATGCCAAGAGCCACCACATAGATAGGCCCAGGGGAGAGGGAGCGGCAGCGTCAGATCAGGTTGACTTGCTGAGTGCAGTTTATGGACGTCTTGCTCCCTCCTAGATTTCTTTTTTTCGACTATTCTCGCCCGCAAGCAAGAGATGCGCGCGTGGACACGCATCAGTAAACGTACTGGTTAAGTTCTGCGCATGCTACTTTTTGATACGGAGCTGACTTGCGGAGGTATGGGCTATGGAAAACGAAACCAAGGTTTGGTGGTTTCACGTTGGTGTGATAAGAAGCACCGTCTGCGGTGTTGCAGGTGTCACACCTCCACAGCACACGAGATGAGACCGAAGGGAAACCGTCACAGTTCCCAAAGAAAGGGTTAGGTAGATATAGCTTGATGCTTACTGTCGGTTCCAGTCAGAACACTGTGAGCACGCAGCTCCTCAGCAGTAACGTTAATATGTGGGGCGCACAATCTTAATGCCATCGGCTGAAGCCAGAATTATGCGTGCCCTGTTTCGGGCAGAGCCATGCGAACGGGGCGTGAAGCGGCATCGACTTGGCTTTGTTGCTTTTTAACAAAGCGCACTGCGAGTTTGTGGAGACCTAACCTTCCAAGCACGGTGAGGGTATGCTGGCCAATACCGCGACGGCACGATACTTGGAATCACGGCGCCGGTGCGAAAGCTCATGGAATATCCGTATATTGGCTATAACATTGAAATAGCTCTTGCCTGTACGAGAACAGCCTCCTTCGTAGGTTGGCGTATAGGTCAGCGTCATCGTTTCCCCAATCACCTCATTATCTCTTCATGCAGGTGCTGAAGGTGCTTCTGGTTTAAGCTTTACGTTCGAGCACGGTCGTTAGCTGTTCCTAGCGGTCTAAGCCACGTTCCATCATATGGACTAAAGTGCAGACAGCACATTTCTTTGACACATTCTTCGTTTCCGTCGCATGAGGAATTTACCTTACGACCCTATAAGTTTGTAAAGAAAACATACTTAAACACACTTCGTAATGAACAAGTGACACAGAAGGTGAACTAACTTTCACGACACTCCAATCATTGAACGTTGTCGAAGAAATTTATCTTAAACTTGATTTATAGTTCGCTACTATCAGAAATACAAGAGTATTTGCCAGTTTGATAGCCTTGTGTCCGACGCCTGTATCAAGTGCAATTATGCTGTTACAGAGTTCGTATGCTGTTTAAAATGGAATGCAACTGAGCCACTCCGAGATCATTACGTTGCATGTCCTCCTTAGCTCAGGTCATAACGCAAGATGTGCACCGTCTGATAAATGTTACTGGCCACATGTGCGACCAATTGGGGCACTGCTGTGACGTAATGAGAAGAACTCGCCTTTGTCATTTGATGCACTCGGTACCTCAAAGAGCGCTGCATTTTCATCCGCTTGCTGCAGCCCTCGATGGCGCCGTCAAACTACTACTTCGCATGCATTTTAGGTGTAATGTTTAGAAACTTCAAGATTATTAAGCCAGCAGGCGAGGTAATACTTTATCTGCATTCCCTAAAACTGCAGCCGTTCCGCCATGGAGCTGACCTCACCACGACTTCATGGCGTGGTGACCTCCACGTGGTGACCTTCGTAACCTCCAAGTCACAAAACTTGACGCCGAAAAGATTATTCTACATCACTTCGAAATGGAATCGGCATCTTAGGGCTCGGTCGCAAAACAGCGCACAGATTAAGGTGCAGTGCAGACAAACGCCACGTACACATTTTCTCATACATTCAATTGATGTTACACGGAGCTATTGTTCACAGTCACATCTCTAACCTTATCCAGCTTTATCATAGTTGGTAACTGTGAAGTATGGTTTAGATTATATTTCTGTGAAATAATGTAATAATACTTGCTATTGCAAAAACGAATGTTTATTTTTGTTATTATCATAAATAATTTGTTCAATCCCCCTTCCCCGCCGAGTATTGTAGTACTTCAAACCAGTCGCCCGAGATCAGCTTAGCCAGCGGAAGAATTTCAATACTCTACTTGCTGAAAGGATGGACATGCGAGTGTCTTTCTGAATATCTCATGTGTACTTGGCAAAATAAAGATTTAGGACAATGCACAACATACATTGGGGTAAAGTTATAACCTGATTCATAACACGCTGGCATGCAGTCACCTCTTTTGACAGATCTAACCTTTCAGTTACGCGCGTTGCTGATGACGAGAAAAATAAAAGAAAGCGCCCATGTGAAGAATCAGGTTTGCGAATTGCATACCGAATTGCGGACGCTGAGCTGACTCGCTAATCATACAGGGGCCATGCTGAATTTTTCAGAGCTCTCGTTATTAGCTGCTAGCAATGTAGAAGTGACAAAGTTCAATATGTACATCAAAACTAGCACTTCACCATATGTTCACGTAAGTTGGTTCTCTGCGGTGTTTCCCACTAGCCTTCTCTGGACGTTTCGGACATTGCATAAGTTATTCTGATTTTTTGGGACATATTCTTACTCTCAGATATGTGCTATCTAAGCTAAGTTTTTGTAACTAAAATCGTGTGTCGTATTGAAACGAAAAGACCTAGCTTATAAGTAGTTTAAAAAATCCGCAATGCGGAAAAGCCTGCTTGCCGATCTACGTCAGTACGAAGAAGCTCTTGAACCTTTATACTACGACGTGCCGAAGGTATACAAAGTACCTGTGTACTAGAATATTCCGTGTAGTCAATCACAAACGTGCGTACTCAAGCAGTTCAAGGACGTTGAAAAGAGGAGGCCAATCAAACGCATTTGCATAGAAGCTTTTGCATAGAAAGCGCTCATGTTGCCTGCCAGCGTCGTCCCTCTGCTGGCGTTCGATTCGGGGTTCGACTCCCGGACCAGGACAAACTTTCCTTCAACTGCGAGGCTATTCTTTCGAGGAACCCGTATGGGTTTCCTTTGCAGCAGTTGCTACGAACGGGTGGGTGTCTTGTTTTCCTTTTATTATTATCAATTATTTATCTCCCCCTTACGGTTTTCCACAGAACTATTAAGCCAATATAATGATTGCATACTTTCCAACAAGAGTAGTAAAGTGGTAAGCTCTTGTCAGGATTTGGTAATGCCTGCTGTATGCACTCCAACCCACTTTGGTTTTTCTGCAAGTTTCCTTCTCATGATCAGGATCTTCTGTTTGCAATTGACCTACAGTTGACCGCATAAAGGCACAAATGCTGGGAGTGCAGCAACGAAACGGGCAAACGGCGTAACGAACCAAATGATTTCGTATATAGATTAACGCCTGAATAAACGGTACCGTTAGAGTGGAACGAATGTGTTCCCGCACTTCAGCTATTTTAGGCTCTCTTATGGAAGTAATCAAGTTCTGCGTCACGAAACTTAGAAAGAGCCCGATAGCTGTGTTTTTGTGCGCATGCTAGGTGCAAGACACATGCAGCCTGGGTTCTTTAAAGGAACGTTCACAGCATTTTCACATTATGTGCGCAGTACAGAACACCGCAGCACTTCAGTCACTTGACAGCCGTCTAACAGGTAATGCCAAGGCTTTTTTCCGAAGGCACAGTAATCTAGGCGAGCATGGTAGCGTAGCCCAATGAAAAGTTGAGGGTAATAGAACAGTAAAGGCTATCGATATCAAAAAGTCACTTTGCCACGTCTTCACCAATTTGAAAGCATTTACTGCTGGCTCTTATATGCGCTGAAAGAAAAAAAAACTATGGTGAGCCCGCTTGTCGGCAGGGGCACGCAGGGGCTTTCATTAACTTTTTGAACTCACACACGCAATATTTAAATGTGATATTCGGATGAAAAATCAAATTTGCCAAGAACGATTTCCATTGCACTTCCCACAACCAATAATGTGGACTTTTTTTTCACAACAGTCTCCAAGTTGCTGATACGATTTTACAAGTTAACTGAGTGCTCTCCGTTGATATTAGCAGATCATTGTGCAATGTCGATGTGTTTGACATTCTTTTAAAGAAATGCTTGACATTTCTCACTGCCGTCCGTAACAAAAATTTAGAAATGTTACAATTTGCAAATGCTAAATGTACAAATGCCGCTAACGCCGTCGTCGTTAGCTAGCATGCCTATGCGCTGCCGTCTTCACCTGCATTGGTTCTATCCATGATCAGTGCAAGAGAAGACTAAAACAGGCAGAAAATTGTTGCGATTGAGGGCTGCGAATGCCATACTGAAACAAAACGTAGCCTGTCGGATCCAAAAGGGGACAGTAAATGTGTATTCTACACGCCGCTGTAGTCTAGTGCTCTGCTGTTGCGCATAAGAGTTCGAGGTCACGCGGTCAATGGCCGCCCACGGCTGCCGCATTCCGAGGCGGGCACAATGCGAGAAATTGGGGATGCATACACGCTTTTGATATGATTGGCGGCTTTAGTCTTATTAGCAAATTTATCGTCTTGTTGGAGGGTAATATGTTTATTTACACAGAGTACTACGAAAGACAGAAAATACCCAGTGTCACAAATTTTCGCAAAACGGGATCATTAAAGAGGAACAGGCACGTCGCAGCACATACCCTGTAACTCAAACTGACGGCAGATAAGTTCGTTGAAGAGCACCACGTAGCCGGAGTTGCGTACCAAGTGGCCCATTGCCAGATTAGCGAAAGAATCCGATTCCCCCAGCACAGCAGCCCACGCCGTCAGTCTACCCAAGTAGGCGGGAAAGAAGTTAAGCGCCGTTCGGATTTTTCATTGCGGGGTTCGTGGTATTCAGTCCTGCGTAACTCAGACGATTGCTTACATACGCTGTTACAGCCCCTAAAATGTTGCAGCTGGCCTGAGCTATACAGAGGGGTCGCACTAAACTAAATAGGCAGACCCCCACGCTGTCGTCCATCTCTATCACCGAGAGTTGTCTGTTGGTGGGGAGAGGAGGTCGGGAAGCCGAAGGAAAAGAATGGGTTCATTTTACATATTTACAGTTGGCTCCATGTTTATGGGTGAAGAAATTTACATTAATGAATCAAAGCACACTGCATCTAGTAGCACTGGACATGTCTGAGAACACGCCGGGCATAACGCCCAAGATCTCCGCAGTTAGAAGTGTCATTCCCTACGTCGTTAACGGGGGAAGTAAATGTCCTTATGTCTGACAAGTCGCAATGGTCGAGCTGTTTGCAGCACTAGCTTCGCCCAAAGTAGCACCACCTTGCTGGACTCCACCTCTGCTGCTGCACCTTCGCTCCCGCATACGATTCAACTACAAGGCAATCTGAAATCTGGGGCCGTCGCTGTCCCCACAGAAGTCGTCGACGTGGTCTCCGTGCAGCAATTAGTGGGCTCTAAGAAATACCGACATAAAGAAATACAGCAAACTGGGATTTGTACCCAAAGAATTCTAAACTGCAATAATACCTGCACGTACCGTGCAATGGGTGCACGTGAAAGAACAACAGGTTGTCGAATTTCTTTCGGTGTTCACCTCGATGGCGCGCTTCTTAACCACACCGTGATTCTGGCACATTAACTGAAGACTTAAATGAAACCTAAGATGACATTCGATATTGTATAATGCACGCTTATTTAGAGAGAAAAAATGTCTCAACCAATAAATATTCCTGTTCGTGAAGAAAAAAATATCGATCGGGCGTTAGTTAGCTGACGTGGACGTTAGTTACACTGTGCTCGAATTGTAGATATAGAGCTGCAAGGGTCATTTATAGGTGACGCGGTTCCATAAGCGGCGCTGCATTCGTTGCTACTCTACTCCTCATACCCAGCGTATTCCTAGTGACACACTAAACAGCCTTTGTAGTCAGTTCTAAATGTCAACCGGTCTCATATCATAGTGAAAACTAATTGCTGGATCAGATGGCACTAGCACATTCTCACAGCAACTCCTCCACGCGTGCGATCAAAGGGTCCATTTTTCCAGATTGTGCAAATACAACCATCTTTTATCAGCTAAACACAGGCATACCGCTTCAATACGACGTCATAAATTTGTTGCACTCATTATTCATTCCGATATTACATGTCGTGTTGTTGCATTCGAAATGTACTAAATGGCAATAAAAGCGCCTAGTCGGTGCCGGCTATCGATTTCTTGCTGCACTGTGTACGATCGATGGAGCTCATTTGACCGCGTATTCCTGTCTCCCATTTTCGTATACAGCGAAAGAAAGCAGCATAAAAAATTATGGTGTTTTGGGGGCCAAAACCCCGATCTGATTATGAGGCACGCCATAGTGCGGGTCTCCGGAAATTCGGACTATCTCGGGTTCTTTAACGTGCACCTAACGGTAAGCACATGCGTGTTTTCGTACTTCGCCCCCATCAAAATGCGACCACCGTGGCCTGGATTCGATCCCCCAACCTCCTGCTTAGCAGCCCAACGCCATAGTCACTAAGCAATCGCGGTGGGTAAGAAAACAATATGCAACGTACTACACACGAATTTTTCTTCGTCGGGGATGATGTAGCGCACATTTCGCACAAAGTACCCATTTCCTCAAAAAACTGGCGGCAGAAGATTAGACAAACGCCTTACAGCAGTCGTAAGTAGCCCCTCTTGCATCTATCTGTTATGCTACCAGAGTTCTTCTTTTTCTTTTTTTTTCTTCTTTGCTCTTATTGTTTTGGTTTAATTCTCAGTATGACGAAAGAAAATATCAACGAGGGCGTCTCACGCGTGTTCACACGTGTGTGGGTGAACAATATTTATGTGGCAGGAAAACCATCAAATTTAGGTCTCAAGAAAGGTGGAACAAGAGAGAGGGAAAATAAACTGAGTGGTAAATATACACAGTAATATATTTATTGACCAAGAAAGACGACACGACGTTCATTTTGAACGCGATAGGCAAATGGCCACTACCTCATTAACAGAGATACAGGTTGGCTTCATGGCCGTCGTTAGGCGTCGCGTTGCGAGCGTTTTAATGACCTACGAATCTAATTTATGTGTATGGCGTTTTTTTTGAAATGTAGAAATTTTAGAATCAAAGTTCAGTGTAATATATATATATATATATATATATATATATATATATATATATATATATATATATATATATATATATACATATACATATATATATATATATATATATAGTGCGCTTAAGAAATTCTGTTCGTGAGCGTTTGTGGTTTTTGTAGAACAGGCCGGGTATTTTCGTTGAAACGTCAAGCATTATATATATAGAAAGTGACCATTTTCATTTTTGAATGTAAGGTAGGAGCACTGAGAAAAGTAATCGGCACGGAACATCTCTTCTTTCAGCCTGACGCTACCCGTCACCCGTGTAAGCACACTTCTCTCAAAATAACAGGACTACGTCACGATAAAGTTCTGAATATGTGCGTAGGCCTGCTTATTTTCTGTAGAAAGTATAACTTGCAAGGCCTCCTTCAAACACTTCCCTGATGCTGGGCTTATTACCAGCGCACATTTTCCTACATTTAATATGAAATAATTATTCATGATTCAGTTAGGTTGAATGTTCTCCATGAAACTATGTAATGTCGTTCAGAAGCGTTACGTTTTGGGCGAGTTGGTTGTCTCTTAAGAACTCTCTGTCACCAAAGGTCTCCTTCTGCTGCAATAGCCGCAATAAATAAAACCCTCATGTCATGCTGCAACAAAGACATCAGGTTTTGAAAGAAGACGTGCGAGAAAAGTTAGGATGCAGAGTTATATACAAAAGAAACTGTGCGTGTTTGGTTTCTTTAATTCTAGCGGTTTACGCTCAAGAATATTAATACTTGCACCCGCGAATGTGCTAGATAGTGTCCGAATCCAGAACTATATTTTTTTCCTTTTGCTTGACTTGCTTTCGGAAGGGACATGTTCTATATTTATTTGTATAGCGTATTTATCAGTCCAGCCGACACTGTCATAAAAGCGAAACATTATTTGTCTGTTTCTCCAACGCCATGCATGTGATGTCTCGCCTAGGAGAAAACTTGGGCCATTAAGCAAATATGCCCGACAGACAAGTCAAACGAGAGGCAACAAATGAAGCCGGCAGTGCAAAATTTAAGCAATCAGCCGAAAAGAACTAAGTTCTCCGCAACCGAAACACAACACTGTGGAGGAATAAACCAACAGAATGGGATGAGAATGAGCATTGAACAAACAGTGTTCGCCGAACAACGATGTCGCAATGGTCGGATGGCGTTAGTCTGAATGAAGACTGCATAGGAATTGCGTCATTAGCATTACATTTCCGCGAATTTACATTCAATTTTCGTAATTTTGCACACTTCCCCTCACAGGCACTACGTTTCAAGAACATTTGCTTTGACGTTTGCGCAACATCAAAGGCAGACATAAACGTGGGATCCGCCAAAAGTTTGTAAAGCGCTTTCTGTGCCTCCGCTTCCTAGATATGCGTGTAGGCAGCGGCTGTGGCTGCCCTTCCTCCTTCTTCTCCCGTTCAATTTCGTAAGAGTATTGTTCTGTTATGCCGCATTAAACCACCAAAAGAACTAAGTATACAAATTTAACCACAAGTCGTACCTCATTTGAAGTTACCTTATTTCTGTTACCTTAGCTGTGCGCCGTTTCCCTCATGTGCACGTACTTGCTGTTATTTTGTTATATAAGCGTAGTACTCACGCGCTTAGAATACACTTTTTAAGTATCTCTTGGAGGACGTAGCGCCATTCTTCCAGCCACGTTGAAGATACGGAACTTGCAGGAAGAAACTCCAATTCCCCTTAAGTAATAAAAACATTTATTAACTGTTTAATTACTCCTTTTAGGGGACGAATTGGAATTCCAATTTAAAGCTAATAGTGAAATAGTAATTGCGATAGTATTGAAATTAAATGTGTACGTTTCGACACAATGTTCTGCTTAATTAGTGATTCTTATTTTTTTTAATAGCTGCCCGAACTTGCCGGTTTCTTTTGATGATATTTTTGTGCTTCTTCCAGAAATCAATATCAAATCGAGTAAGCGAGTTATTTCTTTTCGTTCTAACTTCTTTGTTCTATGTAATGACACACGTGGTGCACAAAATAAACACAAAGCGTCTTATGATATATTGCGGTTACGATATTGAATAAATATTTCTTGGCGCAACAGACGAAACGAGCTGCGGTCAAAGAAAAGCAGCGGCAGAAGGGCTCGGTAAACTGCAGAGGGCACACAACAACCGCAGCAAAGCTGCTCAAGTGGCAGTAAGCTGGGGCAAAGTTCCACGCTCCAGTTCTCTTGAGCTCTGAATGGTTGCACGTGACTCGCACCATGCTCAAATGACGGATTCAGCCTGCGCTCTGACCCGGCGCACGCGGTTCAAGCACGCAGGTTCGAGAACGACGAGGCACAATTACTTGCAGCGACCACATCGCAAAAAGGCGCGCAATGCCAGCTGTTGTCAAGACGCAATTAGTGCCGGTCAAAGCAGCCCGTAGTTACTGAATGCTAGCCGAATTGCGGAAGCGATAAGAAGCTTCGGCATTTAGAAGGCCGCTTTCACAACGAACTGGTTACATTCAGTGCTGCTTTGAAGGAGGGAGTTTGTTTCGGCAAGGCGACCGGCTCTAAGTCAAGGCGAAGAGCAGTGAAGGCCATTAGGAAAATCAGCTGTGCCGCGAAGATAAAAATCGGACGCAGCGTAAACATTGCCATTTCGTAATTTAAGAAGCGATGCTTGCCAGCTGCTGTGTCAACTGTTCCATTCGAGCTTGCGCGAGATGTTGAAGGCCCTGCTCAACGTCGCTTCCATGTTGGAGTAAGTTTGTGTTTAGGTGCTTGCCCCTGCTTGATTTCGTGTAATGGTTTGGTATGACGTAGTTTAGTTTAGGTGATGGGTTGTTTACCTAATGAGTGGCCCTGAAGCAGGACCTTACTTGCATGACTAAAATGGTGTCTTTGCTTTAAATGTATGACATCTTCCAGATTACATTTTTACGCAAGCGCGCCTGAGTGCTCCTCATCATTCTCACAATCAACGCTCGAAAACCTAATATCTGGTTTCAGATCATTTTCGATTGGGGGATTGTTGAACCGAACAATGTTTTCAGAGTCAAGGGCAGCTTTCCTAGAAAAATGTGGTGTTGACAAAGCGTTCGCGTATCTCAAGAGAACAGCGACGAACGCTTCTGAGCAAATAAGGTCATTTTTATTATATTTCACGCAAATCAAGCGAGCTTTTATATAGTTCACGACGATAAATTTTATTAGTAGCACTGGAAATAGCATTGTACTCAAGAATATAAGCCTTTGAGATATCACTCCGGAACTACATTCCCGCTTTATAAGCGCATACTACACGAATGATAGAACATTAACGCATATTTATGTTAAGCCGTTTAATGTTGCCGTGGCGCTCCTTGCTTTTCAGTTGTCTGGCTACTTAAAAACGCAGATAACTAAAATTCCCTGATATTTTGTAGAATTTCCACAGCAAACTAAACAGGCTATTTCTTTTTTTTTCTCGGTTCTTTTTTTTCGGTCCACCGCACAAGGAACGCAAAGAGAATTCAAGGAAGCGCGGGAGACATGTGGCTGTACGTTCTGTTTTGCCGAAAGTCGAGTAGCTGACACGGCTTTTATTTCAGCGCACACGATGGTTGTCAGGTCGCAGAAATCACGCGGCACGTAAGCTTGTGCAGCTGTTCTGCATCAAGAAAAGCTGTGATAATTGCACATTTGCCACCTGTCGACCTTCCATGCGCACTGAATTTTATAAAAAAAGAAAAGCCTCCGGTGGAGCGCCTGCGCCTGAAAATTAGTGGTGTGCACATATTTTCAATCTATATTAGCAACTTGTGACCTATTAGCGAATAACGTAAGAAACACGTGACAGTGACAAGAGCCTGGCCGGAAGAATATTTACTCGCAATTGAAAAGTTAAATTAACACTAACGCACTCGTCTCCACACAACCCGTGGTCACATTATTTAGATCCACCCGTGCAATGTAAGATAATCATCACAAGGAATCAATTGTTTATTAGGAAATAATTTGTTTATTTATTTATTTTACGTTGAGAATACGCACATTAAAGAGGGGAGTGGCATATTGAAGACCAAAATTGCAAAAACACAGTTGATATAATGATAATAAGCAGCATGAGTGATCGACAATGAATATAGAATTGCACAGCTCCAACTAAATAAAAGCAGAGTAACTTCAAGACCTAAAAGTAAAAACAAACAAACAGGCTAAACCAGAAGAAGGAATTGAGTAGAAGTGATTAACCTACCTTAAGCACGTTTTCAAATACTAAAAAAAAGCTCAACGTGCGATGTGTCCGTGATAGCCGTAGCTGCTTCTGGCAACTGATTCCGTTCGGAGGTGGATCGAGGCAAAAATGCACGTGAAGAGGTCACACTTCTGCAAAAAAAGGAACATCAGCTTTTTGAAGGTGGTCAATTCTAGATAGCATGAAAACAGGACTTTAATGAAATATTCACGAAGATGACTGGGGAGATAGTAAATTTTATAAAAAAGGGTGAGCCGGTCTATTTCACGCCTACTGGTCAGTTCTGGAAGCTTAAGCAGTGACCTCATCATGGTAACACGGACTGTGCGATCATAATTGGATAAGATAAAGCAAATGAAACGATTCTGCACTCTTTCAAGTTCGTAGTACCTGTAGTACTACCGGGATCCCAGATGGACGATGACGAATATATGTGGTGTAGAGAAGCTTTTTAAGTCATGGGGGTGCCATATAGTTATTTATTCGAGAGTATTCCTCAAGGCGGAGCCCGGCGATGGCTTCCCAGATCGTGCTTTACGTTGACGCAAGCATTCAGGGCTGTGAAACGACCACTGCAATTTATTGCCCTTGCGCATCTACCCTTAATACGACGACCCGGTTTCAAATCCAAGAGCCCCCTTTCTCCTTTTGTGCTGGGCTCCTTGCTGTTCGAGAAGCGTTGTGCTCTGTGGCCGCCTTTCCCATGGTTCCCACGGCCCGCATAGTCATCTACACTGATTGATGCCCTCCAGGCTACGAGGTTTCTGCGACGTGTCAGTCGCAGCCCTGAAACATGTCAACAGACCCATCTTCTGGCGTCACGTATCCCGCAGCCAATATCTATCGAGTGGATCCCACGCCACCTTCTAATTTTCCATAGCCGTGGGGATTCTGCTACCCGTTTAGCGACCTCTCCATCGTCACTGCCTCAGCTGTTTCAGCTAGATGATGCCCCCCTAATTTTAACAAGAAAGGAGCACCTCCGGCGCCGCACACATGCTCTCCTACCTCCGTGTGCGGTAAACCTCCCCCCGCCGTCCTACCCGTGCAGAGGATGTTCCGCTTCGGGGGATCCGGGTCGGCGTTTCCCTCACTCCTGCCGTGACTAGGAAGTGGTCGCACATTCGCCTCTTATATCCTCGCCCTGGGTGTCCACTTTGCAAGTCGTGAAATGATGAAGCCGACATCCGCCGCCTGCTGTGAGTTTACCCTGCACTGAAACTGACGTGGCTCCGGCACCTCGCAGCAGCAGGACTTTCGCCGCATAATCCGAGCGATTACGCTGCTTGGACGCAGGGACCACATTATCGATCCCTCTTGGACTTCATTAAATCAGAAAATCTTTTTTCATGCATTTAATCATACTTATTGACCTCCATCCCATACCCCTGGATGCCCTGAGACATTTACCCTGACATTAAAACAACAAAAAAAGAAAGCAATGAGGTAGCCGCAACGTATCTTGCTCATAGGTACCTACTGGGCTAGAAGAAGCTTTTCTAAATGTGTGGTTAAGGACAGATGCGCATTCTACGTTAGGCACGGGATGTCCTTCCCTCGTTGCACAGCTACTGCGCTGCGCTCATTGCCACGCATGACACTCCAACATTGTCTACAATTATTATTTAGCATAGCTTGAAGGGTGCAATCGAAACAGAAAAAATTAGATCTTTTCACTTCAGATAAGTTGTGGTGGCATATTTATGGACTTATCAACGTTTATGAGACCGAGATTTGACAGCAGCGCAATAGAGCCTTTTCTTACGGTTAGAAAGAGGGTTTATGCATCTGTTATACCACGGTGCGCTCGTATGCGACAGAGCTTTCTTAATAGGAATATCTTTAAGGTTAGCTGCACAAATTCATTTTTTAACAAATCCCCGTTGCTTTGCACAGATCGTAAAGTCAATCGGACAAGAACCACATCTATAAAGGAGCACAATTCATTGTTAATCGCGTCTTGATTAGGTTTTTGAAATCGCGTATTGTTTTAAGATGTTACAGCCGTGTGAGAATCGCAGTGAAATAATTTTATAATCCACAATATCGGGCGTATTAAACACACAAGATACAATTTCTGGTGATGATGTCAAAAGAGAGTCAAAAGTATCATATGTAATATTCATAACGCGTGTAGTAACTCAACTAGCTGTGTCAAATCGAAATCAGAACAGGTGTGAAGGAAATGGTCAGCTTCAGCTGTGTTAGGAGATCAATATGACTTCGAATTTGACCACACAAAGTTATTAAAGTTGAAATTACTTAATAGAATGAGTGGTACTCCGGGAAACTAAATGTTCACGTGATTTAGGCAATCATGAAAGTCGTCACACAAACGGGTACGCCCAGAAGGTAGGCGACAGTATGGACCAGTGACATTTTTTAAAAGGTTAAATTGAGGCAGGAGCATGTTGTCTCCAAACTGGACTTTATAACAACTGCGTATCTTTCAAGTCCCACGTATACACCAACAACACCACTACCCCATCGATTAGGCCTATAACAGCGAGATATTTTGTATTTTATTTCAGAGCAAAACAGCTCCTCGTTTAGTAGGAGGGATGTTCTAAAGTAAGTTTCGTCATTCTTTTATAGAGAAGATGATTTCAGGTGAAAACCAATCGCCATAATAATCCATGCCCGTTGCTGGACAACGATGGAAAGAGCGTCAGCGGAGGAGGAACGACGCGGGCGTAGAGCGCCGAAGAAGAAACAGTAGCAGCAGACCGGCGGGCCCGAAGTTAATTGACTACAAATGACGACGGCAGATAGCCGTGTGACGACAACGGGGTCGCCAATGGATGTGCGCGCTGTTATACGGTATGAACGGACCCGTGGAACTAGTGTGCCCATCGTCCATGAACGCCTACAGATCGTGTATGGTGAAGAGGACATACCTCAGGCTTTGCATCACAGGGCGCCAAGTTTTACCAATGTGGTTTCTTAAACCTTACTGCACACTACCACGAACGTCTCCATGTCGGTGGCGAAACTGTGGAAAAATAGTGCAAGGTGAATAATGCATGATGCCATGGTGTATTTTATATTGCAATAAATTTTCCGTGTAAAAATAAATGACAAATCTAGCTTTCGGAACGTCCCTCGTATTTTATTGAAAAAGCCATGTTTTGGCTTACGCAACTATATCAACGCAAGAATCGTTAATCACTGCCCATATTTCATCTTTGACAGACAAAAGGGAGCGATTGTTACAGAAAGAGCACGATGAGGTTGCTAGTGTTAGCGCAAGCGCTGCCACCTCGGACTTTCTTCTAGCTTTGTAAAGAACCAAATGTGCGACCAGAACGACGGTGCCGAGGAGAGGAGTTAGCGGCATTAGTTGCGCACCTGGCTGGTGCTATTTCATATGCCGCGTCCACCCTGCAATCATGGCCGTACCATTGTCATTAGCAATTAATTTGTTGTAGTGCAGTTTGAAGGGGCAGTTAAGCTCTTTGGCGTACTTGTCCAGTTTCTCTCTAACACGACGAGTGTTGGCTGAAAATCCTCATGCATAACAACCCTGCTTCCGTTGAACATGCGACGCTACGAAAAAACCCATTTCTTTTGTTTTGTAGGTGGATAACTTTACAAGCATTAATCGAACTTTGTTAGTGGAAAACTTCCCAATTCTATGCGCGCGTGCAATCTTATCGTAAGATAAGATTAGTTCAACGGACTGGCGGATTCAACTTAAATCACTTTCTGCTCTCTTCTGCACCGTTTCAGAGCGTTATCGACGATCTCAAAAATACTAGATTGTACCTCTGAGAGCGATCTTATGCTTCATCAAGACGCATAGGTAGCCTGAGTGCCTGGCGTTCCTCTTGCTCAGTTAATTGACGCGTTGTTAATTCGCACTGTACGTTATCCAAATTAGATGCCCACTTTTCTATAGTTTCTAGGTGCTCAACTATCGTAGAAACACCTTTAGGAAGTAATTGTTGCTGACTCATAAGCTCTATGATGCCACTTGATGACTTCATCTTCGCGGTTTCAATCCGAATGGAGCTTTCACGCAATGTCTTTCATCAACTCGTGCACCTCAACAAGCTGACCATACTTGGCACCTGCATTCCGCTCGACATTCCCGCGTGTTAAGAGCAGCAATCCACACAGAGGCAGGCTTCTGGGCATGAAAGCGCCACGGTACAACAGTTGTCCGAGCGAAAGCTCACATAGGGTAGTTTGTTGAAGTAACTAACCTGTAAAAACGCAGGGGAGCATCAACGAATACATGCCTCAGCTGATGTTTCAATGTCCACTGCCTGCGACATATGCCCAAGATGGTTTTAACCGGACCGTTGGTGTCACTGTTGGAATCATCGATACCGCTCTAGCTGCGGTGCGCTCCAATCTGTTTCTTTCGATGAGGCACCAGTGACGAAGCATATCGCTGGGTATCGGTGGCTGGGTTGTCGCCAAGAAGGTGCGGTTCCCAGTCGCAGGGATGGCGTCGCAAGAATGCACGCTAAGCTGCACCCAAGTACCGTCGCTGGCTGTACTCAAGTAATCAATGATAAACTGCAAAACGTAGACGATTAGCAAAACTAAAGCAAGGTGAAAGCAGGAGACAGCGTTTTGACAAGTGAACTTCTCTTTTTCAATGAGAAAAGGTCAAGTCTACTTGTCAAAACGTCCCCTGCTTCCACCTTATGCCCGTTTTGCTCCCCTTGTTGTACTTGCATCTCGCGCCTTCCACGTCATTTTCCGTGCAACATTTAGGGCAGCATGGATGAACACATGTTCGACCGATGCTTCCATGCCCACTAATAACATGAAGTCGATTCGCCAAGTTGTCTACATTACTACTGAATGCTTATTCTGAGCTTTTTTTTCTTTTGTACATAGGCCCTTTTGGATATGCAAGCAAAATAAATGTCAATTCGCCCTACTGTCCACTCTGGAAAAATGCTGCATTGTATTGGGGAGGCTTCCTAAAAGTATGGTTGTGTAAGCCTTCGCCAAGGGATCGTAACGCAAGGAAATGATGAATCACACATACCAGTCGTTGAAGTATCAAAAGCAGCCGGTATTTGCCTTTCCGTCGAAGAAAGGTGGAAAGTTGTAGTCATTTGCAGGGATGACCTAGCCGAGTCAGTAATATTTGTCTCGGCGTCTTCGGCTACGTGCGGTGCTACACTAGTTGAGCTGCTATTCTTGCTTGAAAAGTAAGTGTGAAACTTGAACTTCAGAGGTACAATATTAATAAAACCACTAAGTTTAGTCACAAAAAAAAATCCATCAACCACGCACACACATGCGAATTATACAAAAAACAAAGCAATGTGTAAGGGTCTTAATGGTGGGATAGGGAAGGAGAGAATGAAAGAACCAGAAAAGAGGAAAGGCACAGAAATTAACGCACGTCCGGTTTACTACCTTACAGTGGGGGAGAGGTGACATAGGGATGAAAATAGAGAGAAGCGAAAGAGAGAGAGAGAGAGCACAGTTTCTCTCACATTTGAAGGTCCACAAAGGGTCGCCAAGAATTTTGGACTTGAAATAACGCAATAGCTCGTTCGTGGATTTCCATGCCATCGACGCTACGGCCATGGTCCAACGATTTTCATTTTCGAAATGGTCTAAAGTCCAGCCGGTTTAGCGTTGTCCGCAGAAGTACACGCTCAGTGTCTTACCGGGAACAGACCCAAAATATGTTCGATGGTTTCCGCTGTTCCACAAGGGTCACACACAACGCATCCCCCCATCTTCTATGCGGAACGAGTACGCCTTTGAAAATGCCACCCCGATCCAGAGGCGGGAGAGCAGTGTTGCCTCAGTGGGGGATTCTTTTGATGGCTCTTGTAGCTTTAGGAGTTAATGACATCTTAGTTGAAATCAAGAAAAAGAAATGGGCATGAGCAAGACACGTAATTAGGAGAGAAGATAACGGATGCTCATTGAGAGTTACGCAATGGATTCCAAGGGAAGGGAAGCGTAGCAGAGGGCGGCAGAGAGTTAGGTGGGCGAATGAGATTAAGAAGTTTGCAGGGACAACATGGCGACAATTAGTACATGACCGAGGTAGTTGGAGAAGTATGGGAAAGGCCGTTGCTCTGCAGTGGGCATAACCAGGCTGATGATGATGACAGCTTTCGGAATGGATCAATTGTGTGAGGATAACATTTAGGGAGGGTGACAGACGACCAATATTAGTTTGTCAATGCTTTAGCCATGACGTGAAGCTTTAGTCCAGCGATCGCTCTGAATGAGGGAATCGTACTGATCGGGCTCCTAGAGTGGAGGAATGGGCGGCCTCATCGGCGAGGTCATTACCAGCAGTACCGGTATGCCAGAAGCCATTGAAATACAATTTCGCGGGCTTTATAGATTGATAGCTTGATTATTGTGTTGTCTTATCTGATATATCAGCTGCTCATGAGAATTCTGGTATAAGCAAATATGCAAACTCTGATGTGCTGCTTTAGAGTTGCCAAACATGACCCATTATGAAGTTGTTCTTGCAGGAGGTCTTTTACAGCAGCGCGCAAGGCAGCTAGCTATGCTACCATTGATTTTCTCATATGTGACAAATAAACTTTTATTGTAGTTGGCTCAGCATGAATGACAACGGCAATTGAAGCGCTGGTAAAAGTGGCCGAAGAATCCATTCAAGTGTGTATTCGATCCCCATTCGTCTCATTCAGTTCTAGCAGCGTCATTTGTTTCAGCGCTATTTTTGGGTGACTGGCCTGCTTAGGCACACCTGAGGCTGTTGTAGACACCACAAAGGAAATGAAGGCCTTACTTTGTTTCGTGATAAAATGGAATCTTGAGTGGTGAGTATATCTTCACAAAACGTGGCATGATGTCTCTCCGAGAGCAAGAATGCCCAGTGCTGATTGCGGACGCGCGAAAGGTGACGAATATGTGCCCTGAGATAATTGACTTTAACGTATGTCTAGATGGGATAACCTTTAGCAGGCTTGATTGTTGCCAATGTTCATGCGCAGCAAAAAAACTCCTAAATACACGCGCAATGCTTGGCATCGCAAGCACTCCAATGAACAAACATCTGACTTGCACGTAATGAATATCACTGGAATAATGTAGCATAAAAATGCTAATAATGAATCTAGGTACTACTGAAGCAGATAACGTTCAGTTGTGCTCCATATTTTCCCGCGCAATAATCTCAGAACATGGACAATCGACGACAATCTTCTTTTAAGTACGCACAATAAATGCTTCGCGAAAGACGCTGGACGAATATTACACCCAAAAAACCGATAGATATTCCCATAGTTGTCAGTGCATCCAGGACTGTAATATTACTGTACCCTCTCAAAACTTCGCCTTGTGAAGAGTTACTGGACAGATTCTTATTGAATTTTGAGTGTTACAGTGGCAACTACGAAATACATGCGGGATTCCCGCCTCCCTGACTTACTTTCTGGTATGTTGGTACTTTTTGATGCCATCCGCAGCATCGCTTCATTGATATAAATGTGCTCCAAGAAATTTTGTCGGTTCAATAAATAGGGTGCTTTCTCGGCATGGTTATCCCCAATGTAAGTTGAAATTATTTTTCATGTAGCCTAAAGGAATTTAGTAGCCATCCAACATTCTACAACATTGTCTCTACACCAATCCATTTGCCACTGAATGGATGCCCCTGTGGCGAAATATAAAGTGAGGATGCGTAAGGGGCTATCCATTGTGCCACATGATTCCTAGCATATTGCATTATTTCCCAGCATGTAGTATGAATTAGTGCAAAGGCGTAAACGAGGAGTGCTTCGTGTTTTGTGCTTTCATAGCAGACAGCGCTCCCGATAGTGGCCTGTGCAATGGCGAGCGATTTTCTTCATACGATGACGCAGCCGCGTATCGAGCGCTAGTTCTCTAGAAAACCGGTCGGAAACTGTAGCGAAGGACGACTACGCTTTGAAATCATAGAAAAGTCCGCAATCTCATTTTCATTTCTCTTGCTTTAATCTTTTTTTCCAGGTTTACATACTGCAGCCATCTAATCAAGGCGGCAGTATGTATATTGAATTTGCCAGGAAAATATAATATGGGCAGTTAACCATGTTCATCACCAGTTACGTGAAGCCAACTAGACGGGTCTTATATGCAGGCGCAGTTACTACGGAAGTTTAAAAAAAATGTTCACTTTTCCGCAATTTATTTCCCCAGTTGTTATTTTTATCGGGTCATTAATAAAGATGTGTTGCACGAAAAAAAATTATAAAACGCATTTCGGGAACAGCTGCAAATCGCAAGGTGGCACAGGAACAACATGAAGTTATGCAATTTAGCTGCCTTTGAACCGTAAAACCAGCCGCGTTTGACAGACAAGTAGGCCTGTACTAGGAACTTAGAACCGGATTAGAATCTCCGGAGGAGATTTGTGTTAGGAACGACAAGGAATAGACGTATTTGGTACTGAGCAGTTCATAAAAGTTAAGAATTGCCCACAACCCACTAGAACGTATCTACTGAAAACAAAGTTATCAATCTTAAAGTTGGCCGATAATGGAAACAATGTAATAGCAAAGTTAATCTGTCGCGGAGGCAGAGTAATCTGCAGTTACACGGTGAATGTGTGGCAGTCTTGCCGCCTTGGGAGGCGCTGTCTAGAAGGTGAACAGTTTCAAAGCATTTATTTCGCACTTTTTAAAACGTTTTTCTTCACATAGATTCCAACATATTCGTTGGAGCTGCGTCGTCTTTATATGTCAATTAGGTTGTACTGTTTGCACGTCAAATAGGGAAACGCCAGTAAACCTCCGCATTTCAAAAAGATAGGGAAGCTTGCCGCGTTGTTTGCGTAAGAATTCGACTGCTTGTTCAAGTCTGAGCAATCATCTGACGTTGTCTTACAATCACCGAAAATAAAACAGCGGCTTCAGAGTAAGGACGGAGTAATGGAGTGTCTAGAATATTCCGCAGGTAGAAAGAGATAAATGTCCATGATCTGACGAAACAGGCAAACTAAAGGGGAGACACGTGCGTAGGGAGGATTTCACCCAAGGTGCTCTTTTCAGGGGCCAGGCTAATACTATTAGAATCCCCAGAGAGGACCTGCTCAAAGCGCAAGTTTTCTCCGAAGTCGAGGAGCTGGCTTTAATACATCGCAAAATCGTTCCCGCCGAAAGGGATTACGTTGCGCGTGAACACTTCGGTGCATTTACAGTTTCAATTCGAGGCAGCATTACCCCAGGGGTTTTCTTAACAAATACTTCGCACGTGCAAGCTCTCAGGAGTTTCGTAACATCTGTGTTCGTAAAAACAGTTAAACAAGTGAACACACAGAAGTACCTACGCAATGCCACAGGTTCTCCTGCTGGTTCTGCTGCCTCTAATAACTTAAATATATTGTAAGGTTGCAGCAAGCGTGGAGCAAACATTTTTAATGCTCTTTCTTCTTTCTGTATATTTCAGATATCTGCAGCTCGCAGTGAACTTGTCTATGGCCCAAAAGTGGTGCAATTCAACACGCGTTTGCGGGCGCCGTCTAGCAGATGTCGCCTAGTGCAGATGGTTCCCCTTTCAGCAAAATGTGCAATAGTGTCATAGCAATGATGATGACATTTATTGACGTCACATTTGAAACGAGGTGGCAACAGATATTCATATAGCCTTCTTGAACTTGGCTGGTTTTACCAATTGTATTGAATTCTTCCATTTACTCTATGTGCACTATATGTTCTCGCTTTCTATTAAATCCTCCAACTCTACATTGGGAAGTTAAGTGTATATTTAACTACCCGGCCTCAAGCCTTCCGTCTTTTTTATCTAGCAATACTCCTAACATTTCGTGCTTACCTCGGCCACTAAGCAGTTGACGTTCCGATCAGGTTTGAGTCCCAGTGCCCCTGGAAGGTAGACGTTCCCTACTGCTCTGGCTCGGGTGATTATAGCGAGAGTGCAATGTCATCTCCGGATATTGCTGCAACAGGCACGTGAATCATCCTGTTTCGGATGTTTTCTCCGGTATGTTTTCGTCCTCAGGCTGCAAGCGCGGCTCTGAAATAGCAAGGGACGGTCGATGTCCTATTGTACAAAAAGAAGTTACCGTGATTGACACTGCTTTATGTTGAGCCAACACAGCCGTATGCGACAGGTCATGCGTAGGTCTAACGTATGTCTTAGCTTTATATTGCCGACTGTGGTATGTGGGACATTCTGCAGTGGGCTATCGTTCGTTAAAAGGCCGGAGCGAAAGACATATGCGCATCCAAAAGGTGAGTACCGAACTGAATAATACAATTCACAAGCGGCCAACTTCTCAAGACCGATTACTTGTGCATAAACCCACGTTGATAAGCATTTAGGTTTATTCTTCGCCAAGGCGGAGTTAATCATCATAATCAGGTGGTTGCTGCGATGTGACGGCCAACGGGAACTAAGGACACTCAACAACATCTGCATAGGCGCGATAAATGAATGTGATATCACCACAGCTGCGGTGCCGTGATGTGAAGTGCAGTTGAATTGGGCATGTTTAAATGTTGCGTTTCCATAGAGAGGATTACATGTTACCAGCCAGGAAATGCAGTCGCATCAGAAGCTGGTAGTATGTCCAGAAGCGGACACGAAGGTTGGCCGCGCGCCCAGTGCGAAACTTCAGCATGGTGCTTTCTTCAGGACCGTTATCTTTCGGAGACCCAGTCAGGTGCTATGCTATGATGACCAAAGGCGAGCCAAAGATCACGAACAACCGCTGCATAAGCGCGATAAACGAACTTGTCATGCCTACAGTAGCGGTGCCGTGCCCCGAAGCGCCATTGAAGTGGGCGTGCTCAAATGCTGTGCTTTCCGCAGATACGTTGCCAATGTTACGAACGGGGAACTGCGGTCTTAATGAAAGCTGCCGAATAATCCGGTGGCAGACACGAATGCAATGCACGCGTTTCCTTTACATCTTGATATATAGCTACTTAGGAAATGGCTACGACAGCACCACATCATTCATCCCGTTTGTCATGACATGCACGCCATGAAATTGTGTTTTGGCATTGATATCAGGACATGTCATTCATGTTATGTATGGGTGCATGTAATGCCCCAGATGGCTATTGCGATATATATGCAGTTGAAGGAACGACCACGGCGGCATAACGACGTAGGAGGGTGATAGAAAAAAGTCACCGCCCAAGCGCTCCGTAGAGATGTTTAACTAGGAAAGCTGAAACCTGCGGCCTCGATATTTATCACTGGGTTAATTCCGAAGGTTCATTAAACGATGGTTGGGTAGTATTCTGGATACTCGGTACGCAGTTGCTGCTTGTGCTCGGCTGCACGAGGCTGTTCTTGTGCCCGGGCTGCAGCTGGGCATGACATAGATGAGCTCGCTCCCGGTACTGCTGGCGGTGTTGCTGATCGAAAGCTGCCTGATGCTCAGGGCTACGTATGACGCGTAGCCTACCCATTTCCGAAGAGACACTGCTGCGCGCTCTCGGCTGCGACGGACATCAACGACGTCACTACTGGCGCAGCTAATCCAAGAGCACCTAGATAGCCCAAGGCATTTACGCTCCAATCCATGACATCATGTTACCTGGCCCAATGGCGATAGAATATAATGGGGATGCTCCCGAGTAGGCAACAGTGATTTTGACATCACCGCTTTCATCACGCCAGCCTTGTCGATGGAAATTTCGGGCCAGGTAGCGTGACGTCATGGATCGGAGCAAACAGGCCTTGTGCTACCTGTGTGGTGTTGGCTAATCACGCGCCACTCTTTCTTTTGTTTGGCGCTCATGCGCATGGGGTTGCACTGGAGGAGTTTTCGGCGTACAGGCGACTGGCAGACGGACGGGCAGACGAATCGGTTAGAGAGATACAGCTTTGCTGTAATAGATAGATAGATAGATAGATAGATAGATAGATAGATAGATAGATAGATAGATAGATAGATAGATAGATAGATAGATAGATAGATAGATAGATAGATAGATAGATAGATAGATAGATAGATAGATAGATAGATAGATAGATAGATAGATAGATAGATAGATAGATAGATAGATAGATAGATAGATAGATAGATAGATAGATTCAAAACGTTTGAAGCTCGCTGTTTATGTTTAGCAATAAAAAAGCACTAATGCATGATTTCCCACAAAATAAGAGACACCCTTTCTCTTAAAACATGCAATATTTACATAGAACATAGAATACGGATGCATCCAATGATCAAATTCAGGACTTTACACTTCCATCCACGTGGCACATCTTTTCATGAAGTCTATTTACGAAGAGCAACAGCTGTTGCTCTTTGAAAACGTCGTATCATGGAATCCGGGTCTACGAAAAGTCTGCAATAAACTTTAAACTTCAATACAGCTGTAACAATAGTGACGTTCAGTTCAGCTGTGTCTTCCCAAAAACATTATGTGATCAACATCGACGAACTATTTCGAGCCTCCACCTTGCGGCTAGATATGCCCTCAGCGCTCTTCTTGGAACCCATAAAAGAAAACAGCATTGTATTTGGTTTCAGATTTTGGAGACAGATATCAGGACACGTACGACGAGCTCAATCATATCTTTGAGGTAAAGATTTGACTGCACCGAGACTCGGCTTCAATTCTATGCCTTCCACAGGCGACATGTTCCAGAAAATCGCTAAGATGTGATTAGTAGAAGTTTGCTTGAACGAACTCGATAGTTAACAAGGTCCGCTTCTTCAAATCATGCACCTGAAGCGAATGAAGTGGGCCATATGTCTGACTGAATGTTTAAATATATGCTGGAAATAAAAGAAAGGAACAGAGAGCTAAAGAACACATATCTCCGTGTACCAGTATCAATGGGAACAATTCATTTACTTTTGAACACCAATATTATTGTGTTTTCACACTATCTAAAAAATTTAAAGTACGAGGTCCAACGTCTGGTGCGAGAACACTTAGCAATGGACACCCACAATCATGTGCGCGCATTGGGCACTCGCCATCATCATGAAGGACAGACATGCGGGATGTGTGCAGGATGCGCACAGAAAGCTTATGGCTACGTTCCGTCTGATAAATGCCTCGTTGACATACCTGTGGTGTTCTGACGTAGTGTGTTCGTCGAACTACACAAGCCTGCACGCGCAAGCTCTATTCCTCGCAACGCGACAGGCAGAATATCTAGGGAAATGCTCCCCCGTTTGCCCCGCGAAGGCGTCGTTGGTAACCCTACTTACTAGAATGCACATCGATCGAACACGAATGGAAGTCGCAGCCTATATAACAAAATCACCGAGAAGTGAAAAAGAATAATAATTTGAATATAGCTCGGCAATGCAGTCATAAAGTTACTCGCTGGAACCACGGCCATGACGTTATTTTGCAACATCCATACCTGTGTTGCGGACTGGGGCAATCTATTTGATTGCCAATATATATTATTTCATATCCGTAATTCCACTAATTTTACCTCCTCGAAATGGTGAGAGGTGGACCATTCCCGCTCTTTGAATGTCTGAAGTGATCCATTCCATTCCTCCAATTCCAGTAAAGGAAACGCTTTCTCGACAATTATTGACTAGTTCTGCTTGCGCGCATATTAACTAAAACATGTGTTTGAAGCCTTAACAACATTTTAAACAGTTTTATACATCATTCTTTTTTTCACACAAGAAAAAACACGCTTCGTGGCTGGATGTCTATCTGCAAGGAATTGATTGCTGTCTGTAAACTTTCTAACAAATTTTGTTCTTAAGAAAATCCTTATCTCAATATTGCTTTAGCCATAAAGCGCTCTCCCTGTCTTGCGGTGAAAACTTTACGATTAGTCCTAAATGAAGCATTCTGCTAACACTCTGATAGTAAAGCACATACCTGTTCCTGGTATGGCGTTACAGTAGAGGCCTAAAAGTAGGCGGTCTGGTCGATGAAAGGCCGCTGACATCGATTTGCCCTCACGATGTTTATTTCGAACAAGGTGCGTCGAGTGACTTGCTTGATCTCGAAATCGACCGCATGAGTGCAGACAGTTGACGAATCATTTCATAGAACAATGAGCAGTGAGGCCAAGGGTAATAGTAAGCATTGCCAAGTACGTTTAGTTCTCAAGCTTGGTTGCTAGGCGATGATAAAAACATTCTTCGGCAGCATTATTGAAGATATTGATTCATTCAGCGAGCTCAGCTCGACAACCTTGGCATTTGTTGTAGTCGTGCACTCTAACCACGCACACAAAAGCTGTTCCTGATAGGGTTCTTAGAAAATGAGAAATTGAAGTGCTCACTGAACGCACCCTCCTTTAGCAGACGTGTCTGGCGCATGTAGTTGCAATTGATGCTGATCGCCGTTTTTCCTCCAGAACACAAAGAAGTCGTTAGACTCTATGCATCTTTCAATCGATGCCTCAGTATGCTTACATGAACGCGACATTGGGCCCAACCTAAGTCATGAAATATGTTCTGGGGCCAGATGCAAGTGCGTCATTTATGAAGGCAACCTTACAGCTAGGACATGCAGGTGGATCGATCGTACATTTTCGAAATTATTTACCAAAGCTGGAACCGGGCCTACACTATTGTAAAGTGAATTATCGGAACCTTTGACTCAAGGTTCCGGCAGCTTGAGCTGGGCAAGTGCTGGCTGGAAATGGTGCGCTCGAAACTTCATTCGTGTTAATGCGTGTACTTCGCTGAGCGACCTGCCTGCTTGGTTGTTTTCCTGTCCTAATTCTGTGACGATTGATGAGTGAAAGTTTCACTATTCGAGAAGTGAGAAAATACTAGTGAATTTTACAATATCAGGGTACGCTTACAAAGTGCACAAAAGCATTGTCGTGTTTAGGAAGAACTTAGAAAAATAGGACAGAAAAAAGACGGGTCAACTGTGGTCGATATCGAAGAAAGGCGAGGTCTTCCGATGCGCATTAGCTGCACCACGTGTTTTCTTTATTATTATTTCGAGGTTTTCCATGCTGGTCGTTCGGGACGGAAGCAAGCCTAGTCTGAAGGCCTAGTCTTTCTTTCTTCGATATATTTGAACCGCTGGCGAGTAGCCTTAACATGGTCTGCGCTCCCTTACCCTGCTTAATAAATAACAGACACTTAAGAATAATAAAATATTAAAAATAATAGACACTTTCAAGCTTAGGTCTTCTTGCGGGATAGATGACATCATGACGAAATTTCTGCAAAAAAATCTAGTCAGTATTGCTCTATCACCTTTGAGAGCATTTTTTTCACAGTCGTACCTGTCTTCATCCTTGCCTCATGACCGAATAGCAGCAAAGATTATTCTAATCCACAAATCTGGCGAAACTCAGGATACCTTTAACTACAGGCCCATATCGATTACCTCAGTAGTGTACAAAAAATTTGAGCACATTATATTTTCTAACCTTGTCAACTTTCTTGAAGAAAATAATTTTTTCTCTAACAGTCAACATGGATTTCGCAAATTCTTTTCTTGTGAGACTCATCTGGTAACTTTCACTAATGACTTACATGTGTATCTTGATAGCGGTATTATGACTCATTGTATATTTTTGGATTTTTCGAAAGCTTTTGACAAGGTCAAACATGCATTGCTACTACACAAACTAAGTGCAGTCAACATTGGCCCTGATTGATTACTTAGCTGGATCTAATACTTCCTTTCGTCTCATTCCTAATTTTTTGTGAATAATGACTGCACATCTAACACGGCTCCAGTTGAATCCGGTGTTCCACAAGTGTCTGTCCTTGGTCCTCTTTTATTTTTAGTATATATTAACAATTTACCTCCTAACATTTGGTGACAAATTTGTTTATTCGCTGACGACTGCGTTATATATTGAAAAATAAGTAATGTCTCGAACATAACTACCCTCAATCTAAGTTAAATAACATATCTAACTGGTGCCTTACTTGGTGCATTGAACTTAACATTAATAAATACAAATCTATGGCGGATTTCTCGTTCTAACATAACCTACGCCTTCAATGACTACCCCCTTCACTCCGTTGCATGATACCGTTATCTTGGCATTCATATATCTAGCGATCTTTCTTGGAAGCAGCATGCACCATATCTGATATCTACATCTAACCGCTTCTTAGGATATTTGAAGAGAAATTTTTCGCTTGCATCTGTTTTATTAAAAACGGCTGTTGTGCACAGCTTACGTGCGCCCCCAATAAGAATATGCCTCATCCGTTTGGGATCCTCATCAGATCACATTAATTAACGAAATCGAATCAGTGCAAAACCGCGCTGTTCGCTTGATCTTAGCTAACCACCATCGCCCTACTAGTGTAACATTAATGAAGAGTACCTTTTAAATCGCATTATTATCTATTCGCAGAAAGAATCACGCATTTTCCTTTTTCATAAAATCTACTATCACTACGCATCTCTTCGCCCTGTTGGATCCACCCTGCGCCTTATTATTTGGCTCGTCGTGATCACGTACATAAAGTTAACGTACCCCGACATAACACCGTCGCGTGTTCGTCATCATCCTTGCTAGGACTTCAATCGACTGGAATAACCTACCTATATCTTTAGTAAGCATCCTTGAGCCCTCTCTTTTTAAGAATGCCCTAATTTTCAGTCTTAATTAAAGGCCAAGTGAAACGAAAGGTTCCTCCCCGACACATGCTTCACAGATGCGGCTAGCGACCCAGACAAGGACGCTCACACGTCAGCGTCGTCAACGAAAACCTTCGGTGAATCGCCCAGCAGTGTTGCAACCGACATTATGATACTGAATACGCGGCTACTGCATTGGCCAGTAGCACAAGCCATGGTCGAGATAAGACATTGTGCTCACCGACTCACCACATGATTGCAGAAATTACAACACAAGTAGCAGCTCACAGGGAGCCACTACCATTAGTACCCCTGGTCACGAATCCCTTGCTGGGAATGTGAAGGCCCATGCCTCGGCTCGAGCCGCTCACGTCCACCGAGCCTCTCAGCGAGACCGTCGTGAAAAGGAGAAATTAGAAGTTATCCCCAAACATTTTCAAGGCACACTGCAACACTTGAAACTTCAAAGACTAAAAATTACCCGCACCCCACGCATCACTCATGCACGACGAGGCGATTGCATTCCCACATAGTACATTCCATTCATACGTTCCCATCCATTCCATAGTGCAAACACATTTCCACATAGGACGCTCTATCAAGAACCCGCCACACTTTACCATGTCCCCTCATAGGCATGCCAAATAACAAAACCAAGACATCGTAACACACACACACACACACACACACACACACACACACACACACACACACACACACACACACACATCCGCATAACAATAATCATCTGTTATTCAGAGTCAACTGCAAGGACCAGCTGGACCTGTTAGAGAGAGAGCGCCCGGAGGCTATGGTTCGTCGCCTCCTCTACTGACTTCCAGGGCAGAGGTCCCTCGGCATGGAGCACCCCGGTGTGATTTCGTAGCAACAAAGTTTTACAGCGCAGCCGTTAGCCTCTAGTTGGTCGGCATTTATCGTGTCGTCGTCCGTGGGCCAAAATTTGGGCCATCCCCGAGGTAGTTCTATGCCGGGACGATCCGCGGTGTCAGTGAAGCCGGCTTCAAGCAGCCAGCAAAGTGAAGCGAAAAGTGCATACATTCTTCGGAACCACGCATACAACACACCAGAACAGCATTTGTTTCAATAAAGACCAAGCAAAAAAGAAGCTTCCGCACCACATAAATGAGGATAAGGCGTTCCTGATAACAATGTGAAGCACGAAACGTACCCCTCCTACGTTTCCCGGTAAGCATGGCTGTTGCGCAAGCTGCAGCGGCAATGGCAGTTAGTGACGTGGGGAGTGACGTCACTAGCCTTTCGTGTATAAAAGAACCAGCCTAGAAACTGATTTCATTGTTGTTGCTGCAATTCTGTGGGTAGGCAACGCATAGTTAGGACTCCCGAAGAACAGCGTGAATACAAGGAGCGCAAAGGAAGAAAAAAGCAATACTACCAGCGGCCAGTGTGTGCTACGAATACTACAAAGTACTCTTACCGTCATTACTCTGAAGCAATAAATAATTACATACCACAGTTGTGGTGGTGGTTTTCAACGACTTCTGTGGACATCCACTTTCACATGGTCAGGATGGCGAGTCAATTTTTTTACAGCGGAGCTATTATGTACTTGGTTCTGGCGGTTTGTGTGCGCAGGCAAAAAAGAGGTGGCGGTCACCCCAGAACTCAAAGCGCGAAAGCAAAAGCGTATCGCCAGGTATACCCAAGCGTCGTTTAATCGAGAGAAGTTTCAAAACGTATTGTTAAGAAAAAAGATATCGAAATAACAAGAATTAAGTAAGTAAAACCGTAAAAGACACTGTTCAGTATAAATAGCCATTGGATGTCACGGCCTCTATAGGCAAACCACGTAACCTTATGTCATTTCCCTGCCACCCGTGCAATAGCTAGGCCGCACGCGGTGAGGAACGCGGAAGAACAGCACACCTACGAAGAACACCGGGAGAAAGAATGTGCACGGCCACGGCATCCGGCACGTAATATGAATAAAGATTGTGATGCAAACGCAAAGCGTATGCACCTATCTTATATCACAGTTTTCGACTCCAGTCCCATTGTAATTGTGGAGGATTCCAACACAGACGTATCTCGGCAAGATGAAAAGTGGTTCGTGGGGTTTCTCTCGGAGAGGTTCGGCATTCAACGTTACACAAACATAGCGTCACAAACAAACACAAGTTAACCAAACGCGTCATGAGTCCTGTATAGACTTCACATTGGCCAAGAACATGCCCAGTGTCGCCATAGAGTCACTGCCGTATACGTAGCAATCGTAAAGTTAGTCCCCTTCGTGACTAAATAATAAATCCAGGAGAGCAAATAAACGAGGTTAAAAATTAAAAGAGCATTGAGTGTGCAATACATTAAAACATCAAAAGATCGTGAAAAACAAACTTCATTGTGGTATGTGTCGTTTATTTTCAATCGACATATTTATTATCAACGTGATTATCACCATATACCGGGTGTCCCAATTATCTTGGACCAAGATTTTAAAAAAGAGAACCGAGAGCTCTAGAGAAATCGTACCGACTGCATAGTAGCGGCAGTCGTGTATACTTACAGCCAGTATATTTTTTACCACGAAGTATTATTTGATGTATTTTAATTAGAGAACATTTTATTTATTGCTTGAATCACAAACATGTCATTACGAAGTTGTAGAACCCCTTAAATAACCTTGAATCAAGCATTTATTTTGTGCTGAAATGTGTCTGATTGTTTTTCCCATGAAAATACAAAAACCCTCGAAATACGCGAAATGCGATAAAGATGGGCGCTCGTGCGCCATTACTCAAGGGCATCCAAGCAACCTTTGAAAGATATATGGCTGCATTCGTTTATCGCCGCATCGCACGAGGCTTCGTCATGTAGGATGGCTCGAGAGGTTTCGCGACCTAACTTGCGTGATGCGATAAGTGTCAGCGCCTGCGGACGCAAGAGTGTTGCGATTTATCATGACGCACACGGGATAGCTTTAGCCTTTGCGCATCATAAAACAAAGCTACAAAAGAAATTAAACCGACGTTAAAAAAAGACAGTGTACAAAAGAGCACGAAAAAACAAAAAGAGCAGCTCTCGGAAGAACAGTAAACAGCTATACTCAGAAGTATTTCAATAAAAAATAAACCATAAGCATGTAAGGCGTCAGAGCCGCCCACAAAGAAACATTCAAAAGTGCAACTGGTTTAGCCATTTACCCTTTCTCCGGGAAAGAGGCAAAACATAGCAGCTGTTTGCCTATATCTGTGTCACAAGCTTTTTTTATGTAAGGATAGGGGGACATCGTGAAGGTTAAACAGACACGCTTTACAACAGTTTTGAGCGGTTATTTTTCACTGCCAGTTATAGCACGTGCTCAAACCGGCTACCGTATGAAGCACTGCAGTACTTGCTTCTTTCCAACACTTGCGCTGTTGCAGCTTTGACCGACGACGTTGGGATTTATTGCATTTATGGTGTCCGGTGTGGTAGTTTCGCTTCTATACACGCAACCTCTCCAGTAACCCCACAAGGAGGAGTCGTGTCATGTCCGGCGACCTTGCTGGCCAGGGCACGCGTCCGTCCCGACCAATCCACTGTCCAGGAAAAACCTTGTCGAGACACGCTCGAGGCTGACCCCTACTACGCGCAGGAGCACCATCGTGTTGAAACCAGACGATCCGAAGGCGCGCTAGTGGAACTTTGCAACAGAGGTCGTTCACGGGGCCCTCGAGGATGTCGTTGACGTAGCGTTGCGGCGTTAATGTTTTGTCAAAAAGGATGGGTTCGCTGATGATGCCATCAAAAATACCGCACCACTCATTAAACTATCACTGTTCTTGGAGTCGTACTTCTGCCAGCTAGTGGGGATTGCTATTAATCCAGTAGTTCGCGCTGTGAAAATTGACTTGCGCGTTTCTGGAGACATTTGGCTCCGCCGTCCAAAGCACGCGAGTGACAAAGTCCGGTTCTTCACATTTCGTGAAAATACAATCGGCAAAGTCTGTTTTAAAATTTCGGTTTTCAAGTTTTTGATGAAGATGTACGTGGCACGAGTGCATGTGACCTCTTTTAAAATCCTCCACACTGAGGAACTTGACGTTCCCGCCTCCGCACTGGCGTCGCGAACAGTAAAGTATAGCATGAGGGTTAGCAGTAAACAATGTCAAAACATCCGTTACCGCTATTTGAACTACCGTCGCATTCCTGTGTCATTTTCTTCCGAGACTACCCGTCTCGCAAACGACTTCCCACGTTCTAATTATTGTTGACGGACTAGGAAGTCCTCCACAATGGGACATACGGAATAGCTTGGCTGGCTTCCTCTTGTCGCCATGCGCCGCCCGCAGAGCCAGGATCAGTTTAGCCTTCTGATCATTCCTGAAGGGCATGACGGTCTTGCTGAAGAGCACGTTACTGGCGTGGTACCGTTGAGATCTCCCGCCGTTATTATCTGTCTAGTGACAGGCCGAGAAAGAATGATTTACGTAATCCACAACAGCATATGCTGGCAGTGCAGATCCGGGAATACGTATTACATGAACACAGACTGCGCAAGGTTTGTCTCTATTGCTGAAGGGAACAAAATGAACATATACGTTCCGGGCGCGCCCATATGCAGAACAAGACGAGTTTGTAAATTTAGGCCCAAGTGCGCCATCACGCTTTCTAGGCTTCGAAATCCTCCCTCCTTCCTGTCTCCGCTATGCTTATCTATGCGTCGGCGACGCGTTCTCATGATGCCGCGACCATCACACAGCGTGAAGCCCTGTATCGAGCTGCCGCCGGAAGTAAAGCCATATATCAGTCGTTATTCGGTTGAGAGCGCGTAAGTAGCAGCGCGAGCGCGTATCTATTTCGTATTTTCGATGTTTCACGCGCTTTTGTTCTTTCAAGCAAAAACAATCAGGCAAAGCTGTGCACAAAACAAATGCTTCATTCGGAGGTTATTTGAGGTGCCCTACAGATTTGGAACTGATATCTTTCCGATTCAAGTAATAATTGAAAAGTTCACTGATATGAAGCAATTAATTACACAAGACTACGGTAGACACGACTACGGCTACCATATAGTCGGTACGATTTCTCTAGAGCTCTTGGTTTTTATATCTTTCTTCAATTCACTGGGACATCCTGTATACAACTATTCTGGTCACCCAACTTCACAGAGTGGAATGACTCTGACCTTTCTTTCTCTAGCTTTCTCGCTCTAATTCCAACTAAATTTGTTATAATTTAGTAGTATATACCGTTACCCCAAACTTCACAAAGCCGCAAGGCAACTAATTGCACAGTTTTCTTTTCAGCAGCCTTCAAACATCATCTAAGAGGACTAAGCGCGCTCCTGGTGGTCCTAGCCAATGATCTTTCAGAATCTTTCATGGTGCCGGAAGCGCCGGGCGTTCAGGCTGTTGCGCGCCGTTCTACCGTGAGAGCCCCAGACACCAATCAGAGCAGACGGTTGCCCGAGCATCTCGACGGCGCGAAAGCTCGTTGCAGTTTCAGTATGAAAAGTGACCATTATTGCGAGCTTTTGGTTTCGTCTCCGCTCGCAGTTGAGACCTGAAATTTTCAACGCTGGCTCCTCTTTATATCCACTGCTTAAGCTAGTCTTTTATACGCGCTCCGGAATTCCGCTCCAGCAGGCTTTAACCACTACTTTTCTTTAGTTTTAACACTGTAAGTTATTATGGGTGCATTCCAATGGCCGTTGAAGTTGGCGACGTTGTCCGCCGCCACTTCCGCCGGTGTCCGTCGCAGTTATCGCCAAGAATCCGGGAAAAAAAATCCAGTTGAAGCCGGGATCGAACGCGGGCACTCAACGCGAGTCAGCCCCTCTACCAATGACTATGCCAGCGCCTGCTAGCCTGCTGCGGAAACATTCCCTGTACACAAGTTCTAGCGCGCGAGGATCGAGTCACGCGACGTGAAAGGCACGCCGCGTAGTGTCCATACGTGCACACTTTGCATTGCAGTTGCATATTATGGCACCAAGTAGCACGCCATGTAAGAGTTGCTTTGGTAGAAGAATAAATAGAAGAATGAAAAGGGTGTATACAAAAACGCTAGAATGAAAAACATGCATAGCATACCTGAAAAAAATCAAGCAGGCTAAGTGACTATGTGCCATCGCCTGGCCTTAAAGGGTACGCCAATAAATTATCATCATCAGTAGCAGTGGTAGTAGTAGCAGAGTCATATCGTGCCACGTTTCAAGGGATGTGAGATGTGCGTGGCGTAGTCTCTGTACCTAAGTTTACAGTTGCCGTTTAGAGTGATGTTTACAGCCGCAGTTCACCGTCGACAGATGGCGAACAGTTCAGTTCGTCCTCTTGAAAAACGACGTAAGAGTCTTCGCCGCGAAGACCTTCGACTGCTTGCTGCCAAAAATTCGTCGAAATCTACGATGCTCCTTAGAGCGAAACATTAGCGCAGTTCTATAAGCGTTTTAATTTTACGATTTATTGGCTGGCGGGTTCAATTTGTCTCGTGCCGCAGATTGGAAACGGAGCGATGAGTGGCATGACTGCCTCGCTAATCGGGAAATCGCGAGAGGCAGCGCGTGGGTGACGCATAGGCGCGATTCACAGCAGCCGGCGCAGCCACACATCCGCTCATGCCACGCTTTGTTTACATATATGGTATCTGTCGACGCGCACACCATCGGTGAATATGCGACGGCGCGCTACTCTAGGGCCATCTCGTAGCGGTCGTCCTCGCAGATACCGTCTTGCGCGGCACTACGCTTTTCTCCTTTCCCTTTCCGCCATATTATCCTATGGCGCTTTCCTCCTCGTGCTCTCTTGGTTATCGCCGTGTTTCATCAGCCGTTGCGCTCCGCGTTCGCTCTTTCCTCCTTCGCTGTGCTCGTTCGCTCGATTACGCCGAGGGGACGCCCAGGTACGTCGACGTTGAACGCAGGAACGGGTGCCTAAGAGTTGCGCTCCAATTTGGAGCTCTTGCGGATGCGCTCCTTCAGCTAACGCTGTGAAAGTGCTGCGTGCACCACGCAGGCATCTGACTTTCTTTTTTAGACTGCACTGCCTTTAGGATAACATTTTTAGAGAGATTGGGCCACATTTCTTGCCCAATGAAGCCACGTTTCCAGTTCAGGTGCACCACGCAGTCAGATTTTCGTCTATCTTGACAACATTCTCATTGCAAATTGCAAAGACAAAGGGCACAAAGAGCACCTCCGCCTTCTATTTGAGGGACTGGATGAACACGGTGTAGTCCTAAAGCACCAGAAACAACTTTTCGGAGTTGAAGCCCTAGATTTTGTCGGGCATTGCATTTCACCCCAAGGCATCAAGCCACTGGAATTACGGGTTCTAGAAATCGAGCACTTTCCCTCTCCAAGTTCCTTCCGAAACTTGCGTGAGTTTCTGGGCCTCATATATTTTCACAGGCGCTTCATACCATCCTGTGCGCAAGTTCTTCCGCCGCTCACCAACCTGCTCCGTCATGACTCAAAAAAAAAAACGCCTACCTTCCACTGGTCCTCGGAGCACGAACGATCTTTTCCGGAAGCAAAAGCACGGTTAGCTATAGCAGTGTTACTCATTCGATCATCCGTTGCCCGAAGCTCCAATTCGCCTTATGGCAGGCGCGTTGACCACGGCAGTGGCCGCAGTACTGCTGAAGCACGATGGCACAGATTGGAGGCCTCTGGGTTTCTTCTAAAAGCTCCTCAAACCCACTGAAGCTCGCTACACCACCTTCGGGAGGAAGATGCTGGCCAACTATTGCGCTGTTAAGCATTTTAAATTTTTTAAGGCTATAGCTTTTACATTCTGATCGACCACAACCCGCTAAGCTTCGTTTTCAAGAACAACAGTTCCTCGGGCTCAGAACGTGAGCTTCGGCAACTTTCCTTTATCTCCGCATTTTTTACAGACATCCTCCATATATCTGGAGCCGAAAATCAGGCAGCTGACGCACTGTCGTGGATCGGCGCTGTGCTTACTGGCCCTGCAGATTTCCAGCCATTAGCCTCCCCCCAGCAAAACGACCCCGAGCTGCACCAATTTCGGGAAAAAGGCTCGTCGCTCGAGCTTGCGGAGGCGCCACTTTCCTATACTACAACTACAACACTGGTCACACGAGACACGTCGCAAGCAGCTCCTCGCCCGTTCATCATCATCATCATCATCATCAGCCTGGTTACGCCCACTGCAGGGCAAAGGCCTCTCCCATACTTCTCCAACAACCCCGGTCATGTACTAATTGTGGCCATGCCGTCCCTGCAAACTTCTTAATCTCATCCGCCCACCTAACTTTCTGCCGCCCCCTGCTACGCTTCCCTTCCCTTGGGATCCAGTCCGTAACCCTTAATGACCATCGGTTATCTTCCCTCCTCATTACATGTCCTGCCCATGCCCATTTCTTTTTCTTGATTTCAACTAAGATGTCATTAACTCGCGTTTGTTCCCTCACCCAATCTGCTCTTTTCTTATCCCTTAACGTTACACCTATCATTCTTCTTTCCATAGCTCGTTGTGTCGTCCTCAATTTGAGTAGAACCCTTTTCGTAAGCCTCCAGGTTTCTGCCCCGTAGGTGAGTACTGGTAAGACACAGCTATTATATACTTTCCTCTTGAGGGATAACGGCAACCTGCTGTTCATGATTTGGGAATGCCTGCCAAACGCACTCCAGCCCATTCTTATTCTTCTGATTATTTCCGTCTCATGATCCGGATCCGCCGTCGGGCCCGTTCGGGCCCCATCAATTTCAGCCATCCCGGCATCAGAGCACCGCAGATGCTTATCACAGACCGCTTTGTGTGGCCAGTGGATCAACAAAGACGATTGAAGGTAGGCAAGAAGCTGCCAAGCCTGTCAAGCCGTGATAGTGACCCGCCACATGCGTTCACTGGTGCAGTCGTTTCGACCACCGGAGTACCGTTTCGATCACGTGCATTTAGACTTGGTAGGACCTCTTCCGCCCTGCCAAGGTTTCAGATACCTTCTCATGTGTGTCGACTGGTACTCAAGGTTGCGCGAAGAAACGCCTCTACGGGCGTCCCTTCGGGACGCCCGTAGAGGCGTTTCTTCGTCCCGAAAACAATGGCGGAACGATTTCTTAGTACGTGGGTGCCGCGGTACGGTCGTACTTTCCTAATAAACTACTGACAAAGCCGGAAATTCCGAATCTCGCTTTCTTTCTGCCCTGGCCAGACTGCGTGGCGCGCGCCTTCATAACACCCCCGCTTACCACCCTCAAAGCAACGCCATGGTGGAACGTCTCCAACGACAACTGAAGACGTCATTGACTGCCAGGCTCGACAGACAGCGCTGGATTGATATGCTATGTACCCGTAGTAGTACTGGGGGTGCGAACAGCAATCAAGGTTACGTCCGAGTATAAGCGCAGCCGAGATGCTGCATGGATCCGGAATCCTAGCTCCGGGCCAGTTTTGCGGCACACAGCAAGGCACTCCGCCAGTGGCCGCGCAGCACTTGAACAGGCTACGTTTCTGGCTCGAACAGCTTCGACCTACACCCCCAGGTATCGGCCGCGGGCAGCCTGTGTTTAGTTTCCCGACAACTGGCACAACCACGCACATCTTTCTGCGGCACGATTCTATCAAGCCACCGTTGACTGCTTCCTGCGAAGGCTCCTTTCGTGTGGTTTCGCTTTCAGAGAAAACCTTGAAGATTGACGTACGTGGCAAAGAAGCCACAGTGTCGTGCGATCGCATGAAAGCAACCTGTCTTGAACGTCATCGCTTCATTCCCTTCGCCATTCAGATCCATTCTTCCGTCATTCCGGAGGGGCGGGGGCAAGCACTAGTAGCAATCCCCCGTCACCACACGTTGTCCCCCGCTTCTTGAAAGTTCAGTTACCTAGCCTGGCCTCCACGTAGGGGTCATTGCCCCCGGCTTTTCCTTCGAAGTGAGGTGGTTGCCCTACAGGGACGCCACCACAGCCACTCCGCAAACGAAATGTTACTGTGCAATAAAGCCACTCGACTCTCCGCTCTCAATTTGTCAAAACATTTATTACTTGGCTCCGCTAAAACGAGCTCCCAACAGGTTACCTTTTATTGCGCGTGGGCAGCGCCACTTTTTAATGCAGACATATATTTGCCCGGACACAAGTACACACATACAAATAGCATGACTCCAATATTAGAAAATAATAATTATTTTAAAATAAAGATATTCCATTCTATAGGAACAGAGTCCTGTATATTTATTAAAATACGGACGCGGTTTTTATGGGTTTAATTACTGTTTCACCGCACAGTGTCACTGTAGTTCGCTTTTACGCGAATTTCTGTGCCGATTTGGACATATAATTCATTACTGAGCAGTAAAAGTAAGCTTGCTACTGTCATTGAGAGCAGCAATATTTCCCTCAGCGCAGTTCTTCTGGTACTATGTTCCGGACGGTTGTGGATCCCTTGAACAAAGCACACGTCGCTCCCGGGTGTGGCGGTCACCCTAAGTGTTTTGAAAAGCAGCTGAACCAAATTCTCTCTATTGTACAATACCTTACCACAGATCCTGCACTTCGACCCGCCAGACAGAAAGGGGGAGGATGGCATAAAACTGACCAAATGGGAGAGAACGACAAAAAAGCGCAAACGCTGCGGCAACAGAAAATCAGATGACTTGGTGCGAAAGCAATCCCCGAACGTAAACATAGGGCTCACGCTAGAGAACACAACGACACCGCCGGTTCGCTATCAACGGGAAGGCGTGCTGGTGGGCACGTGATGGGGCAGCGCTAGATCCAAGGTGGGGAGTACTCCCGCAGGACGCCTATATGGCGGTCATGGTGTGAAATTGGCTGAACTTTCGTTCTCTCAGTCACGTTCTACGGGCGCCATGTCTCTTCGATTATTATTGATTGGGGCTGCGTCTCCTTCTGTCGCCTCTTGCCTAGGAAGCTTCTGACATGCTTTTGGCTTTTTAATAGTAGCCTAAGAAACGGGATGAGCGCCTAGTTCTTTCTTCTTTAACCTGCTGCGCGTCACCACAGACTGCATCCGCCAACAAGCGGAAGTAGAGAATGCGCATCTCGCTATCTGGTTTGGTGATCTTAATGTTCTCTTCGGAAGCGTGCGCAGGCCAAGGGTGTTTTCAGTTCTTACAAGGTCTCTGAATTTCGAACATATACGTGTGCCTGTAATACGTAAAGAATATAACCTGAATTCAATTTCCTTTTTTTTCAGGTTAGTTGTGCATTTTCTGTCATACCATGCCATGCACTACTTTTTGACACCATTGTCATCATCATTGTCACAATCACTATCGTATGTATAGTTGAAATGCTCAGTCGTGCCGCTTTACATATGACGGCAGCACAAAGGTGATGGTGATACAGAGAAAAGAAGCACACGGAACAAGAACTTGTCCTGTGTGCTTCTTTTTATTGGCTTCGAAAGATTTATTTGAAAGAGATATTTGAAGTAATCAGTACAGCATAGTACGCATGACCTGAAGTTTTACCAGAAGGAGGTCGCGAAGAAAATACCGTCAAGGGGATCTCCTAGTAAAAAATGCTCAAGTGCAATGCATAATTACAAACAAATGGAAATAGGCATGAGACACTGTACAATAGTGAGAGTAAGACATTATAACACTTATTGTATGTCTATAGAGTACGTCAGATCAAGGAATGAATAAACAAGAAAAAATCAAAGATAAGAAAATGCTAGAACAACTACCTCTTGACCATTTACATTTGTGAGCTTTGTTTTTCTTTAGAGCTACAGTAACAGAAGTGAAAATTCTTGTAATTCAATCACGAAAATTTATTTAGAGCATTAAGAAAAAAAGGAAGCGTGTCGCATGATTACATAGAAACGGGTAATGAGTTCCAAAGAGGTGCAGCTGAGAAAACAACTGTTTGTTTTCGATAAATCGCGGCAACTGTGAGTAGTAATAGATTATATTCATACGGAAATCTCGATGTGTTGTAATGAGATATATTTCACGGTGGAAAGGAGTTAGTGGCCATATCACTAATGTGAACTCGAAATCTAAACATTCCTCAGTGAAAACGGATTAGTTGAGTCTTGGGAAATTCCTCGAGAATTTGACAAAGTGGTGCGCTGAGTCCCATACGTGCTAAATGAAACTAGGCGTAAAACTTGGTTATTGAAGGAACAATCTTTAGTAATACGAGCATAATCTATACATTATCTCTACACATCGCGCAGTAGTGCTGATGACTGTAAAAGAAAGGGAATAATATATTGAACGTAGAACGTAACAAAAATATGGTTTGCGAGCTTTTATTATTACTCAGGTTCCGAAAGCAAACTTGCCTGTTATGGACGTAATATGCAAATTAATCTTTATATAGGAGTCTAGAAATACCCCTAGAAAAGTAGCTGTCTCGCTCTTCCCCTCGCTATACCCTCTGCGTTAACGTCGCAATGAGCATCAGGCAACTCACCCGCTTCTACACCCAATTTCCTGCCTATAGCTCTAGAAATCTAGCGCAGGTGCAACGGCGAGAAACTGCCCCAGTAAAGAGACGGTAACACACGCGCCAAAGAATTAAAGTACAAGGAAGATGAGCTAGCTCATGTATTTTCTTTTGTAAGCGTGTGTTTGCGCTAACTATGTAGAGTACGTTTCATACGGGCCGCACCAAACGCTTTCTCAAGAAGTGCTGACATGATATTTTCAACTATTTACTTGCGCGTTAAATGAATATCCTGGGCTTCAAAACCCTAAATATACTGGAAAGCCTCGAAGCGTCAAAAAAATAATAATAATTCGACTACGACAGCTTTTTGATGAACCAGTTTTGTTTTCATTTTCGTCGAAGTGCACGCGTATGGATGTCACAGCGCAGATTGTCATCACGTGGAAGCAGCGTGACCCTCATGAAGGAGCATGCAAACCGTTCAGCCACCTGGAGCTAGCAACAAAGCGTCATGGTGTCCCACTTCCACGTGACTACCTTTTGCGTTATGACTTCACGACACGTGCATATGCTGAGAAACGAAAGTGAAACTTGTTCGTGATTAGGCTATTACATACGTTCTTCAGGGTGCTTCCACGCTTCCTTTCATTTTGTTCCAGCGTTTACAGGTCCAGGACCTATGCTTAGCGCAAAAGAAATTAAAAGAAGAAAACGAAATATTGCACCTTCCTTAAGTGCTTATGACAACAATTGCATTCGCAGTGCGTATGCCACTATTTTGGCAGCCATCACTTTCTGCAAGGCCACTATTACCACAAATATAGCTTTCATAATCTACCTAACTCTGCAAGAAGCTAGAAAATGCACTGTGTTACTATGCCGATAGTAATAGAAGTGGTAACAGCGGAAATCATTGCGTAACTTACGTCGTACCTTAAGCCTCAGAATATTAAAAGCCAAGAAAGAGAGAGCGAGAGAGAAACAGAACTCCGTGCCATCAACGTACAGCTCAACATATGGAGAAAGTTACCGTTTTTGTTAGCGTCCGTTTTACCAGAGAATGAGTGCTGAACGTCAAAAAATTCCCCTTCCTGTCTTCATTAGTGAAAATGTATAGCGAACCAGGACGGAGATCTCTGTGAAATTCTACTCGGAAGGAATAGCACTGTCAGCACTTGTGTAAAAGACACGCTTAGCGATCGAATACTTCGGAAATCTCGTACGACAGCACGTACGCTGGCGCCTCATTCGATAAACGCAGCCTCATGCAAAAAAAAAGAAAGCAGCCCCAACGTGAGGTCTCTACATAATGTGGCGTAGAACTTGAACTTGCGAAGCAAAGCAGTTTTGCTGCCGCATCAGCCTCGTGCGGGCAGTGATGCGAACGTATGCTCAAAGGAAGACCGGTATATTGATGCACATTTCTCAATATTTGAGCGGAGATGGCGAGGAACGCATTTCGAAAAGCGATGAGTTACCCTCTATACGTGGGCTTGAGGTGGGTTTTGCGGCATTCGCACTAGATATAGCCGTCTGAATGAGAAAAAAAAACAACAATTGCACTTTGACAGACGAAAAGAGAAGCCGTTCAAGAGCATGGGAAACGCGTTAAACGAACCCGCCACTGTCCCTATATTTTCTTTTTGCGTTTGTTGCTTCCATTCTCTGAGTCTCCTATTACCTCGGCAACGCCAAATGGCGCCAAGAGGTTTCCGCGTGCCCGCACGCGTCTGGAGGCTACATTCGGGAAGGCTGAGTAATTTAAGAGTAAATAGCCTGGCCGCTGAGTTTCTGGATCACGGTCTGACGTTGCCGCTTCAGTGGGTGCGGCGCTGATATCGGTATAACACAGCGACGATGGCGCCCTGAGGAGCGATTTCTTTAAAATGATTGTCGTTTTCTTCTTTGCCCAGCGCCTACGCACTCCTCTATTTTTCCAAGCGAGGAGCAGTGCCTTGCGCAAGATTTCCCCGTTCACTAAGGGAAGAGCTTTCGAACGTGTCATCAGGGCCTAATAACTGCTGGCTCAGAGAGAGGCGCGCACCGTTCTTGTACTTTTGTGCAGGTCCATATAAAGACCTCTCTGAATGGCACTTACAGACAGCCATGCCTGCGAGTTTTATGGATCGGCGCACATCACGCCAATATAAGTGCTGGGGGTTTCGTATGTTTATTTTCTGTTATATTGTAATGTCCATTCGGTTGAGCGCTTTTCTAGTGCAACGACTTCTTGCCATTCTTTCTTTGAGATAAAGCGATTGTTCTTGCTGGCACTGAAAACAGTAGGTGGATGTAGGATACAGCGCATCCAAGCAAACAATTATTCTCCTGCGCGAAGGCCTCATGATAAGAAGGAATGGCTTCTTTATTCGCAGCAGTTGGGTTTATTCGGAAGAAAAAAAATATTTATTATCAAGCGAGGAAGTGGTAATTAAAGTTGACACATGTTCTAGTCACTCATGTTTTTTTTTGCTAGTGTTTTTGCCGCTGAGGCATTGCTGGAATATTTTTTAGTTGATTTCATTTTATTACTTTAAAGGTCCCCTAAAAGCCGTATTATAAAGGGCAGGCATACGTAGGTGCAAACAGGGCAGAAAAGAACGATAAAATACAATCAATCAACCAACCAACGAACCAATCAATCAATCAATCAGTCAATCAGTCAGTCATTCAAGCAATCAAGCAATCAATCAATCAATCAATCAATCAATCAATCAATCAATCAATCAAACGTTTATGACAGTGCCCAGGAACAGCTACGGAGCTTTTATACTGGTGCACTTAAAAAGTAATACGAGAGAAAAAAAGGCACAAGGAAGACATACATGGTATGCAAAACAGGAGTCTGCGAACGCTGGGAATTGTTGCCTCACTTGCCGCACACTCTGCAGCACATGTCGAGTGCACTCACTCGCTAAATAATAATATTTATCAACAACAACAACAACAACAACAACAACAACAACAACAACAACAACAACAATAATAATAATAATAATAATAATAATAATAATAATAATAATAATAATAATAATAATAATAATAATAATAATAATAATTCGGCACACACACATAAGACTGCTTACATGTGGGAATGCGAAAGCATTATAGTCCTTTTGGCGATATGTTCTTTTTTTAATGCACGCTCCTTGTTGCGCAAAGCTCGCTCTTGCGCTTTAACTGCGCCTCGGTAAGGCCGACTGAAAACGCGCCAAGCATCTGAACCAGCTCGCTTGTCCCCGAGTTGATAATTCGGAGGACCGCTCAGCGGCGTTAAATTGGACATTATTGCTTTTTTGTTTTACATTCATTTTAAAGGCTCATGACGTGTAGCCAACTGCTCCTCGTCCACTGAACCATCACGTGTGCAGTGGCGCAAGCACTAGGCATAATTTTAGTGAACAAGAACCGTGGAGCCAAATTCCCTGCTGGGCGGCGAACATGAGTTAAGCAAGAGACGGCAGGTGTGGCAGAAGTGCGTGTAGCAAAGACGGGTACTTATACAGATGTGCGATTCTCTCTGTGTGCGTGTTAAAAAAGCTGTAGAAAAAGAACGCTTCAGTGCATGTACCTGCTATGTAAAAAAGTAAATACAGAAGGAGGTCGCAGAATTAAAAAAAAATTTGCGAAGTATTCTTTTCAAAGGCCCGGGTTAATGTTGTTTACAGCAACCTCCGTGAGAAATCTGATGTCAATCCGAATTTTTTCACTTGTTTTTACTCGTAGCCATTGGCTTTTTTTCGATCCCGCCACCGACTACAAGGCCGGATTTTCACGTAATGGGGTGTATAACGCTCTCGCATTAATTAAAATAATAATATAGAGTAAAAGTAAATATATTACTCAGCAAGTAGCGTCAAATTGGCCCGAAGAAGACAAGCTCGTGATGTGGACCACATAAAAAAGAAACTATCGGGCATGCGCACTGTAGGGTACAGAAATCAAATAACCAAAAAAATTGCGGCAGAACCCACCTTACGGTGATTGTCCACAGTAACGCGTTAACAGTGAATCAATATAGCAACACAAAATATTGCCACCGTCAAATCTAGTTGTGGGTGAGGCCTGTACAGTAGCGGGACTCCTTTTTCGCGCTTCCCTAGTGACCATACCTACCATTACATACCTAGTGACCCAAGTTGGCATGAAAGAGGGTTCATTGGAGGCCAGCACCGATCGAGTGGCGCACACCCATTGTACCAAGTCGGCGTCAAAGAGTTTCTTGGAACAGCGGTGCCTACCCAGTAGCGCGCCTACAGTGGCCAATGTTGGTGTGAAAGAGGCTCGCTAAAAGCGGCAGATATGTACACATCGCCGCATACTCAGTGACCCAAGTTGGTCCGACAGTTGGTTTCGAGCCCTGTTCCCTCAGCACAGCAGCCCGAGGCGCTGCCCATTCGGCCACGGACTACCCAGTGACACAGGCGAGAGAGAAAATGGTTAGATAGATAGATAGATAGATAGATAGATAGATAGATAGATAGATAGATAGATAGATAGATAGATAGATAGATAGATAGATAGATAGATAGATAGATAGATAGATAGATAGATAGATAGATAGATAGATAGATAGATAGATAGATAGATAGATAGATAGATAGATAGATAGATAGATCTTTTGCCGCCTTGACAGCATCCCTTGATCTATATAGCCGCTTGCGCCTTGGTGCCTCTTTAACTTGGTCTGTACCTAAAGTGGCATAGTGCAGCAACAGTGTGACGAAAATCAATGCTCGATCATGATGTGAATATCATGAGATCTGTGTCATGTAGTTCACCAAGCAGCCGCCTACGTCCTGGTATGCGCCAAAATGGATATAGAATGACAAGAGCGTATGGCGAATATAAATGATAGGATGTCATGACGTGCGTGTCACGTAGGTCATGGAAGAGCCGCCTACGTCTTGGGGCTCTCGCGATCGTTTCGTTAGCTTGGTAGTCGCCCAGCACACTGCAACATCTATTCCCACAGGGCGTGGGATCTGCCGACTTTTTCATTCTACCATTTTTGTACTCATCTACTTAATCATTTTTTTTTTCTCAAAACTTTTCTATCTACATTGCACCGCTACCTATGCATATATGAGATCCGGTCGTATCAATCTTTTTTCTGCTTTCCTGTATCAATCTCGTCCTGCTCGGTTGTGGGTCCGCCAAGCCATCTAGGAGCGATGGCTTACTACTTCGCTCACAGCAGCCTGCTGCGCATGCGGGTCGTTGGCCACTGGTGGAGAGGGCGAGGGGCCGCAAGGCGGTTAGTCGCGATGATACAGGAGAGAGGGCGCCGGAAGAGATCGCCTCCCGGTGCGCATGCGTTGCGCCGCCAAGCACATCTGGGAGCATCGACGGGTGCATCTGGGCCTCCAAGGGGAAGTCGGGTACACAAAATAAATGACAACTTCCCTCTTGCAAACCTTATAATGCCGGTTGCGTTTAAAGATGCATTGCATCTCAGAGCTCCTTCTTCGAGACATCCTTGAACCGGATGAGAAGGTGCGCGTGAACAATGACTCGTAAGCTTCGCTCTATATGGATTCCAACAGGGAGCGTTGGATGAGCGGCCTTACTTTGTAACCTTTCCCCTTTTCACAGTGCCTGGTAGCCAGCCGAGCTCGCCTGAATGACCTTCCTACTTTCCTAGGACAGTTCTCGCTCTCTCAATTACAGTAAAGTAACTGGGACATCGACCCCCCCCCCTCCACATTGAGCTACGCACTCATTGTTCTCCTCCCTTCGTTCTCTCTTTAATGTCTGAACCTTCTTCCCTTGTGTAGGGTACCGAGCCGGATACGCGCGCAGTTTAACTCATTGCCTTTTCTTTCATAAACTTCGGCCTCTCAGAATGCCCCTGGTTACCGCCACCGCATTGCTGGAAACAGGTATTCTGACTGTGGCGATAACAATCGGCTGCGGACACTATCTTATGTGGATCTGAGGAGAGCTTAGTGCTCAGTAGTAATATTGTTCCCATCCTTGTGTTCAATTACAAAGATCAGATGTGAAAGGTGGGGAGCTTAAGTGGAAGATAGTCATCCGGTTTGTTATCCTGCTCCGGAGAAAGCCTAGGGAAATAGAATGATTAAAAAGATAAACACACGCACAAAGAGGGACAACACAAAATTCATACGTAATCAAACACATACAATAGAACACCGGAGCAGCAGAGTAGTTCAACTAGGTAAGTTGAACGGAGGAACCTCATTAGCAGTCTAGAGTGGTTCCTGTAAGATAACGTGGCGTTGCGCGCGTGAGTGACAGGCACAATCTAATGAACAAACAAAAATATTATTACATTGGAAACTTTCGTGGTAAAGTTTGGAAACAATTGATTCTTTTATAATATGGAATATTTCATTTCGCTAACTCGCAAAGGCATTTGAAGCAAGAAGGACAAAGTTTAAGGAAATTCATGAAGTAAGCAACACTGCCGTGGTGATTGAGCCGTGTCGATGGCTAGTGACAGCACGCCAGCAAATTGAGCCAGCTTATTCTTTCCTTTAGTTTTTCCGACCAACATAAGCACTGCAAAGTGCCACTCTGTTGTACTTGAGGCTAGTTTACGAAATGCGCAACACTAACGAGATCAACGCAAGTGCTGACTTGGAACACAGTAGAGGTGGGTGGAGAGGTTAGGATTACGCGGGCACGCCGGACTTCAGCCACGCTTTTGCTACAGGGCAACTGGAAAGTGTCTGCGTGTAATTTTTATTGCTAATTTGTTCCTGGGACATTCATGGTTGCTTGAAACAACGTAGGGATGGTGTTTGAAAACGCATCGAGTGCATAACAGGACGTCAGAACGATAATTACATCGCAGCCACTAATTGAACCGCGCATCCCAGCTCGGCTCAGAACTGAATCGCCCTTGGGGCATGGGTTACTGGCGTTGAATGTGAGATGCAATGAGCTCGCACGGTGCTGCCATTAGCACGGGAAGCAGGACTGGGTCGGCTTTGCGAACAGTTACTCTGGTTACATGCATGGTTACACTGGCTGCAATGGTATACAGTGTCAGTCGATGGTTTTCCATCGCGAAGGCTTTAACGGCTATAATGTTTTCTGGAGTCACAAATGGGTGTGCCTCGCCCGGACGCGGCACATCGGCTATGGGCGTCACACCATTCGCGAATTTGTGACTCCATTCCTAGACTTCACGTTGTACGTGACACACATGCATCACCGTGCTGGGCCTTCATTCTGTGATGAACTTCCATAGGCTTCGCTCCTTCACTATGCCGGAACCAAATAACCAGACCCTATTCCTCCTTAGTTGAAGTTACTAGTGGGGTGACCATTTTTACGGTGTTCCTGCATTTCTACACCTGTGCGATGCCGCAATCCAGCGAACATCCGGCACACTGTTAGGAGAACCAACGTGCAGGCTACTTTTTTTCGCTTTTATTTCGATAATAATTATCTGGACACTCCAAGCGCATTCCCGCCGCCGCCATCGCCGTCACTGTCGGCGTTGCCGTGAGGTTCCGTATAAAATCCAAGGGCCATAACACCGTCGCCGCGCACGCTACGCTGCATATGCGAGTGAAGGCGTGTCATTAATTGGGCGTTCCGCATTGTCGTACGCACCTACTCTTTTATTCGTTTATTCCTAAAACTGCCAATGAAAGGAATCATCTGCCGACCTGAATTGTTAACATAACCGATACATCTGCTTTTATACTTTTGTTAATCTGCCTTTTTTATTTTTTTATTAATATATCCTCTCATCTGCACATGCTCTGTATTCCGTTCCACTCCCTTCTGTAACGCCTTCGGACCCCTTTGAACGTGCAATGAATAAGTAAATATATGCTGTCCGTAAAAATAAACCTAAAAAATTCGAACACAAATGGCAATGCATTCGATGGAACCGTTTCATGTCCAAGCCAAATGAGCTAAAAGACATATTTATGCTTAATTTGCAACACAATGGAGGTGGAAATTTTTTCATGAATGACATTCGACGTGCACGTGTCACTCGTGACCTCTCACTGCATGCATAGATCGGTTTGCGGCTGGAAATCAAGAGATGCATAACTAAATTTGCAACAGACAGAGTATAATTATGTTCATTACACACAGTCACACTTGTTCTCAGTAAAGCCCGAAATGTAACATATGCGAAGCTACTCACAAATAGATATCGTAATTCAGAGTGCAACCCAGGTTGCAAATTAAGCAACACGTGTGGTTGCTACCTCGCATGCAGCGTTTCTGAGATGCAGGTTACTGTAAATCGACAAAAGGCCGACAAACATAAAAATTTTCAATTTATCGGCCGCGGTATGCTATGAGCGGCATACGCGATAACTAGGCCGATGAGTGGACTCGTGGGCAGCGGAGAGACGTAAGCGACGTGCAGCGGAGAACCACGTGACTTGTGTAATTTGCATACAAACTACCGTCAGCCGGCGTGCGGCTCGCAGGGAAGCCTGCAGTGTGTTTGTAAATGAATTTCCGTTAACGCCTTATAATGCAGCTATCAGTATACTTCTGTATATTACGCTCCCATATCTATGGTCACTCTATGTAACGCTTAATGTCTATTTGAATCAATTTCATTTCCTCTTGATTCTTCTTGGTGAACAATACACGAGAGTAGTTGTAACAGATATCACTTCTCGCACCATTCCTACTTGAATCCCACGCTCACCAGAGCAAATCCCAGACAGGATAGGCTGGTAGTAGGAAGGTATTTACTCCAATATGAACTTTACTAATCAGCAATATACTTGCCGAGCATACACGTACACAATGCGGAGCTCACGCAATACCGAACATCTGCATCAGGCGCTAAGTACTAGCGCATTCACAGCGGCACAATATAGAAGGCTTCGATTCTCTCACTGACCAACGCAGATGGTAATAATAAATGTGCGGAGGGAGCGTAGGCTGTAGGAGATTTTCTGAGTGAGGTGTGAAATAATCATCGCTATCGCTGGCTAGAAAACAGCGGGAAAGTTACTTTTCTTGTTAAGCGCGTATACCGCATTGACGCGTAAATAACGCAACCACAAATATAAATCGAAGGGCGACTGTTGGACTATGAGGACAAGAAAAAGATATAGTACGCTTATAACAGGAACCTATGCTGCAGAGGACCGGATGTCCGCAGGCCTTCATTCGTCGTTGCTGCGAACTATCTTCGCAAAATAACGTGAAAGGACGTGAGCTCAGGCCTTTGTCACTGTCAGCGAGAATAGCCTTGTCTTTCGTGACATCCAGCAAGGTTATTACATAAACGTCATTGGGAAGGGCCGGTAATACAATTGCAGACGGCAAAGCCTTTCATGAATTGTGGGATGCTGCGCCGCGTGACTCTGAAGACCCCTCGCTTGTCGCATCTGCATAAGAGCGGCGATCATTTTGCTGAAAGTTGAGATTAATACTCCGTATCCACATTGATGCACCGATAACAGCGTTCAAAATCATGAGACAAAACACGGAGAAAAAGGCACAGCGGCAACTCCCAGTTCGCCACCCTTGCGCAAGGCGAAGTGCTGTTAAGAACGGCCCGCTAAGGTGCAAGTTTTGCCAGCCAGTTGCGACAGCGGCGTCAACTTTCGCTGTTACGAACGGCCCGCTGAGGTGCAAGTTTTGCCAGCCAGTTGCGACAGCGGCGTCAACTTTTCTTGGAAAGCCACCGTTACGCTCTAGCCTCGGCGCCGTTGTGACTAAACGCGATCGGCTGACCAACTATTGTTATTGAACCCGCCACCACCAACCTGATCTGCTATGAGCGGGTAAGTTGCCGAAGGAACGTCTCCGGAGGCCCCTTCCCACGCGCCGTTCAAGACACAAGACAATGGACAACCGGCGGCCGCGCTGCGGGGGTCAGCTCGGGGAATCGGAGGTGCCGTTGCTGACATCAGCTCCGAGTTCTGCGAAGGCCGTCTGACATCGGTTTGGGGACCGTGAACCTCGCGCAAAGAGGTGTCTGTGTAAGCCCTCGTCTACGGTGACTGGTCGAACGTTTCCCTCACCTCGGGATCGAGGGAGGACCGAGGGTTTATAAACCACTGTTGTGCGGCTGCTCAGTGTACTTTCTCTCGCAGTCATGCCAGACTGAGGAACTGTGACGTCCTTATGTAGATACTGTAAACAGACCCATATTCCTCGTTCTCGATGAGAAGCAGTCCTTCCCTTCAACAAAGTCCTCACCGTGGATAAGTTGGACGAGGGCATGGGCCAGCTACCTTCTAATTCATGCCCGACTCCAATTTTGACAACTGGTTACGAACGGTGGGATTGACCTCCCAATCCTCACAGTGCCAAGAAGCGTGAAGAGAACGTTAGGGTGGCGAATATAAATTTTAAAAATGAAACGCTACATTTGCGTCATGAAGAAGAATAGAACGCGAGCCGCGTTTCGACTTCAGACATTTCTAATGTGACCTCGCCTTATAATCGTGGTGATTCGGTACTTTATCACAATAAATAGAACAACTCAGACGAATTCAACCGTCCGGCGTTAAAACACGTTAAAAAGGAATGAGCTTACTACTCTTTATTTTGATGAAAGCTACTGCTCGCGTAGAAAGTTGTTTTCCACTAAATTGCACCATTAAGGCGAATTTTGCGGCACACATCATACAAGCGGACAGCGGAATTCATGACAAATAACCTGTTAGCCGCAATTTAATAACAGCGAACCATGACATATGTTCTTACTTATATATTGCAATAGTCCATATGTGGCAGTGAGGGGCTGCAGTATATGCACCATCCACATGGAAATGCTGTTGCTGACGCGTCAGATCTCGGTATATTTTCTCGAAAACTCTGCACAGTCGCACTCTGTATGCATGTACCATGCGCGTTGTGCGCCAAGAATTGTCTGCAGAAGTGAACACGGTGATGCACATCAACTATGACAATTATCCCGAAAGCTCTGTGCTGCAATGAAGGAACGTCGTGACAGTCCGCCGGAGAACCTACACCAAAATGGCTGAGAGCAGTCTTCAAAACACCACTGTCTCCACCAACCTCCCCAAGGAAAGTTTCGTGTTTTCCGCAGGACGATGAGAAGGCGCTGAGCGTTGTTCGCCCGAGCCCAGGGTCCGTGCAGATCACGTGATATGTCGCGGTTCCCCTTTTCGGCATTTTATATGCGGCATTTACAGCTGCCGCACGAGCGCTCCGCGCGATGTTAAGCGCGTTATTTGTGTTCGCGCACACGCGGCTCGCTTAGGCTCGCACAAGACTGAACCACGGCACGTAGCCTTGTACTCACGCTTACACGAAGAAATGGCACGCTAATTTTCGGTCACGTGGTGCTTGAAGCGTCATCCACGCCTCATCTACATGCGCGTGCCGCTTAAACTTACAGTTTAGCGTGAGATTACGTTTGAAATTTTTTAGAGTGTGTAATGACGTATGCATGAAGATGACGTAATGACCGGGATGGGTTGACGACGGCCAGAGTCACGATGCCGGAACGATGACGATGAAATGAGTACTATGAAATAATAACAAGGGCGTGACGATGAGCACGGAATCACGACGACAGGGTAATTCCAATGGCATCACGGCGTAACAATGACGGTGAAGCAACAACGACCACGGCATATCGATGGATTGACGACTGCTGCATTAAGATGACGCAGTGACGACGACGGTACGTTAATATTGCATGACAACCAACGGCAATCATGGGAATAAAGGCGGTGAACTGATGACGATGACGGGACGACAAACGCGTGTTTCTGCTGAAGTTCAAGTTTGTGCTTACGCAGATCACCTGCCTCACCGGGTCCGCCTCACTTAGCGTTAAACTAAATTTTAGGGTTTGACGTGCCAAGACCGCTTTCTCATTATGAGGCACGTTATAGTGGAGGACTCCAGAAATTTCGAACACCTGGGGTTCTTTACGTGTACTTAAATCTAAGTATACGCGGGTGTTTTTGCATTTCGCCCATATGGAAATGCGGCCGCCGTGGCCGGGATTCGATCCCACGACCTCTCGCTGAGCAGCCCAACACCATAGCCACTGAGCAACCACGATGAGTTCACTTGGCGCTATTTCCCGTACTAGTGTGCACTGTACCCAGACCTAGGCAACTATGCAAAACAGCAGCCTGGAGCTAGCGCCAGAAAAGTGCAGGGATGACACAACGAGAGCTTCGATTTAAAATGAGACAAACGTTGTACTTGTTACTGGTATTCTGGGGCGCTCTAACGTTAAGCTATTCGAAAGCGTTTCTATTCCATTGCTGCAATCGATTCTCCACTATTGGACACATATTTTTCGTTCCTCTCATCCCCCATTTTTTTTCTCTAACGGGTACGTATACAGTGATTACGAATAATCAAACCGAACAAAAGAGAAGTAATCATTTCCTGTTGTCCACCATTTTTACCATTAATAGTCCGTTATTGGGCAAAAGCTTTAGGGCTGCACCGATTTCGCGTCTCTCTCACGCGACGTCACCAAACCCCAAAACCAGCCACGTCACAGTGACGGACATGTATAAAAGATACATTCATATGCTGATGAAAACAGATTTTCTTTCCAAATAGCCTACACTGCCAGCTTCGGAAAGAAATAGAAAATGTCTGTTTACCGATCATCCGGACCCGGACTACTTGGAGATACCTGGGGTAATGAATTTATTAGCACAAACTAAACATTCTGCGTGGCAGCACAATCTTTTCAAGCAGCCGTTTCGGCACGTTTACAACATCGCTCTGCCAACTCTTCTTCATTGAGGATCTTATTTACGGCTTTTTTAACCTTCCTTTGCGCGCTGCCGCCATTTTCAACGAGACACCGCAAAGCAAGAGTAAGCGGGACAATCGCAGAATTAGCCACCACCCTCCTCATCTGGTTATCTACTTCACTACTCTAGCTCGAATCTACCGAAACCACAGCCCCCGCTCCGCGCTGCTGTCCTGTTGTCGGTCAATTAGATAAGAAAAGCCTCTCAATACGCAATGGTATTCTTTTTAAAAGCAAAGAAAAGGGGTCTTCTGCTAACAACGAGAGCGTTTGAAGGACAGCGTTCAAACAAACGCTACGGGTCACCGCCCTATGCTTGCGCCGGCGGTTACGTACATTTGTCATCAGGAGTTCGGTATAAAAACAGGGTGTAATTGTTTTGCCCAATAGCAACCCTGCTTTCCCTACACTGGGACATGTCGGACAGTCATGTTTGGCTTCGCGTAGGTGGTGTTGTACAAGTATTTTACCGAAAAGCAGTAAGTTGCAGAACGGGCTGCGCCTTCTGATGGCGCTAAATAACTTGTGGCCATAGTTGAAACAGCTTCTAAGCTTCATTGATGAGCGTTTCACGTGAAGAAATCAGGAACTTCTCACACGGCACTGTTTTATTTAACGAATAGAAAGGCGATTTAGGGAGGAAATCCTTAAAGTCTGCGCGGTTGTCAGCCACCTACTAAGCCAAAATACTTATTGTGACCAACCGTTCCGATCCCAAATAGGACACATGTTTTATGTGTCCAGTGCTGAATCCTTTACAGGCAGACACAGAACGCTGTGCTTCTTCCACTTCGTATAATTTGTTCTTGCTGGCACCAACTGCAGTCCTTTAGAGCAAGAATGAAATGGTTTCGTTTTCTTGTAAATATTTCATGGGCATTAATATGGGCACAGGTTCGTCCCTGTTCGCACATTTCAGACGCACACTCCCGTTTAATATAATGAAAGCTTATAAGCGAAGTCAAGCAGTAATATCTTTTGCTATTCACAACAGGATCTGTATGTGTTCATCATGAATTTAAAAATTTCCATACGCGGTCAGTGAAGAAAGAATAAAGCATTCCTCTAACAATGCCTGCGTAAAGCAATTCCCCTCAACGCATCAGCCTACTCACATCAAAACAACGTATTGTTAAGGGTTACTTTTCTATTTCATTCGATGGAATACTTTGTATTCCTCGCGCAACATCTAATATATTGTGCAATTTTCTCGCTGTTCCAACAGTTACAGGAATGCCAACATTCTGCGCTGGAACATTCTTTACCTAGGTGCATTTTTTAAATCTTTTCTGATCAAACTTATGAAAGTTGCCTGCAGAGCGAAGCGCTGTCGTGAATCAATTACGACCTCGTAACTGCAGCCGGGAAAAAGCATCTGTAGGGCTGATGTAACGATGTGTCGACTGTCGCGAAATAACTCACATATTTGTGCAGCTAGTAGAGCAAGACTATACAGTCGCCGCATCAAAATAAAAGTGCCAGGCGACGTAGCACGTCTCAAATAACGGCAACTGAAGAAACAGAAAGCATCATTTCTGCAAAATTTCTCTCCTTAATTAGCAAGTGAGCGAGTTGCATTCTAGCGCTACGTTAAGGCTGAGAGTTGTCACGGCTCCACCGTCAAGCGGGGGATGGGCAAAATAAAAAGTGGCAAAGAAATGCGTGATGCAGGAAAGAAGGAATGTGTTACAGCAATGCTGAATCAACTGAATTGGAGGCAAACAAGTACTATTGTACCAGCGATTGCTAAAGCAAAACGGGTCATGCGGCGTCAGACTTAGCGTAGCATCCCCGAGAACTCCATGGCAAAAGTATGCAGGGTCGCGACGCCATGCCTTTGTTGCTTCACAGAACAATCATCGACTACATGCGCGATCGCCATATTGGACAAACTAGTTTTTGCTTTTCCTGAGTAGCAGCGACGTAGCGAAGTGCGCTTGCACTGTAAAGTAAGAAAATCAAATGACTCAGCCAGATTCTGTCACTTCGTCCTCGACTAGATATAACTGCCCGGGAGCACAGAAGACAAAGTTAGTTCGTGCAAAATGTGCTTTGCCCCTGGTTGGATTTCCGTGGCTACTTTCGCCAGCACATCGCTTGCGTGCTGGGTCAGCAACCGGCGAAAACCTCCTAAAGAATGCTACCAGCAAGTTTTGCGCGTACGATTCTCGCATGGTTCATTTCAGAAATAGAAGCTTACTGAAGCGAGAGTTGCAGCTGAATTGACCATTCCCAAGACTTCGCAAGAAGCGATTGTCACCGTTTCCATGGGGTTCAGCGCCGAATCTCCCGGCTCACGTCCAGGATTATCAATGATAAAATTCCGTCTGCGTAAGATTTGGTGGTGCCGTGTGAACGGTCGGCCAGCGGAATAAGTTGCGCTGCCATATGCATGTTGTGTAATTTCAGTCGAGGTCGCTATCAGCAGACCTCACGGTTAATGTCTCCCATGACCTGGTCCCTCCAAGGCTCTCCGTTTGGCCATTAACCCATACCCGTCAACGGCGAAATATTTTTGTCTTTTATATTTTCGAGACATGCACAGGTTAACTAGAGAACAATTGCCTTTGCTTTACACTCTGACTGGCGGTTAACCACTACTTTTGTGAATGACTGCGCCAGTCCTGAGGTACGTGTAGATATTTTCTACCTTGTTGAGAGGCACATTCTCTATACCTCAGTCGCGGAACAACTGTGCAAAATGCTTGCGTTTGCATCAAGTTGAACACATTCCCGGAATTTATAACGACCATATAAGTGTTTGGTTTACTTCGCAAAAAAACTAACCAAACATTATTTCGGAAAACTAGCTGAAAGTGAGCTGAAATGTGCTGTCGGCCAAAATGCACCTTCAAAATCGCCTTGGAAATTTATTGTTGAATACATAGAATATGCTGATGCATCTAACACTATTAAATAATTTCACCTATTTGCACTTTTGCGTGTAATATCATGGTAGCACTGTCATATGTTCGTTTCGCTCTTGTAAGAAAGCCTTCCCTGCCTGTAGCACGTTACAAATTTTTTTAAAACAATACAACTGTAAATCTTTCGTTTGATTCACCGTTTGGGCATGGCGTCATAGTATTCTTTCCCTGTAGATATCTGGAGTATTTTGTGCGGCACCGTAGAGATGAACCCTTACCTACTCGCGCCATCGTTCCCCAAATCACAAATTTCACGACTTCCAAATATGATCGGGGTAAGAAGCAGATTTTCATTCGGTTTTCCGAAGTGCGCGAAGCAGACATTTCCAACTTTGCAATGTTGCTGAAA